>NC_039263.1:2646768-3246768 GCF_003368295.1 Carassius auratus
TGAAACTGGTATTTCTTATCATATTTTATTGTATTGTTGATTGTAGCACAAAAATCAGTTTACTGCAGCTGGATCAAACACAATAATCTCACAATGCAAGAAATTTGTAGATATCTAATTAGTTAAGTCTTTCAAACAGGCCAAGACCTCTGAATAATTTATATCTGTTTTTTAATGGTAAGTAGGTTTGGATATCATCTGCGAAGCAATGGGAAGAAAATCCATGTTTCCCAAAAAAATATTCCCCTATGGAAGCATATAATGAGAAAATAAAATGGGCGCAAGTACAGAACCTTGTGGGACTCCACCGGTATAAGCTTGGCCAAGCAGCTCCATAACATGCACATTTGCTCATATTTATGAGGTGTGTTGTGTTTCATGCATTGTTTTCTTCTTGCTGTTCCTGGATGTTAAAGTTTAACACTGAACAATTGAGAAATCTTGGCATTTTGACATATTTTCTTTGGATTCTACTCAGAACTGTTATATTTAAAGCATTTATTTGCCGATAAATCCCACACTGCTCAATACGGTTAAACATGCATTAGTTTTAGAATATGTAAACAGAACTACAAACGAATAGAATGACTGTAAATGATCTGCAAAGACGGCCGAGATGAGTTTTCCATTCACATTGTCTAACTGCTATTAATGCAGCATATTCTCAAAAGATCTGTTCTCAATTCCAGAAGAAATTGAACAAAAAAACGTACAGAAAACATATAATCTTATTTATACTGAAACGCATTCGGCTATTTTCCGGTTTATTTCTGTGAAGCTGCATTGACACCTGTACAGTATGAAGCACATATAGAGATAGAGGCGTATTGAATAATAGGAATACTGGAGAAACGCATTTCCTCACTGAAGTGCACAAGATGAACTCAGATATACGTGTTTGTGTTCATAACCATAACCTTTCATCCAAACATGACCTGAATCAAATGAAGAGGCATTTAGATGGACTGCATTGTAATTTAAGGTAAATTTATCATTGTTTGAAAAACAAATATTGCCAGCATTTCAGTCATAGCGTCATAAAGCTCAACAGATGGCAGCTGGATTTGGGTCAGTTACAGAAGACATTTGGAGCAGAATATTTCAGAAGGAAGTTTTAATTATAAAAAGTGTATAGACAGGGTTTAAGAATGACACACTTCAGGACGCTCGGGTTCAGAGTCAAAGGAAAGAACTACAACTTGAAAAAAGAAGAAAAATTTAATTTCTGAACTTGTAGGAATTCATATTTTCCCACCTTTCGCCCAGAGTATGGTAGCTGACACAGACACCCGTCCAGTGTATTTGACAGATTTATGATATAATAAAAAATAAAATAAAAAGAGCATTAATTCACTGCACTAATTCAACCCAATCACAGTATGACTGAAATTTGCACAATTTATATTCCTATTCATAATTTGTAAAGAGTAAATATATGATGTTTTGGTAGCACTTTAGTATAGGGACCAGTTCACGCAATTAGTTGCTTATTAGCATGCCTATTATTAACATATTGTTTATTAGTATAAAGGACATATTCTACATCCCTATGCCTAGATAAATTCATCAAGTAATTTATTAACTATTAATATTAAACTATTTAGCAGCAAATGAGGAGTTTTTTGTATTGGACCTTAAAATAACCAATGTTATAATATGCTATAAAGGTATAACATGTATAATGTAATAAACACATTACATTTTTGAAAAATGATATTCTAACTCTCACATTCTGAAAGGGTTAGTTTGCTCTTAGTTATGTTAATCTTAATCTTAAAATCATGTTTCACAAAACATTTCAAAGTCCTCAGACGTCCTATTCATAATTTATTTCCAAAACTCATAAAAGAACTCAAGTCCAAGTCTCTTGAATTAACAAAAAGTTCAAATCAAGCACAAGAATAACAGTCATACAGTAACACAAAAACTACTGCTTCCTTACACTAAGTGTTAAAAGTGTTGATTATTATATTATATGGCACATAATTAATGGCATTAGCTTGCTCAGATTTGACTGCAACACAACTGACGTCATTTTAGAAAAGCATAGGACACACATACTGCTTTTAAAGTTGCATTTTTCTTCCAAACAAAAGGCTTTCATCTGAGAACTGAATTTGATTTGGGATTTGATATAATGGACTCAAACACCACGGCTCTCCTATATCACTCTTAATACACACTTCATCCCTAATCTCAGAAATAATTGATGAAAACTCTTTTTGGAAGTAATGACTGGCACAGGGTAAAAAAAAACTAACATGAAGGTTTGAGGAATGAAAGGAAGTGTTCATAAAGTAGAAATGTTGCGTCTCAAACTGAGAGGATGCTCCAAACAGGTCATTTTTGCAGAAATTATCAAAATGGAAATGGGATGACAAAAAAAGGTGTCTATTTCTGTTTTTATAGTGCCATCTATAACAAAAGGCAACAATATATCTGCAGCATTTTGAGCAGCTTCAACGGGGATCAGAGGATATTATGACATTAATCCATGGAAGCCAAAGACAACCTGAGAACTGTAACACATCTCAGGTTTCAGATTGATTCTGCTGGATATTGCTGGGATTATCTGCGCTAGCCACTCAGTCTAGACAACGTTTGAGATCTGTTAGACACAGGCAATGATTAGACAGCTTGTGACTGTGAAAGAAGTCTGTAGTTTGGAAAAAGAGTGTGCATTACACGTATTTCATTTTATAAAATAAAATTAAAGCACTCTTTGAAGAAACTTAAGCATTCTATATAGTTTGTTTTGCAGTCATTGTCAAAATGCCTTTGATATTCTAATGCATATGACTCATAAATATGCATTAATCAGCATTGCTGTAGATCACCACAGACATTCAGACTTTACATTGTGCGTCTGCTTTTGACTCGGATGACAACCGGTAAGCTCATATTCTCTTAAGCTTTTAATTACCCTACATTGTGCCTGTGCACTTTGAACTATGACATGCAAGACTCTTTTTCTGCATACCGTACACAGGGACAAGCCTTTGTCATTCTCTATCAGATTCCCAGTGCTTTAGCAGGAGCTGAAGACCAGATCAAACACATCTGTTTATATCGCACATCCAATCAACACCATTGGTCTGTTCAGCAGTAAGGGGATGGTTCACACAAAACAATTGATAAATACAAATTTAGAAATATTACTCAACCTCAAACCTGTTTTGGTTACACACATTCTTCAAAATTCATTCTTCTTCAGCATAAGAAGAAGTCGTCTTTTGAGGAACCCTGCACTGGACTCTGCTAATCACCGAGGCACCTCAAGGTTCAGTGCTAGGTCCTTTTCTTTTCTCCATTTACACAAACTCAATGGGCACAATCGTAAAGGCACATGGCTTTCAGTACTACTTCTGTGCAGATGATATGCGTCTCTATCTGTTGCAACATTGACAGAGACAAGACAAGACACAGATAATAAAAATAATAATATACAAATATATAAAACTGACAATGTGCAAAATAGCAAAGACACAATATAGAAAATAGACAATTTAGTATGTACATGTATATGTTAGGTGCAAATTTGAAATGTAAATATGTGTTTTTTTATCGCACACACACACACACACACACACACACACACATAATTTATTACAGATCAGATCTTAAGTTATCTAACACCAATATCTCTATTTTTTGTATTCTATTTTCTTTTTTTCTCATTGCTCTTCTATTGATTTTGATTGCTTCTATTGTCCTCATTTGTAAGTGGCTTTGAATAAAAGCATCTGCTAAATGACTAAATGTAAATATTTTACGCATAATTATTGTTATTGGTAAATTATAAAAAAAGAAACATTAAATTATATATATTTTTCTTTACTCAATTTATTATAAAAAACAAAAACAAAAGCAAGAAGCCCTTTCACTTAAAAAGCATGTTTTGTGGTGATTGTGTTTGCACTGCTTTGGGATTTAATGTTCCAGGTTTAATGCTGATTGCAGAAGTGGCTGTTGAATTAACAGAGCTGTTTAGTTTGATTATTAGTGTGAACATAACGAAATACAGATAAAGAGACTGTAAAAGAAGCAGATATATGACATCACCTGCTTATATATGACTTCAACAGAAAGAGCAGTTAATTATACATAAATACATTGATTTCAAAATACTGGTATTACAATTCAGTATAACCCAGTAAAATGTAATGATGATGGAAATGTTGGCTGATATTCCAGTGAATAAAAAAAGAGATCAGAAATATGTTTTTGTTCTTCTGCAATACACCCTTAGCAAAGTTAAATCATGTAAATGTGACTAAGCTTAGCGTTCTACTAATTACTTCATGGGATGTACATGGGACTATTTGCTAGCGTTTTTTATTTTTTAATGCTTGAACTGAACTGTTCAGGATAAACACATGCTGCCATTTGTTCTGCTGAATTTACTCTGCACTATAAACAGTCTTTACTTCCTGATGGCACCACGTCACTCTATACACCATAACCTGATGTTTATTTCATTTCGTCAGCGACGAGGAGTCTGATTTCCGGCACCAATAACAGCCTAAAGGAAGCCAAAGCAAGCATTCCTGCAAAAGGCATGAGCTCAGAAGCTCCTGCTGAAAACACACGGGTGGAGTCCCAGGAAGAGATGAGCGGCTTGTTACAGAGCTTTTGTGAAAGCAAAACCTGAATGGCCTCCAGGCAAATGTACATACAGCTCTTTTGTTTGTCTAGCTGTGTGTGTGTGTGTGTGTGTGTGTGGTGAATGCTTGTATGTTTGACAGGAGTGACGGGATAATGATAAGAGGGTCTCCTCCCATGAGAGTGTGTGTGTGTGTGTGAGGTTGAGCTGGAGGTGTTGGGCTTCCTAATGAAGGACGTGACAGTCACACCATTACAGACGACACAATGCTGTAGACTCTCTGGATTAACGTGGGTCGTCCTGATCCAGCGAATCCCTCGGCAGACGGGATCATTATGTGTGGAAAAGCTCAAGACTAAAGAGAAGCAGCGGCCGCATACATGAGTGTGATGCACAAATCTACTTTCACAGACTCCACAGATGATATTTAGCTTTACACGATGGCTTTGTGTGAGGAACAGACCCATGTGAGCGGTTATCTCCTCCTCTCTGCAGCTCTGGAACGTCTCTTGTGCGTTCACGTGTTCAGACTTGCTGTGTGAAGATGCATTGGTTCCTCTGCTCTCTTCCCGGCTGAACACAGTCAATCACGTTGTGTTTAACCATTTGCAGATAGCAGGGAAAAGCTGAGGGGTCAGGCTTTATCTGTGGAGCTGACCCTTTGATCTGGCCTACAGATTAACCCCTGACGCACAGAGACCCCAGAATCACCTCCAGACCCTCGCAGCCCAATAAAAGCTCACCGGACGAAGAGGATTGTGCAAGCTGTGGTCTCCTGCAGCAGGATAAGGTCCACCGCAATGAAGCATTGCCATCGCTGAAGGATTCTGAGCTGGAAAAGTGGGACCATGTTCCAAACTTTCAATACAAAACTTAGTTACTGCATGTGTGAACTTGTGAGTGAAATTGTATTAGGGTTTAATGCAACTCTTGAGCAAAGTGGTAGGATTTCTGTGATGAAGCCAGCTCTCACTGAGCTTCTGGAGTTCTCATGCAGTACAGTATGATGTTTTTAGAGAAATAAACCATACATGGACAACCAGAAACAGTGTAACTGGGGTCCAAACACTTTGGAAAATGAAGAACATGAACTGGTTGTATTTTTTAAATTCCTTGATCAAACTTACTTTCTTTGAAAATGGATGAAATTTGGTGTGCCTCTTCATATTGTCCTAGTGTCCATGTGCTCCAAGTTTTATGAGGTTTGGACACTGTATTCCCAACATACAGGGAAAAAATCATCACGTGTCACACCCAGAAAATATATATCCACTCAAACTTGCCAGATAAAGCAGATAATCAAAATACTTTTTTCATGAATGTTACACAAATCTCATATCAGTCAGATGGGGAGTCTAGTTAGAGTATGAAAAAGAGGTTTCCAAAACATTAAAATGGCTTAAAAATACTTCAAAATTCAGTGAAGGGAGTTTAGACTCCAGCGCCACCTTGCTGCCAACTCTCACAGTTTGGTTTGTAGGCCACACAATCCTACATGTGTTGATGGATACTCAGGATCACGCAGGAACCAAGAGCACAGGTTCCCATCGGCTTCCTAAAAGAGCTGCAGGATCAGATCAGGTGTAAGAGGTGTGAGATGACTGCCTCCTGAGCTTCATATGAACATGAAGAGCCCTGAACACAGCAGCAGTATTATTAAGCATGTGCTCAAAATGTATGTATTTTCAACAAAAGGAGGTTAACTGTTTTACTAAGAATGGTTTTTACTCTTTAACTTTCATGCACAAGAGTGTTTTCCCACAGGTCAAGCATTTATCATCAAGCTGTTTAAGACTTTCTTGAGCTTCAGATAAGAGCTTTAACACTACAAGTGCCCTATAAAAGTAAATATAGTTTCAAGAAGTTGAAGAAGTCCCATCTGAGCGGCTGTGAGTATATTGAGTCGACATTCTTCACGATTAACAAACAGATTCTCCACATCCACTCAGAATGACGGATATACTGCGCTCCTTTCATGTGGACCGGCGTGATCTTTGATGACTGGCTATTTACGCTCCCTGATCCCGCTGATGTTTGCTTTAATTTCATCTAGTCCTCTGCCCCTCTGGGCTAACTCTCTACATGCAAAGAATAAAAACATCATCCGCCGGAGCTCTGGGAAAGCGGCCCTTTCCAACCCGTGCCTACAGATGCTTTGAGTTTGAGGAGACGAGGAGAGAGCTGCCCGTGTTTCCTGTGGATTAGTCGTCAGATGGTGGAGTCTGTGCTGGGAAACTGACCCGCCGCTGACCGCCATAACCCCGGGATGAAAGCTGAGAAACTGAGCTACCCAACATACAGAGTACTCCAGAGTTCATCTCTGATCAGTCCAGAGCGATCATAATTCACATGGACCGATATCACGGGAGCTAAAGAGGAGGTTTGAAATAAACTAATTAAACTAACTTACCCAGATGTCTCCTCACAGATCCTGTATTGTGTTCAATATAAGGTGACCTCATTGGAAATCTAATACTGGACTAAGGGCTCCATCTGCTGACAGCAGTCACACATTACACAAGTTTCACACTTTATATATATATAGATATAGTTTTATGCAAATTAAAATTGTGATACACATTATATATTGAAACAACAGAGCAAACTAGAGAAAATGATGCAGTACACAAAGCCCAATCCCGCTGATAAAAATCAAACCAAAGCCTCAAACTGTTGCTGTTCTAATAAAAGTAGCCCAAATATTTTACCCCCCAAACTTCATCATCAGGCATAAAATAATCCTAGTTCCAGCTCTGAGATCGTCAGAGGATGGTCTTCTTCAGTTGGCGTCGAGTTTGGCCATCTCCTGCACGTAGATCCCGATGCTCTCGCTGTCAAACAGCACAAAGAACACCGTCTTGATGGAGGACGACATGGTGGCCACGAAGTAGCTGGAGATGGCCTTCAGAATGAGCTGAGCGGCCGTCTGCTTGGGAAACCCGTTTCTACAGAGCAGAAACACAGGGAAGCATGCAGCGTCACAGAAATCAGGAACCGTTAGACTTCAACAACCTCCAGATGACCGACGGCAAACACAACCAGCATTAGCATTCAACAACTCATGGATGAGAAAACTAGCATGAGTATAAGCTAATCAGTCTGTACATCTTCACATTTCATTACTAATGACCTGAAATTATCTTTTTTCTGCACAACATGCATTTTGCGACATGTATTATTAATATTGTTAACTGAGGTTTAAATATACCCCTTTAATTAACCTATTAACTACTAACTTATTTAACAAGACCAACCTAATGTTTAGATTCTTGAAGTTATTTCTGACCTGACTGAACATGCATTCATAGGAGCTTCCCTTTCAGATGTGATTTACGAATGTCTGCGCTGGTCTAATGACTAGTATTTGTGCCATTATTTAACTCTCCCAGAAAAGCATGTCTTCAGTGATGTGTGCTGGTCTTTATGGACACGATCTGCAGTGTCTGTGTTCTGTAATGTGTGCACGGTTAGTAAACCTCTCACAGAATGATCTCCCATCTGTTCTTTCATGGAGTCACAATCTAACACTCATTTCCTCTGTTTAGTAGATCTGGTCTAGGGCTATAAATGACTTGATTTACTAAAGTGGTACCTGCCGCTGCCGATGGAAGGGAAGGCCACAGATTTGAGCTTCTTCTCGTCAGCCAGAGCCAGACAGTTCTTCACCGTCTTCTCCAGCATCTCCTCACATTTATCTGAGCCCCAGCCCGGACTGTTACAGTGGATGACGAACTTGGCAGGAAGACCGTGTCCTGAGGTCATGGCCGCTGAGCAACGACAAAGATAATGAACTTTATCAAACATACGGCATCTTATCCACAATTAACAACAGAGCGGGTGTAATGTACCTCCTGCCACCTCCAGAGGGCCGTTGCTCTTGCGTAGCTCCAGAACTGCTTCAGCAAGCTCCTTTCCTCCAGTCTTCTCCAAAGCACTGCCTGAGAGAGACACCGAACGGTCACCACAGACAAACGACTAACAGACGAGTCTGAGTAATGACTGTGCACATGTACTGGCTGGTGTACTTTATATGTTCAGTCACAGCCTACACGTACAGATTTCATGTCACTTCTGACTTCCGTCTGTGGTTGAGAGTCGAGTGACACCAGCTTCAGACACAAGAGCATCTCCATCACAAACACAGAGAGCAGAATCACTGCCATGCTTCACCAGACCAGTCCTGTCATCATCTGCTCATCCTCATGTTGGTTTCTCTCTTCCGTGGAACGATTTGAAGTTTTCCTTACACAGAGATGTATTACACACTTCAAACCTGACTCCTCTGCTATCTTCCGGAGCTTCTGAAGTGTTAAAGGTCCCCTTCTTCATGATCCCATGTTTTAAACTTTAGTTAGTGTGTAATGATGTTGTTGTTAGAGTATAAATAATATCTGTAAAATTCTAAAGCTCAAAGTTCAATGCCAAGCGAGATATTTGATTTAACAGAATTCGCCTACAAAAAACGACCCGTTTGGACTACACCCCTCTAGTTCCTGCAGTAATGACGTCACTAAAACAGTTTTTTGACTAACCTCCGCCCACATGAATTCACAAACAGGGGGCGTGGCCTTGTTGCGCTCTGACGGAGAAGAAGGAAGAGCTGTTTGTTTTTGTCGCCATGTTGTTGAAACGCTGTTTTTTTCATCTCTGAGTCCAATCATCTTTGTCTGGGCTTCCCAGAAACGCTGTACTTGGAGATTAATGGTTACAATTTATGTTTAACTCGGTTCCTGAAAATTATAATCCACATGTAAAACTATGTGCAGCTCATTTTGCTGAGGACAACTTTCTCAATCTGAATCAGTTTAATGCCGGATTCGCACAAAGATTATTCTTGAAAGATGGAGCAGTTCCCTCTTTGTCTGGAGAAGGTGTTGTTTATGGACCACAACTTGTAAGTTTATTTTATTATTTAAGTTGGTGCGTTTAACAGTTTCTGTAACTTATTACACAAAGGGCAACGCTGTTTAGCTTTGTTAACTAGATGTTAGGGCTGTGCAAAAAAACTAATGCGGTTTTCATGCGCATCTCGTCAGTAAAAACGCTCCTGTGACTATAAATACATCTCCAGCATGTGCGTTCTAGTCCAATCACGTTACCAGGAGGGCAGCCTGCTCTCAGCTGGTGTCGAATCACAGCACAGGAACCACTGGCCCAATCAGAACTCGTTACGTATTTCTGAAGGAGAGGCTTCATAGAACAAGGAAGACATCAGCCCGTTTTTTGTGACAGTGAAAACAGCGGTATACAGATAGGTGAACTGTGTGAAAAATACTGTTTTTTTACACGCGAAACATGAACACATGTTATATTGCACATTGTAAACACAATCAAAGCTTCAAAAAAGCGCGTAAAACGGGACCTTTAAGATGGTTTGTGTGAGGAACAGATCTAAACTGAAGTCATTATTCACTGTTGATCTGAAATCTTATCTGAAGAATCTGACGTGATGTGTCTTGAGCTGCTTTTTACAATGAATGTGTTTAAAGAAAAGAGCAATCTCCTTTTATAATCCTCATTAGAGAAGTCATATGGGTTCACAATGACACGATCATGAGTAAATGATGACAGAACTGGTATAAAAAAATAAAAAACACTTTACTTCCCAAAGATGAATATTAAAAGTTGGGTTTCAAATGAAAATGGGCTCAGGAATCAGTGAAGACACGCATGCTTGGGAAAACAAGTATAGGAAAACAAAGATGACAGAACTCATGTACTGAGACTAAATGACTAGCACAGAAAGCCAAACAGAGAGTAAAGCATGACCCAAACCACAGCCATGAGACTTAACTGCTGATCTTCATTAGTTTTCTAGCTAACAGATGACTAACAGACCAAATCTAATCATGAACACAACCAGGCCATTTAGACATGTGGCATACCTTGTTATTGTCAATGAGCAAATCTTATTAGACGGCATTATCTTTATTAATTGTGAGTCAAAGTGGCAGAGCTGTGGTGTTTTCTTTACCTACTTCACCACCCATGTAGAAGGTGGAGTTGGTCGGGTGAACAACCGCTTCACTTTCGATGCTGGCAATGTCAGCTTGCACAACTTGCAGCTACAACAACAGGCGAACAAACACAGTGAGAGAATGAGGTGAAACCATGACCAGAAGACACAGACCGGTTGGACTGGAAAAGACAAAAGGAAAGAGAAGGAGAAACACACAAACACACACGACTGCTGAATCCATTCACGAGAAGATTGATCGATCCTAAAACCTGTCCTGCTCACGTTATACCAGAGGTGATAGAAGTGAATTAAAGTTGTCCTAAGACTAGAGTCCTTTTTGGTTTTTAGGTTTTAGGACAACGCTGATGAATATTTGTTATCCACTTTAAATGTTGACTACTGTATACTGAATTAGGAATGTGGATAGATTTGGAAGCCATTTAGTGTACAGTGACTATTTTAACAATTACTCCCAATAACACAAAAAATAATGTATCGAAAATGTCCAATGTGCAAAATAGCATAAAACAGTGATATGTACTAGAGTATTGATAATCACGACAGAAGATGACAGGTCATGGTTATTATAACACCCACCAAGTTTGGTTTAAATCCACTAAACTAAAGCATCACAGAGATATAGCCTTACAGTATGTCTACTTTGGAGAGCTTTGATCAACTTGATTTCCATGTTTTAGAATTGACATGGTCTGAAGATGATATGGTTAGATTTTCATGGAAAATAGACGAACTATCTAGGATGAGTTCATAAAAAGACAAATACTAAATTGTGGGAAATTACAGCATGGGGTGTTTAAGAGGGTGACCAGAGGACAGATTTAGTTTCTAGCCCTAATGGTTCAAAAGTTATTAGCACAAATGTAAGTGCAGATATGAGCAGTTGGTGGCGCTAGAGGGTTTGAGTTAGAGACTCCAAATTTGGTGTGCTAAGTGCTGAGACTGTCCTTAATCTGTGTGCCAAATTTCATAATTACCTGCCATACGGTTCTATGGGTGGCCAAAGACTTAAACGCGGAAGAAGAAGACGACACGATGACGACATACAACAGGTGCATACAGTACACACCTTGGGTTCTTGGCCCCTAATTACAAACTCATGATAGTACTTAGAATGAGAATAATTTCATTACAGTTTTGAGGTGGATTCTAGATAATTGGATTATTATGGTTTTCTTTTGATCTCGAGGTGAAATGTGACCTGGAAGTGTGAGTTTAGCTCATCTACCAATCAAAGACCCTGGAAATGTGACTGAAAATGGACAAAACTGAGCGTGTGGGCTTTAACCAGCACTCTGTTCACATCGATTTCGCATTAGCTATTATTATTTACATTTCTGATGAAAATACAACTTCCAACAGATCTCGATCAAGCTACTTTGTAAAGTGTTCATATGGTGCGATTTCATTTCTTTCTTCCTCTTTGGAGTGTTACAAGCTCTTGGCAAATAATGAAGATCTGTAAAGCTGCAAAGACTAAAGTCTCAAATCCAAAGAGATATTCTTTGTTAAAGTAAAGACGTGTAAAACAAGGTAATAGCTACAGATGTTTCACAAAACAGAAAGATGATTCTGGACGTTAGCAGCTAGTCTCAGCAGAAGAGCGGACAGACAGAAGCAAATCATATACAAATATGCAGCTACTGTAGGAAGAGTGTAATCTAATGAAAGCAGCTTTACCTTCTGGCCGAGGAACAAGCTTTTGGAGGAGAGGACAGTGAGACCATCGGCCGGGCCGCCCGCTGTAGAGCTGGTCACTGCTTTAGCCATCGCAGCCCGTCTCTGTCAAGAGCAGACCACTGCATTCATCCACTGATAATCACACTGGACATGAGACCGCTTCACTGTCAGGAGCACCACACACTGCTGATGTGTTAGCATCAGTGTAATGAGAGTTCGGCACATACCTTTACTCCAGAGGAGTTTTTGGAGCCCAGTTTCTTGACAGCTGCGTGGTTGGTGGTCTTGGACTTCTTCGTTGGTGGAGGAGTGATGACGGCTTCCAGCTTTGCTTTCGCTCCTCTCTTCTTAGACAGCAGCTCTGTGTGGATGTTGGGTAAAACTCCTCCGGCAGCGATGGTGACGCCTTTGAGCAGCTGCACCGGTGTTAAACAGAGACGCAAACAAATCTTTGCACCGTAAAACACATCTGATCCAAATAAATATGATTTCATCATCTTTCAGGTGTACGATGTCTAGTATTAAATCTGTTCAGAGGTTGTGTAGTGCAGACAGATCAGATCAATTTCTAGTATAACATCACATCAAAAAGACTTCTAGAAGCCTGTGATTTCTGCGTCTGCGTGGTGTGAGAATGTTTGATCCTGAGCTTGTTACCTGGTGAAGCTCCTCATCGTTGGCGACGGCTAGGAGAATGTGTCTGGGAGTGACGCGGCTCTTCTTATTGTCTCGGGCTGCGTTGCCTGCCAGCTCCAGGATCTCAGCTGAAAGCACCACAGAAGAAGAGCTTCATGAGGACAGAAAGGCTTCTGATGCGCTGGTTACAGAAGCTTCGTACCTGTCAGGTACTCCAGTACCGCAGCCATGTAGACTGGAGCTCCAACACCAATCCTGTATTTGGGAAGCCCTCTTTTAACATAGCGCAGCATCCGTCCCACAGGGAAGATCACGCCGGCCCTCGCAGACCTGGACGTCTTGGAGATCTTCTTCTTCCCTCCTCGACTGGACATGATGCCTGAGGAGCAAACACGATGAAGTTCACAGTCCTGTCCATGCATTTCTACATTCTGCATCAAAACAAAGCGTGCTGGCACAAAGAACAAGTCATGTATTCATGCAAACGAGTTATTATTGCGCACATGAAAAGTTTGTGCTAACTAGGATCAATTAAATTGCCAGGAATGTGATCTTCTGTGAATGATGCATGTGCTTCATATGTCATCAGATGTTAAGCAGATGATTCAAACATGATTCTGTCATATTCTGTTCTCCATCTCAACACAGATGATGCATCTGACAAGTTCATTTAATTAGCATTGCAACATCAACAATAATAACAAACTGAACATAACTATCGAGTCTCTACTGAGCGTGCTGCTGTCGAGTATTTGTGTCGGTGTGATGAAATCAGCGTGACTGTGCTCCAGAGGTGTTTCCGCGTGTTTCTCAGGAGCGATGACTTCCTGATGACGCGAGAGTGAGAGTCGAGTCGCGGCGCGCGGACGCGCAGGAGTCACCGAGACGCGCGGGGGACAGCGGGAGACTTACAGCAGAGAGCTCGGCGTGGCGTCGCGTCGCGTCGCGTTTAGTCCAGCACAGCACAGCACAGCTGAAGTCTGACGAGCCCAGGCAAGTACCGTCCCACACACCCAGAATGCCCAGCGCGCGGAGGAGGTCACCCGTCAGCAGAGGCGCTGTGCTCGCTCCGAGGGCCAGGGTTATGTAAGAATGACATCTGCTGGAGACGAGCCTCTGGGGCTCACAACATTTAGCATGGTGAAACAGGCATTATATTTCCAAGACCTAGTCGTACAAAAGAAATGTGATCAGATTTAGCTGTCATAATAGATTTAGAAAAGGGATTGATAAAACAACAACAACAACAGTTGTCTGAAATGTTTTACACGGATACATTTGAAGCAACAAACAAAAAACTAAAATAAAACTGGATTATCCAGATCCCATCTGAAGATTGGACTCAAGGTGGTGAAAAAAATATAAAATACTTGTACAATATTTGTTTCATGTAGTATACGCTACAGATATCTTAAATATTTAGAAGATTATGCAGTCTATGATTAATTTGGTTGTGAGTCATCTGAAGTGGATATCTGGGATGTTTTCTGTCTCTGATCCAGAGCTAACAGAGGTTTGGTCATCTGGTAACTTTAACCCTAACTTTTTTAGGGAAACCTAACCGTAACCCTCTCGACACCCGCTGGTGAAAACACTGTGGATAAAACCAGACGCTTACATTACTTTACATGAGTCAGAACCCAAGATTACTCTTTAAAAATGAGTCTGAAAGGTGAAAGGGGAGGTGTTGCTACAATCATAGCAATATTTCCAGTATTTCTCAGAGCTCTGGTTTTAAGTATAAGTTGTTTGAAGTAATGGTGCTTTATAGAATATTATCTACAGCAATAAGTGTTAATGATAAATCCCTTGTGACATTTGTACTGCCTACTGTATACAGGAACCATACAGACTTTATCAAACAATGTGCTGATTTTACATCCGAGTTAGTGCAGATAAAGTCTTAATTGTTGGTGATTTTAATATCCATGTTGATAATGAAAAAGATGCATTGGGATCAGCATTTATAGACATTCTGAACTCTACTGGAGTTAGACAGTCTTCAGTTATCTTCCTGATGTATCCCAATTCCTTAGCATATCACAAACTTCAGAATAACTTGATGATGTAACAGAAACTATGGACTCTCTCTTTTCTAGCACTTTAAATACAGTTGCTCCTTTACGCTTAAGGAAGGTTAAGGAAAACAGTTTGACACCATGGTATAATGAGCATACTCGCACCCTAAAGAGAGCAGCCCGAAATATGGAGCGCAGCTGGAGGAAAACAAAACTAGAGGTATTTCGTATTGCTTGGCGGGAAAGTACTGTATCCTACCATGCAATTCGAAATGATTCTAATGATATTGTTTCTCTGTGCCTTTATCGTTATAGTTGTGGTGTGGACTCTGCTATTCTTTAATACTGAGAATGATTTTTAAAACTATGTCTTTATCACTATCTTTATTGTTATCTTTATAGTTATCATGCTTGCTGTGAACGGGCCTTAACTCTGTAAAGCTGCTTTGACACAATCTGTTTTGTATGAAGTGCTATTTAAATAAAGCTGAACTGACTTGAAAGGGCATGCACCTCTGAAGAGAATAGAACATCATAGAATATTTTTCACTTTCTAATGAATCTCTGGGATTCTGCTTGGTCTGTCATCAGTTTGGTTTGATCTGATTTGATTTATATAAATAAAACACAATAAAATAATAATAATAAAAAACGTATTAACGTTAAAAGGCCCGTGTTTTTACATGGCTTGAACTCAGAGAATAACATTTTTTTTCCCCAAGGGTCAGGTCTGTCTGATGTTTTAAGACCCTGAAACCCTTTGTCCTAAATTCACAGCTAGTGTAAGGATCAGCTAATAATCACATGCCGAATAAATAAATCTGCGAGTAATCACTATTTCTGACATAACGATATGTAATAACATATATAATTCTGACCAGTATCTCTGCTCCAATCATGTATCAGGGACTGTGTCAGCTGACCAGCGGTCGACCAATCACAGAGCGCTCGTGACGGTGTAAACAGCGGCGGACGCGCGCAGGGCTGTCAGATGCGCGCAGCTCCAGACACACATCATGGCCGGAGTGAGTCTCTTCACTTTATAACTCTCTCTGCACACTATTGCGATGCTTCTGTGTAACGTGTTTGTAACAGCATCAGTTAGAGATGTTTCGCGCTGAAATCGAGCTCGAACACTTGATAAATATCAACGCAATGGTGCTGATGGGACAGATTGAGTTATTCTTTGGCTTCATTCATAACTTTCAGACTCGAGCGATGTTTACTTGTTTGTTGACATTCCATCGAGTGAATATCAAACAAATATCAAACAAATAACGATGTTCCTGCGAAGATCTCACATCTATAAATCAGATCAGTTCACAGTCAGAAGTGTTCTTGTGTTATAGTTCATTTAAAAAGTAGAAAGTGTAAAAGTGCACGAATTAAAGGCTCTTATGATTGAACTTCATGCATTAGTTGACTTGTTGTTAATCATATGATCATCTCTGTGTAAAGGAGAACACAGGAGGATTGTGGGATTCGTTGAAGAAAGCTGCTTTTGTCATTGGATCTGGGCTGTTCTTCCTGGTGGGGTTTAGGAACTCTGTGACATGGTAAACAGAAAAGCACGTTTAATGTGCTCTTTGTGATCCTAGCTCTTGCTGAACATCAATTATTAATGATCTGTTTGTGTTTGCAGGCACTTGCAGAGGTTTTGGGGAGCGTCGGGAGATTTCTGGCAAACACAGTGGAGCAAACTTCACCAAGCCTCGGGGGGAAACGATGCGGCCTTGTTCTTTATCGGTTAGAGAAGTTGTTTTTGACCTTTACATGGCGTCCCTTCTGGACATTGATCACACATCTGTTATTAGACTCAAAACTCAAATCAGCTACAGACCACGTATAATCTTATAATGTCCCCGAAAATAAAGTGTTTCCCGCACAAATAGAAATCTATTCTGTTCTGTTAACAGGGACCATGTTGGTGCCAACGCTGGCGTTCTGGGTGTTTAACGGCCTCCTGATGCTGGTGGACACGACGGGAAAGCCACACTTCATCACACGCTACAGGATTCAGCCCGACAAGAACAATCCGGTACGTCCTTCAGCAAACACACTTCACTTCATCACTTCATCACTTCATCACTGATTCACTCCACCGTACTCTCATATATCCTCCAGGAACGGGAATCATTGACATAATTGATTGTTATTATACACTATACTGTAATGATGACCGTCCACTGACCGCTGGACGTCCCAAGGTCCACTCCGCTGGATGGAAATATTGCCCTGTAAAATCATAACTGCTGCTTTCTCTGATAACCGTGTCAGCACTGATAATAATTTCAGCACACTTTGCATGAATTCAAGATTACACAGCACAGATAATCTTAAAATGTCAATCATTAATATTTGCGTGTTTAGATTGTAATAATGTTCTGTGTGTGAGTTCAGAGTTCAGTGATTATATGAATCTCTACACAGATGAACTTGTGACAGGTCAGGTTTACACTAGAGTAACCTCAGCATGAGTCTGGATCCTGCTTCCATCACTGCGTCCGAGTATACACATTTCATCACATGAGTATTAACCTAATTACATGTATGCATCCTATCGTGTGTCAAATTATTAATTTAATTTAATTAATCTTAATAAAATCAGTTCAAATAGTAAGACACTATAGGGCTGTTACCAGTCAAATGAAATCCGTATCAGCAAGCATCAGTATCTGAAGTGTGTTTAGATGCATTTAGACGGGTTAATGCTGGACATGAATGCAGTTAATCTGCACTTACAAATGCATAATGATTTGATGTTTAAAAAACAAACAGTTGAATACTGATATTTCAAAATGAGGAAACTATAAATATATAAATAATACTATCACTAATAAAATCGCCAGTAGGTGGCAGCGAGTCACTTCATGTGTGAGTCATTGAGTCATTCACTCAAACGATTCGTTCGAACGCTGGATTGATTCATTAAAGAACCTGAGACACACATCAGTTAAATTAAATGAATGCATTTAGCAGACGCTTTTATCCAAAGCGACTTACATTGTATTCAGACTAACAGTTTTCTCCTGAAACTCTTCGTTTACTGTTTATAATGTAACCTCTTGTTTATTGAACTGTTCGCTGTCACATTAATGTCAGCATTCTTTGTGTGAAGTCATACAGGGGCTTTTTTGTCCCAATATCTTGAATTAATGTTTTTTGATATTTGGTCTTGATGATGTCTGATCACACATCAGTAAAACAACAAATACAATATTATCATAACATAATTATATCACACACCCCTAATGAGTTGTGCATCTAAAGTCAGTGGAAATGACCCAAATGACTTGCTGAATTGTGATAAATATCTCTGTATTTTTTTACTATTTGGATTTTGTTTTCTGTGTTTATGAAGAAATCCTGCCCAATGTTGTCCAGTGAAGCAATGTTTATATTCTAGGCCTGAGAACAAATAGCGAAAGCCATCATATTATCATGCATCCTAACACTGTATTGTAAAAACATTGCATTTTAAAGCAGAAGTTAAAGTCACTAAACTAAACCTGAAAAGAAATAAAAACAAAAGCATGGGTTAGTTGCATTATATTTGGATTAGCCCAAAACAATCCATCGTAAGAGGACATCATGTCATAATCTTTAATATACACTTGTTTAAACAGTTTCCAGTTCCTCACGAGACACATTAGTGGATATTTCAGCTAAAGGAAGCATCGACTCCTGACAGCAGAACAGAAAGCTTCTAGAGATGGAGAATGTCCTCCTCACACTGATCCTGTGTGTGTCTGACAGGTGGATGGTGCGCGGCTACGGCACGCGGTGAAGACGGTGCTCTTTAACCAGGTGTGTCTGTCAGGTCCTGTGGTGGTCTGCACCTATCTGCTGATGAAGAGGAGAGGAGAGCCGTGCGGCCCGGAGCTGCCCACCTTCCACTGGGTGCTGCTGGAGCTGGCCGTCTGCGGTCTGATGGAGGAGATCCTCTTCTACTACACACACAGGTGAGGAACACTGCTGGGGGTCACCATGTGCTCCAGGAGAGGGATGACCACTGTGAATAATGCTGAGAGGGTCGACTGGTAGTAGTAGATTGCCTTTATGTAACCTGTGTGTAGCGCTGCTCGTCCTCAGTCATCTCTCGTCTCTCTCAGGCTCGTCCACCATCCCTCGCTCTATAAGAGCATCCACAAGGTCCATCACGAGTGGACGGCTCCGGTCGGGGTGGTGGCGCTCTACGCTCATCCGGTGGAGCATGTGGTGAGATCCGTCGACCGGTCACAGATTCAGTCCGCTGTGGAACAGATGTGTTGAACGGCTTGCTCCTGTGTGTTCAGCTGTCGAACATGCTCCCGGCTCTGACGGGTCCCGTTCTGCTGGGCTCACACGTGTCCACCACCAGCCTGTGGTTCACCATCGCTCTGCTGGTCACTACAGTCTCTCACTGCGGATACCACCTGCCCCTGCTGCCCTCGCCCGAGTTCCACGACTACCACCATCTCAAGTGAGTCTCGAGCGACGGAGGTGAGCTGAAGCAGCTGGAGCTGGGGTTATATCGCCTGAATCACACCGTGCCATGTTATATAGGGGAAATTGAATAAATTGCAATTATATTTCTCATAAGTCTGAGAAAAAAACTCAATTGCAGGAAAAAGAATCTCTGAAAGGGGAGATACTCACGTGATGCACAGTCTGTGTTGTGTGCTGCTCATGACATCTACATGTTGTGTAAAGACTCAAGGCAAAGTGTACTTGGGTTAAAGGTGACGGAGGCCTGTTTTCTCTACTGTTTATCTCCGATTTATGTCTCTTTTAATAATTTCCTCACATTTATCTGCTTCAAGTGAAGGCTGTTTTGAAATCACACAGGTACAGTCTTCTCAAAATCAGAAGGTTTTACATTTTGTGTGTGTGTGTGTGTGTGTTGTAGGTTTTTACAGAAGAATCAAACGTTTGCTTGTTGATCATTTTCAGAAACCGTCCGTGTCCTGCAGTTTATCTGAACATGCAGTGTGTCAAAATAAAAGAGCAGAGCCTCTGCTTAAAAAAGTTCAATTTTTTGGAACAGAAAGCTGAGAAAATGTCTTTTTTGTTCAGATTGATGATTCAGTCCCTGTTGGCCTTTCATTGGGCAGATTTGATTTAAAAGCAGTTTAGTTATTCTACAGATGCATCTGCTTACACACATGATCGTGTTTCTGCTGATGTTCAGTATTGTGTCAGGAGATGAGTGATAGCGCCTCCTGCTGTATAACAGTGAAAACACCAAGCCTGAGGTTTCTGTCAGCGTCAGGGAGAGAAGAGACTGATCCTGCGCTCGTTTCTCTCCAGGTTTAATCAGTGCTACGGCGTGCTGGGAGTGCTGGACCGGCTGCACGGGACGGACGAGAAGTTTCGTAACGCTAAAGCGTACGAGCGGCACACCGTCCTGCTGGGATTGACCCCGCTGAGCGAGAGCATCCCTGACCATCCCAAGAAAGCCCAGGAGTAACCCTGCTCCTCTCCTCCGTGTACAGAAACACTAATGAACTGATCCGAGGTCCGAGACCCTGCTCCTGACATCATCCAGGCAGAATATGATTTTAATTCTGTATTTTAGCACTCAAATCTAGTGATAGTTTTTGGAAATGAATATTGTACTGTTTCTGATTGATCATCAAACCTCTCATTAAAGCTGATCTGCTGTATGAAGTGTGTTTGTGTTATTCCTGCACTGATACACACTGAGAGAAGCATGTGTTATAATGTCGACAGTATCTGATGGCAGTCCCTCAGCTTACCACCAGAGGAAAACCAATTCTGCCCCAAAGAAAGAAAAGAAAAGAAAATGCATCCAGGAACTTGTATGAGTCTGGGATAAACGGTTGAATCATGACAGAATCAATGCCAGACTAGAAATGGCCATTAATAATCCCTCAGACTACAGGAGGGTACATCTTCCTGCAAAAACATCAGGTCTACGAGAAAACAAGCCCAGATCAGTTATTAAAAAGTAATCTAATGCATTACTATTCATAAAAAGTGCAGTGCAATATTGTAATGCATTAGTTCCCCAACACTGGGTTGACCAAACCAAACCAGATTAGCAGGCTAGCTAGGTTAATTTCACTTTAGGTTGGTTTTATGCACCATCACCATAGCAACAGCTGACCTGCTCTTCTATTGGGTAAGAGATCTCTGAAACTGGACCAATCAGATGCGAGCAAAGTGATGATGCAACAACAAAATAAGCCACTCCCCCAGTTTTTTCTTCCTACAAATTAAAGGTCACTATAAAGTACCTTAAAAAATTCAACAAAATTGTCCGGCTTTATTGAAAATTAGGATTTATATACGATTTATATCATTATAATATGATTTATAGTACTATTAATCCATGACACAAGCAATCTGAGGTTAAATTCAGTTCATAGAAGAGTTCAGCAGCTGCTTTAAGGGGTTTGACCTTTTTAAATTTTTTATTTTTTTTTATTTTTAAGTATTAAAGATAAATTCTACAAATTATAAATCGCACTAAGAGCAATCACATCTGTTTAGAATTCAGATGAAGTGTTGTGATACAAGATGTGAAGTATTTTACACCTCTCATTCTTCTTCTCTCAGATATATATCTGTGTGTGTGGTATTAATGAATGCAAACAGTTCTTTACAGGTCCTTCTCAAAAAAATTAGCATATTGTGATAAAAGTTCATTATTTTCCATAATGTAATGATAAAAATTAAACTTTCATATATTTTAGATTTTGGCATACAGCTCATGAAAACACAAAATGCCGGTCTCAAAAAATTAGCATATTTCATCCGACCAATAAAAGAAAAGTGTTTTTAATACAAAAAAATGTTCAGTTATGCACTCAATACTTGGTCGGGAATGCTTTTGCAGAAATGACTGCTTCAATGCGGCGTGGCATGGAGGCAATCAGCCTGTGGCACTGCTGAGGTGTTATGGAGGCCCAGGATGCTTCGATAGCGGCCTTACGCTCATCCAGAGTGTTGGGTCTTGCGTCTCTCAACTTTCTCTTCACAATATCCCACAGATTCTCTATGGGGTTCAGGTCAGGAGAGCACAGTAATACCATGGTCAGTAAACCATTTACCAGTGGTTTTGGCACTGTGAGCAGGTGTCAGGTCGTGCTGAAAAACGAAATCTTCATCTCCATAAAGCTTTTCTCGTTGTGCAGTGTTTTTTTCCCACACTTTTTCCTTCCCACTGAGGTGCCTTAATACAGCACTCTGGGAACAGCCTATTCGTTCAGAAATGTCTTTCTGTGTCTTACCCTCTCGCTTGAGGGTGTCAATGATGGCCTTCTGGACAGCAGTCAGGTCGGCAGTCTTACCCATGATTACCCAAAATCATCAGTATTACAACAATAAAAGACCTGAAATATTTCAGTTGGTGTACAATGAATCTAAAATATATGAGAGTTTATTTTTTTATCATTACATTATGGAAAATAATGAACTTTTATCACAATATGCTAATTATTTTAGAAGGACCTGTATATGGCTTTCAGAATAACAGCATTAAGGGATGAGAGGCTTTCAGCACACCGCTGAGGTGAATAAAAGGTTTTAATTACATCAGTGATCACAAGATTATCAGGATTTGACCACATCTACTCTGAATGAAGAAGCCTATCGAGAAGGGCACTGCTAAACGTGTCGATAAAACCAAAATAAAATCAAAATCAATCACCGAAGAGAGATGAATGGAAACCAAACCAACTGAAAACTTCAGGAGCAGACAAACAAGATGTTCATATGGCAGCAAAACTCATAAATTAGATCAGGAACATTGCTTCTGATGTGAATGCCGTGGGTGAAGTTATCAGATGCATCACTTATAATCATCATTAATAGTGTCTGTCTTCACGATTCCAGCTCAGCTTCCCTTTAGACAGAGCGTCCTGCTGTTCTCATGAAGAAAATCAAGAAGCGATGCTAAAACAAACCCGTGATGACATCCAGCTCAGACGGAAGGCAAATATATCTCTATAAACAATAAATGACACGTACAGCCGGCGGTGTAATGTCTTAATTTGATGAATTCATATGTACAGTAGGATTAACTCAAACTGTGAGGACGAGGAGCGCAGGAGTGATCTTCTGTAACAGACACCTGGAGGAAGCCTCCGAGAGCTGCAGATCTCATCCAGAGTCGACTCTAGTCAAGAGCAATCCTTAAAGATCAAGAGTTCGGCCTAATCAGACTCTACGGAGGATATAAAGCAGGAAGATTCAACTAAAGCCGATGATACAAGAGGAATAAAACTTCAGTCTTTAATAAAACAGAGAGGGGAAGTAGTTCTGGTGCTCTCTGCTGTCGTCTGAGAGGATGAGGAGGAGGAGGAAGACCGTGGGGAGCTCATTTGGGCGGCGCTGCTCTCTGACCCGGGGCTTTGGCTTCATCTCTCTGTGTGTGTGTCCGGCTGGAGGCGTGTGAGGGAGGACGGCGACGGCTGTCTCCGCTGGACGGGTGTCTCTTACGCCCACCGTCCTCCATCGGGGGCTGACGAGAGAGAACACACACCGCTGTAACAACACACTCCTGACTGACCCGGCCATTCTACTGTTCATTACAATCTAAATGTTTTAACACCATTTTATTTTACAGAAATCAAGGAACCACAATTTTGAATAGAAACAGCGATCGTAGCCCAGCAGGTTTTGTTTTGATCAACGGGGAAATGAAGCGAAGAGTGTTTATCAGTCAAGACGAGAGACTGTGAAGGAAGCCATGTTGATGTCAGTCCAGCTAACACCAAGTGAAAGAAGTGCACTCACATCCACCCTGAAGTCCTCCAGGCGCTTGAACTTGCTCAGATGCTCCTGCAGCTTGGGCTCGATCTCCATGTTCTTGGTTTTGGAGTATTTGAGGAAGGCCCAGAACTTCTCGAGTCCGTACAGCTGGCCTGTCACAGCACAACAACACAATAACGACACAAGAGCTCATCACTCCGTTCAGATCAATTCACTTATTAATCCATTCATGGTTTTTTAATTTTTAATCAAATGTCAACATCCAATGTTTTGTACAAATCTTTGTTTTTAAGAGAAATATTGGGTTAGCAGGCAACCCAATCTAAAGCCATGCGCAGCTTTGTGTGCCATTTCTTTTCCCAAATAATTCTTATTTTTATTGTCGTTCACTTCTAATCAATTGTTTGAAAGACATTAAATCTTTTATTCAGCAAGGATGTGCTAAGTTGTTATAGCTCAGATTTATATTGTTAGAAAATATTAATATTTTGAATAAATGCTGTTCTTTTTAACTTTTCATTCATCAAAGAATCCTGAAAAAGTATCACAGGTTCCAAAAAGTGACTGATAATAAATCATCATATCAGAAAGATTTCTGAAGATCATGTGACACTGAAGACTGGAGGAATGATGCTGAAAATACAGCAATACATTACACTTTAACACAGATTCAGCTGATTTATATTGTAATAACATTTGCCAGACTGTTTTTTTCTGTATTTTTGATCAAATAAATACAGCTTTGATGAGCAGAAGAGACTTCTTTAGAAAACACCACAGGTCTCACAGACCCCAGTCTTCTGACCAGCTGTGTGTGTGTGTGTGTGTATAAATCTGTTCTGCTCATGTCCACAGCTCAATATGAAACCATAAATCTGGGGAAATTACAATTAAACATTAGTTTAGTTAACAAGAACTTAGTCTTGTTTCTGTTTTAATGTCCTTTTAAACTTCGGATCACATTAGAAGCATCATTTGTACGTTAGTGAATTATTTTTAGCCTAGAATTAAACTGCTTTACTGATCATCGTAGCTTTAATCAGCCGCATCTCTTAACAACTAATCGAGCGTAGAATAATGGCTGACATCCCTAGTTTCCAGTTAACCTCCTAATGATTCAAACACTTCCCAGCCGTATCTATATCACAGACGGACCTGCTTCGTAGTCTTTGACGGTCTCCTCTTGAAAGTCTTTAAATATGTCCGGCCTGAACTTCCTCTCGAGTCCATAGCTGTAGAACCGGAAGAGACACTCCAGACCGTACCTGAGGAACAGCAGACGTTCACAACACTCATCACAAACACAACAGAACTACACACTCATGATCAGAAACACTCTGCTGGTCTTCACACCTGTAGCCCTCCTTCCCGTCCTCCACCACCAGCTGTCTGAACTCCTCGTACATCTTCCTGTTGAAGTGATCCCGCAGGAAGAAGGACCAGAAGCGGAAGAGCGTGTTCATCTCCTGAGACTGACCGATGCCCAGCCGCTTGCGCTCTGTAAGGACAGACAGAGAGAGAGGAGTGAGACCGTGAGAGGAGTGAGAGAGTGAACGAGGAGTGAGCAAGGAGTGAGAGTGAGACAGTGAGAGAGGAGTGAGAGAGGAGTGAGACAGTGAGAGAGAGAAAAGTGAGAGAGGAGTGAGACAGTGAGAGAGGAGTGAGAGAGGGAGACAGTGAGCAAGGAGTGAGGGAGTGAGACAGTGAGTGAGAAGAGAGACAGTGAGAGAGGAGTGAGAGAGAGAGACAGTGAGCGAGGAGTGAACGAGGAGAGAGACAGTGAGCGAGGAGTGAGAGAGAGACAGTGAGGGAGTGAGAGAGACAGTGAGCGAGGAGTAAGCGAGGAGAGAGACAGTGAGAGGAGTGTGACAGTGAGAGGAGTGAGACAGTGAGAGAGGAGTGAGAGAGAGACAGTGAGCGAGGGGTGAGAGAGAGACAGTGAGCGAGAAGTCAGCGAGGAGTGAGACAGACAGTGAGCGAGGAGAGAGACCGTGAGCGAGGAGTGAGGGAGTGAGCGAGGAGTGAGAGAGAGAGAGACATTGAGCGAGGAGTGAGCGAGAGAGAGACAGTGAGCGGAGTGAGACAGTGAGAGAGGAGTGAGAGAGAGACAGTGAGCGAGGAGAGAGACAGTGAGAGGAGTGAGACAGTGAGAGAGGAGTGAGGGAGTGAGACAGTGAGAGAGAGAAGTGAGACAGTGAGCAAAGAGTGAGAGAGGAGTGATACAGTGAGAGGAGTGAGACAGTGAGCGAGGAAAGAGACAGTGAGAGGAGTGAGAAAGTCAGCGAGGAGTGAGGGAGTGAGAGAGGAGTGAGAGAAGTGAGACAGTGAGCAAAGAGTGAGAGGAGTGAGAGAGAAGTGAGGAGTGAGAGAGGAGTGAGACAGTGGAGTGAGGCAATGATAGAGGAGTGAGAGAAGTGATACAGTGAGCAAAAGTGAGGGAATGAGAGAGGAGTGAGAGAGAGAAGTGAGGAGTGAGAGGAGTGAGAGAGGGAGACAGTGAGCAAAGAGTGAGAGAGGAGTGAGGGAGTGAGAGAGGAGTGAGACAGTGAGAGAGGAGTGAGAGAGAGAGAAGTGAGGAGTGAGAGAGGCTCGGAGCAGCGGACGGAAGACGACAGGAACTCACCGTTAAGACAGCGCCGCCTGTACTTGTGATAGACGTGCTGCGTGAAGCCGTTCTCCTTCAGTAACTCGTGAGAGGGGTGCTGGAACTTGGGGAGAGACTGAGGAGTGCAGCCGTAATTCCCCATCGCTGGGGTGCCTTCAGACGGACTCGCATTGGAGCTGAGGAGACAACAAAACAAACCTGACAGCTCTGAAGAGGAAACACTCCTGCAGCGCTCAGACATCTATCCAGAACTAATACTGTTATTATACCATCACTGAAGAATACACACTGAGGTGAAAAAGCACGAGGTCTGAACTTAAATGTGTGTGGTTCATGAACGCTTTCCGTTCTAAAAGAGGACAATTATTGCTCAGTTTAGCTCAACATTTAAGTGAAAGTTATTGTAAAGAATGTACTTTACACATCTTTTTTAATATATAAGAAATATTTTTGGAATCTAAAATTGCTTTATTTTCGAAGGCATGTTGTATGTTTAACTAAACTATGCTCCTAATTTGAAGCTCATATCACAAAAATGTAGTTTCCTGTGAGATTAAGCGTTATATCAAAAACTCTTGAAAATATATCTCTCTAACAAATGCATACATTTCTGTCACAATATTCTATCACAAAATAATCACCAAATATGGAATCTATAATTAGAAAAAGTTTTGATAAAATATTTTAATACATTTTTGTAATATGACACTTGGTGCCGCCCCCGGGGGGGAGGGGCCTGAAAAAAGGACTTAAAGATTTAAAGGAAGAAACAACATCTGATCTCAATAAATTTGAGCGTTTAGGCTTTCAAATGATTTCTTATTTTAGGATAGTTACAGAAATATGTAATAGGGAAAAATCTAATTGAAAACAAACCAAAAAAAATTAATATTGGATAAATTAAACGCATGACTTCAGCAATTTTGACTGAATGTGTTTGATCTAGGAGTTAAATACTTGAAATTAATTACATTTTAGTTCTTTGGTATACAGTTCTTTATAACATGATAAATGGCATGATTTTGACTGGAGGAGCTCATCACATGCTCCTCCTCCTGTGAGGTGAAAGGTCATGAGGTGGTGTGTCTGCTGACCTGACGGAGGCGGTGCGTGAGCGGTGCTCTCTGGAGTCCATCACCCAGCCCACATGACACTCCATCGGAGGATTGGAGCTGTGCCGCGTCTTCCTCTTGCGAGGCGTCTGAAACACAAGTGCACATGTGTCCGGTCAGTAACTGATAATAACAGACAGGACCACACTGTGAGAGCGGACACATACTTTAGCGTCCAGCGGCCGTCCCTCCTTCACCACGGGGTAGAAGCGCGGTGTCTGTGTGGGGTCTCTGAGCCGCGGCGTGCGGGGCGTGCGAGGCGTGCGGTAGCTGGGAGAGTCAGGCACGGCCGTCGGGAGAGAGCGGGCTATAGCGGACGGCTCCGGCGCTCCGAACAGCTTGTTAGCTAACGCTTCTGTGGGGACTACAGGAGACAAACATGTCTTTAATCCTGCAGAACAAAGCAAGTGAGACGAGACTGTTCTGATGACTAACACCTTGTCCTAACCACACATCATTAAAAATATCAAGACATGTAAACTAGGGCTGGGGACTACGGCTAATAATACCATCCCAGCTTTTTTGTTTGAACAATTTCGATTTTTTTTATATTTAATGAATCATCCTAAAATGTATCTGATTCAAGTAATGTTTTATTAACCATGTGTTAAAGTTCTATTCCAAGCACAAGTGTATTTCTTAACATGGTGTAAATGTAAACAAAATCACTTGTTAATTATATTTGCTGAAAACATGCATGAAATATGAAGACAATTTTTGATTTTGCAATTTTTGTTTAAACACACATTTATTAGCACAGATGCATTCTGTGTGAATCTCTGCACTGCATCAGCTGTCATGCAATCACATCAGATCACATCTGTGTGTGTGTGTGTCTCACTCTGCTGGGGGCGGGGGGGTCCGGGGGGAACCTCCTGGTGGGGGTCGACGGGCGGCTCAGGGGTCAGACAGTCGAACTGCTCTCGGCTGATCAGGTGCACCTTCTTGAAGTTCTCCACTTCTTGCTGCAGTTACAATATAACACAGTCACAACATTTCCAAGCTCTTAGCAGTGAGACACACTCAGACCAGATCCTCCAGAACTATACAAGCAAAACCAGTAATAAAGCTCTGATACTAGAGAAGGACAGCTTTAATCAAGACACATCTCGCTCATACCTGTGAGCCGGAGCGAGCCATGACCCCAGCACTGTTCCTCACACACACACACACACACACACACACACACACACACACACACACACACACACACACACACACACACACACACTCCAGTAAACTGAAGCTAAAGCTATCTGGCTTGGCTAGCAGCGTTTACTGTACTGAATGAACACACACCCGGAGTCTGACAGAAACACACGTGCACACACACACCAGAGAGAGACGTCTGCACAGAACCGGACTCACTACAGCAGCACTTGTGCTTTAATGTAAAACAACTCAGAGATTACAAGACAATACTTGACAAACTGATTCGCAGTTTTTTCCTAACCTTACTAAATCTTATGTCAAATACATTAATATTAATAAACTTTTTCAAAATTATTAAAAATCTGAATCGGTAACCAATCAAATGAAATCAGTATCAACTAAATTCATCAGGTGTCACAGAAGAACATAAGTGGTGTTACAGACTCTCTGACGAGGTTTAGATGCTTTTAAATTAATCAAGTTACGAGGTTAATGTTGTGAGTATAAAGTTTAAATATAAAAGTATAAAATTATTAAAATAACTGAAATTATATTGTAAAAATGAAGTTAAATCCACCAGAAGTCTTTCACTGAATCATTCATTCAGTCGATTTGTTCAAACTGCTGATTCAGAACCGCTTTTATTGACTAGATCTGATCAATAACACACATTCATTCAGAAACAAAACAATCTGTATGATATATGCTGTATAAAATCAGTATCCTATTATCAAACTAACTTCACAATCATTAACTCTTTCACTCATCTCAATCTCACGGTCCTCTTATAATCATTAAAGCTCTACACTGTGCACTGAATCTATTATTTCCATCGAGTCTACACGGAGTTTGTGATGATGATAAGACTCCTGAGGTTTCATTCAACACTGAACAACTCTAAGCAGCGAGTGCACCTGACTTACTCTCCTGTGATTGGCTGTTGTGCTCAAAGCTGTAATCTCTTCAGAGCTCAAACACACACTGGTGCTAGGGGTGTGTGATACTGACAAAAATAATCTCTTGATATTTCTCAGTATATGGCGTATCTTATAATAGTAAAGTATATAATAACCCAGTGCTATACGTGACCGTTAACCCCGGCTCACCTTGATGGTGGCGTACTCGGGCTCGTACGTGTCGTCCCACAGGTCTTGTTCGTAGTAATACAGGCCGTCGTTGATGACTTTGACCAGTTCGCTGGTCAGTTTGGAGCGTGAGGTGTGGTTCCCGGTGCGGTCTCCTCCGGGATGCTTGCGCAGGTACGGCGGCGTCTGGGTGACGATCAGGATCTTGTTGACGTCTCGGTCGTCGATCTCACAGTCCGAATCTTCATCTGACCAGTCGGTGAAAGTGTTGCGCCGGCCGTCTATCTGCTCCATCTCCTCGTCGAACATGAAGTCCAGCTCCTCGGGCTCGTCCTGCTCCTCTCCGGCGGTCGGGGCGCTCTGAACCGGCGTCCGAGCCTCCTCCGTCTTCTGAAACACACCTCCATCACTCACACATCGGCTCCAGACACTACACCGTGACTGTAAGGGTACAGCTGCACAGTGATTGTGAACGCTGCTGTACTCCACATGAAGCATCATGAAAGCGTGGATGAGCATTATATTATTTTCAGCTATTCTGTCCATCTTTTAGGCAAACTTAGGCTTTAAATGTGAATATATCTAGAACATGTTTAGAAGATTATCCAGGTCATGTTCTGTGTCAGTGAACTGTGTGTGTGTCCGTCTGTGTGTGTGTACCTTGGGTCGCGCCGGAGACGGCCGAGGCCTCTTCTTCACCTCGATCCATGACTCCGAGTCCAGATCGGGCAGACTGGCGGACAGACCCTTGGGCATCATCTTCAGGTTACTCACATCACTGGTCTTGGAGCGCAGCGGCGCCGAGGCCCTCGGAGAACCTGCGGGTCAGAGCTCCGGTCAGGACGAGGGACACAACACCATCTCACAGTACTGAGTTCACCTGACAGATACTGTGAACCAAAGCGTAATGCCACAAAACTAACACACTTTAACAACGGCAGGTTTAGTCCTGAAGACTTGAGCGTTACAGCTCCTCACCTGTGTGATCCTCCACAGCGTTCCTGGGAACAAACTCTGGGCAGTCGATTAACTGAGAGAAGTCTGTGTGAGAAGCGAGCAGGGGCCATTTCTCCGGCTCGTGCTTGCAGCGGATCTTCAGATCGATGATCTCCACCACCTTACTGTCCTTCAGCGCCTGGAACAGAAGCAGAGGTCACGAGGTCAAGCGCTGCGGCTCGTCACACAGCGGTGCGAGCGTCCGGACGAGGATCTGACCTCTGTGATGAGGCTGAAGTCTGTGGTGAGCGCCTGCACTCGGTGGAAGCTGGCGATCAGAGCCAGCGGCAGGAAGCCCTCCTCATCCATCGTCCTGCGCAGGAAGAAATCCCTCTCCAGGTTATCCACGCTGAAGTAGTATTCACTGCAGAACACACACACACACTCCTGCTTTTAACACCCATGTGTTTCCAACGGCTCGAATAATGCAAACACTGTCATGAATAAACATTCTGCATTTCACTGTCAAAGAAACTCGTCAATTTCATCCGTTCACAAATGATTAGTTTCCATGCTTGTTTTTAAAGGGTCATGAAACACTAAACTACATTCTCTGAGGTGTGTGTGTTGAACTGTGAATCTGAGACAAACGCTGCTAACACGAAAATAAATATGTTTCAATATCAGAAGTAACCTGCTCTGTCTTCTGCAGGTTTCCTCTTTTCTCTGCGATGTATTTTTCACTCCGTGTAGTGTGAGAGCGCCACTGTTTGTCGAGGAGGACGGCTCTCTCACCTACTTATACTATGCTCTAGAGTTCTGTACTCTTCGTGAAGAAATAGTACAAACTTTTGAGTATGTATCACGCCTGTATTCTGTCAATCATCCGGTCACAGTTAAAACACACAGTTCGTTGAATCTGACTCCTACCGTATTGGAGAGAAATGCAGAGGCACGCTGATCTGCCAGTCGTGGCTCGATCATGTCGAGAACACTCTTCATATGTTCATATAATGATGCTTTTAAAAGTTAATGACCAAACATATCATTATAAAAGCACACAATATTACTGCAGATGAAATACAATGTGCATAACATTAAATATTTTTTAATCAGGTTAGACATTGTTTATTCATCACTCAAAGCCCTTTCTCTACTGGCTCGTGTCTCTCAGAACCGCCATGTTTGTAGTTTTTAAACACTTTTTTAAGCATGTTTGTAGTTCTAATGGAATCCTCGTCCACTGTGCAATGTGTTGTGGGTAATATGAGCCGTTGAAGTGTGCATCGATATGAGAACTGAAGTAGAAGACCATCAAGGAAACTTTAATTTCAACATACAGTGATTCGGGACATACTAATTCTCGATTTAGGACTGATATGTGCAGCGTATGTTCTACAATCGGCTGGAAATATCAACCATGTTGGATCTCCTCTGACTGGATGAAGCTAATAACACTAATGTGGAGGTCTGAGCGTGGTTCACTCACATCTGTCTCTTGATGTAGTCCTTCAGCAGGTCCTGGTCCACAGCGTACAGCTCAGCGCTGCTCATGTTGTCATAATAGTAGGTCACTTTACTGTTGAACTTCTGACCGCAGGCTCCGTCCTTCCCCTCGTAGCCTTTATAGCCATAGTAGTCATAATGACCTGATGAGAGCAGAACACAGAGGAGCGCGTGTTACTGTCCTGAGAGGAAACGTGCTGTTCCTGTGGTGCTCAAACTACCCTGTTTTAACCTTCAATTAAATTAAATATATTTTATTATGGTACCAAATTATATTTGTGGAGAAGTTAGGATTAATTACCTGCACAGACCTGAAAATGAAATGTTCAACTTAATTCTGAGTTCTGAAGAATTCCAGATTTGGTCTCTTTTTTGTGTTTAAAAAGTGAAAAACTAAAAAGTTCTTTAAAAAAAAAATTCACCAAAATATTATTTTGAAATATACATTTTCCAAAACATGTTTAACCCTGAAACTGCAATAAAAATCAAAGCCATAGATCTGAAAAATTTGTGTTTCAAATTTGAAGTTGATCTCACAAAAAAAAAAATATATAGATTTGAGATTTAATTATGAGCAATACAAGCTTTTCTCTTTTTATCAGGTCCATTTTAACCTTTTAAAGTCATGTCAATGTTTTGTTTATTTTGTACCATTGGAATAAAGTGTAAAAAAAAGTCAAAAAATGACTGACAAACACTTTTTCAGTAATAACATAGGGACAGACAGTCTTCACATCTTTAAACAAGTCTCTCCACAAACCAAAGCTAAACTATCTCAGTGAAGAGACTGAGTCCTGTGTGAGATCTGAGCTCTTCTGCAGTCCTGTACCTCGGCCGGCTCCTCGTCCTCGTCCTCTTCCTCGTCCCCGTCCTCGCCCCCGTCCCCTGGCAGTGTTTCTGTACGGCGCTCCCTCACTCTTCACGCTCGACACCTCGTCATGATCGTCCTTGAACTCATGATCGAACTTCCCACTGTGCCAGTCTGCAAACACAAACACAAGCCAGCAGTGAAGAACCACACAACCTTCGAACTCAAACACTCGAAACCTGTGGGATTTAAATAGTTTTACAGAAGCCTCTTCTGCTCACCAAGCCTGCATTTATTTGACCAAAAACACAGAAAAAACTGTAATGTTGTGAAATATTATTACACTGTAAAACAGCTGTATTCTATGTGAATATCTGTTCACCTGTAATTTATTTCTTTGATTAAAGCTTGAATTTTGTTCCTAGCTTGTTACAGCAGGATTGATACTCAATGTTAGTTCTCCAGATGAGGAGTGTGTTTATGGTGTGTATCTGGTGAGATGTGGTCTATGGAGCAGGGTTTGGATGTGTGAGCACCTCTCAGGTCGTTTCTGGCGTTCGGAGGAACTCGATGAGCGTCGAACTGTCGTGTGTTGTTCCTGGAGGCCGAGCGCTCGCGAGGACCCTCAGACTTCACCTCGATCCTCAGAGGAACCCACTTGTGCTTGTTTCCTACAACAGCATCAGCACAAATGAGTCTTTATACATCTTACAGCTGACACAAGGAACATTATTCGAGCTCATTCATTCACTCCCAGATAGAGCTCTTAAAAAAGGCTTCAAACACCTCGCTTTTTTTGTCCATTTCTCTGCGACTCCTCGTCAGTGTTTTTCTCTTCTCCAGAGTCGTCTGATTTGGCTTTCAGGTTTTCTTTGCTCTCTTCATGTTCCCTCTTGTCTTTGGTCTCTCGTTTGACCGCTGACTTCACCACCTGACGGGTTCATCAAAAACAAACAGATCAATAATCACAAACCTGACATTACACTGCACAGGGTCACCACTCTTTATCGGTGATCACTTTCCAGGACACTTTTACTTTAATTATGGCAGTAATAAAAGACAAGAAGCACGCCCCAAAGATATATACCCCTTCTTTAAATCTTTTAAAACATACAGTTTATGCCTATGACTTAACTATAAGATTAGCTCTTTAAACATGAGCTCTTAATAAATGTAGATTACAACAAATGATTTTCAGAACCAATTTCATTACCGAAGCAAAATAAAATATACTGAAGCAATACATTTTATTTACCCATTTAAAACACATAATAAAACAGATAGTTCCGGTCCTTGATTCTGATTGGCTGAGCCGCTTTCGAAGCTGTTGAAAATTACAAAGTAACATACATCTTTGTTTATGTTTGTGTGTTGCTCGGCAACCACTTCTGTTACAATAACAACTGTTTCTGAGGAACTACATTGTTTGGTGGAAGAATACGGTGTTTATTAATATCATTACACTTTATTTGTTCGGTTTTATTTTGTGAAACCTAACTACGTGTATGAAATAACAGTTATATAAAAGCAATAAGCCTCGTGAAGCCATGGTTTACAGTGAGTTTATAACAGTTAGGGTAGGGTTTTAGTCACTCCGCTTCACATCGTACCTAACAACGACCCTTAGCTGTTATAAATTCACTGTAAACCACGGCTTCTTGGAGCTTACTGCTTTAATAAATCAGTTCATTATTTATGCTAACAATAATATTAAAGAAAACTTAAAATATTGGCATGTATCCTTCAAGTATTTTAAATTCGGTGCAGGGCAAACTTTCTGTAGCCATTTAAAATGAGAGGAAACAAGTGCATTTTGATCACAATCCGATAGAGCTGGACAATAATTCAATATATTCAGGGAACTACACTAACCTTTTCCACTGGTGGCACTTGCACAACTAATTTTTTCAGTTACTGGCCCAAAACATGATTTGGTCACAATTTTTTTTTTTATAGTAAGCCGCTCTGGATAATAATGAAACTTTATTGCATTCAGATGTGCTTTTTATTTTACTTGCCATCTTTTAAACCACACGTCGTCTTGTTCTATTTCTTACAGTACACACAGTGCATTGCTCCGTCTTGTAGCTGGGGTTAGATGGGCCCCGGTGCAGGGTGTACAGTGGGCCCTGTTTAAAATGGTTTAATATTTACTGTATGTTAAAACAACTCTATCTGATTTTTGGATTGACTTTGGATTAATTCTTGTTCAAACTACAAAGTAATTCAATCAAGAGCAGTGATTGATTTACTTTCATTTTCATACATTAAAGACACTGACAGCAGAGCTAGTAAATTAGGCGCGGTCCCTTTAAGAGACACGCATCCAATATAATGATACACATCCGATTTCTTTCCAACTCTTTACTTTCACTAAAGACATAACCACAGACTTTTCGAACACACTTTCCAAAACAGGTATTTTTACATATTTAGTATGTAGGCCTATTTGTCGGTACAAAAGCAGGAAGACTTAAGACGTCTCTGCATGTGTCCTGAACACCAGAACACCGCGCTGCTGAATCAAGATCTTTCGCATCCTTTTCTGTTTGTTTAAACTGCGATTTGTATTTGTTCGTTCAGGTGCAGAAGGACGTGATAGTCCTGGAGGAGAGCTCGGTTCAGTGTTGCTGTTCGTGAGACGCGGCTCTCTCTCGTGCGCACGTGTCACCAGCTGCTCAGTTCAGCTTTCCCGCATCGCCGGGCTGGAGACAATTTGATGTGTTGAATGCTCAGAGCACGTTATTTAGCGTATTCTTAAAATACACATTTCTGTTTAAATAAATGCTCATAGTAAATCATAGCATATTGCCTAAAACATAAGGTAGGTACAAAAAATAATCAGTGATACATTTGTCACCTCATAAAAATTAAGGTTGCAATGTAATTTCAACAGGTTGCATATGCAACAATTTTGGTCGCAGTGTAATTCCCTGATATTTCACTCTTCAGAAAAGTTTCGATGGTATTTTCATTTTATCAGCCGTTACAGTGTAAACCAATGTTTCCGCCGCTCCAACAGCACCTCCTGCTGGTGGAGAATGTATTTGGTATTTTTTATGTGTTCAATATAAACTGAGCACTTTACATATTTCGTTATCCCTTTTCAATCTATAAGAATCAGCCTATATTATACTGTAGTTTAAAAGATATTTACATTAAAAAGGCGAGTCTGAAAATCTTATGTTTATTTAATACTGATTCTACAGTTCTTGTTTGTATGAAAGCTTAATACAAACAAAAGGTGAAAATTATTTCTACCTTTTTGTTTGTTCTAAAATAACCTAGTTTTATAGAAGGAGGTTTCCTGGACTTGGCAAATTAATTTTTAAATTAAGTTTGTATAGACATCTGGCGTTTTAGCCAGTTATTCTGAGGCTATTTAAAATATTGTCCATATCGATATCGGAATTATATCATATCGACCGATATTAAGAAATATATTGTGATATCAATGTTGGCCAAAACATCCAGCGATCCGAAGAAAGATTCTCCATACATCATCAGTTTCTGATCTAATTTCAAAATCTGAAGCAAAAACAGAATGGTCTAACTTTATCTTTGTCAAGTTACACAGCATATATATATATCAGGATACAGAAACAGCACACTGGTCGATTGAGAACACACATTCTCTCTCTGCCAGCAGGGGGCGCTTGAGGAACAGCAGTGATACAGTGTTTCCACGGTCCCCGCTGTAAACAAAGCAGCTATACCGTGTTTCCATGGTCACTGCTGTAAACAAAGCAGCACTGTACTTATAAATACTTTTTAAATAAGGATTATACAGTGATGCGATGAAAAAATACCATCTAAACTTTTCTGAGTTCCCCTTCAGAGATAGATTCATATAAACCCCCTAATAAAATTGTATGGATTTCCTTCCAATATTTTGAGCTTGCTCTGCCAGTATTATCTCCTCTTATTGTTAGTCTTCAGCATCTCTGGCCTTTGTTAATGTAACATTTACGGACTTCGTAATATTTCCACACAAATGACATTTGGAAAAATGCTTGCTATAGAGTGTGTGTGCAAGTCTGAAAACAAAAGAGCTGCTTGCTTAATAGTGTGTTTGGAGCAGAATGAGTCATCAGTTTTCCAGGTTTTCCAGGATGATCAGCTGCATTGAAGGATCCCGTCTCTACACTTCCAGACTCCATTAAAGCCATATATGAGTTCATACAGAAAATCATCTGGTATTAAGGTTGAGATTGAAGACGTTTGACACGGTCGTACCTGGACTTCCTTCGTAGCCATCTCTCCAGGGGTCGGCCAGTTGTTTGCATCTCCAAAATCACCCACCTACAAAAACAGTGTTCATTTGTGATTTGTCTGGATTGTGTTTAATTCTTATGGATTACTTGTGTTCCATTTTAATCTTTTTTAACCCTGTTTTAATGGGCCAATTAAATAAAAAAAGCATGTCTAATTATTTTAAATCAAAATGTATACAATTTAAACAAGTATTAAACGTAAGGGTTAAAAAAGATTTTTAGGGCCATATGAAATCAGTTTTCTTTTTTTCTCAAATTCAGTGTTTTCCATTTCTGATTTATGTGGATTCAATTTTAATGTTTAAATTAAACTAACAAACAATGTCTAATAAACTGAATTTATTCAAACTCAAACTTATTACATAATAATATAGCCTCATATTTTATTTTCTTCAAATTCGGTTGTTTTTCAATACACATTTATTCTTCAAAAACCTAATCAAACGATTGCATGAAACATTAACAATTTAATCTTTTAAAACAATCAATCAAATCAAAATTTAACAATTCTGGCAAATAAAGTGCTGTATACTGTAATGTGAGATTAATTCTTTAAAAATAAAGTTTTGCTTAGTAATAATAAAACAGCAATAAAAGGATTACTTTAACAGGTATATTCTAGTAATTTTGGCTCAATGTTTTCACACACACAGATTCATATTTCAAAAGCAGTTTCTTGTGGTTTATTATTCACAGAGTCCATACCATATGATTCAATTAAGTGCACTGAACTTCTTTCAGTTCATCCAAAACGTGACATATTTCTTCACATTACATTTAGTCTTGATTCTGTCCGTGTCTAACTGAGCTCTGATCTAATTCCTAATGTACATCTAAACACTCATGAATATAACTGTAATAATTACCTGGACTCTAACTTGCGTCAGTCTTTCAAATAAGTCTGGTTTGGCATCTGATTAAAGACTCGCAGGCTCCTGCACAGCATTAGAGCTGAACCGGTCATTATTTACTGCTGCTCTCACATGTGTGTAAACCAGGTCTCAGTCGTGCGGAGGAGTCTGTTAATCTGCTAAATGTGTCTGAGGTTTGTGTGCTGCTGTCTCAGATGAACGTCACTCACCTTCCCGCCGCGTCTCGTTCTCGTGTTTCCCGCCTTCACCACCTTCGTAGACCCAGAATGCTCTAGAGCAGCAGAAGAGAGCAGCCGTTAAAAACAGCTCAGATTAGAGCCTTAAACCGTTCAGAACGGGTTCTATTAATGTTCTCCGCCTTCCTTTAAAAAATTAAACACACAACATAATTTCTGAGGATTTTTTTAAATTTATACAATTTAATTTAACTATAAAAAAAAAAAAAAAAAACAAACAAAACAAAAGCTGGTTTAAACACTGTAAACATTTGTTTGACAGTGATATGGTAATATTGTTTTTAACCTTTTTACTCCATAGTAATAATAATAATGATAATAAAATTATTAGATTTCCCCCAAACTGTGCAGCGCTAGAGTAAGTTTATTGTTTTAGGAATCAAGTATTTTACTGATTATTCCATCGATTAATCGAGGAATCTGATAAATAGACATTTTCCTTTTTTAAAGAGCAATAATAAATATACAAGAGAAAATAAGATGGGTCTCTTTAAAGAAACAACTAATTCATTTCCTACAGTAATAAAGTAAGACCAAACATTGCATGCATGTGGTGCGATGTGTCTGCATCTGATTGTGTTCTGCTGAATGAGAAAGATCTGCAGTCTTTGGGTCAATAGCTAGAGGTTTAAAGGCATGCTTCACCCAAAATTAAAACGCTGACTTCCATAGGCACAGACTTTGGTTTGTTGTGTTGGTCAGGGGTTTGTGGCGTGGGCAGAAATGTAGTTTAGATTACTTTGTTTTCATCTTTTAATGCATTTCAAACATATTAAGCCTGCAATGATCATTGTGCTTTAGTACCTTTAATACCAAACAAAGTCTTACATTTCAAATCATGTCTGTTGTATTGCAGTATTTAAACAATAAATGCCATTTTGGCTCTGTTTAATAGATAGTGTTTACAATTTAGGAGCATTATTAATTATGTGTTGAATTTATGTTTTTAAAGAGACGCTGCAGAGCGGGACATCATTTCACGACCATTGCAGCTTTACACAATAATAACATTTCCAAAATCTTTACGGAGCATTTCGCACATTTGTAAATCTGTTTCCAACCAGTTTTCCATCAAAACATCAGTTCAAGGGTTAAACTTCTGCAAGTGAAGAAGAGTTTTACTACTATACTGTAAGGAAAGGAGTATACATATGATTTTTGTCCTTTACATTTTATAGTGCAGCTGTGATGTAATAGTAACACATTCCTGTCTTAAGCATCACAAACCTATAAAAGTATTTTATTATTTGGCTTCCTAAAACACCAGTGTGTTTAGAAGCGGACTGAGACACTACATCACAACTAGAAAGAGCTTTGAGGGTTTGTGGAAATCAACAGACTTTGTTCTTGGGGCTCAGCTCTAAATAAAAGCAAACCATATACAACTAGACTAATGTATTTATGTGGTCTTTTGGACAACAACACACACACAAACACACTCTCTCTCTCTCTCACACACACACTCACTCTAACACACTCTTTAGAGCAGAGATAATGGAGCATCGGCTCGAGAAACACATTTGAGGAACCCTGGGATAGCAGCTCCACTCCAGACCTTCTGCTGATGTGAAGCACTGCGCTCAATCAGGTCCGCCTGCGTGTTTAGGTTAGTGTCAATCTCACAGACGCGTGTTCATCAGGAGAGCTCCCAGGCTAACAGACATGTATGTGTGTGTTTAACTTTCGCGAGAGACGCTTTTAAACCGCATTCTGAGCGGAAAACGGATTCAAACCGATTTCACTCGAATCCGAGACAAACACGTGCATCTCACACGTGTCTCTCCATAAACGACAGATAGCTGCAACACTAGGCGAATACGGTTTAAAATCACAAACACACACGCATCTCATCGAGTGTGACAGTAAAACTTTCACAAATGAAAGGTTTGTGCGGCTCTTTGCTAATAAAGCGCCATTAGTCCTGGCCTGTCAGAGCTCAAACAACAGGCCGCTAATGCTAATGCTAGCCATTTGTTCAGAAAAGCAGCGAAGGCGAGGAATAACGACACGTTCAGTGTCTCAGATGAAGTTAGGACCTCAAACAATCAGATGTGTTGTGCATTAGCACGTCTTTATATGAATGCGCTGATGTTTGGAGCCCTAAATCACCGACTCGAGGCCTAACTCTGTCATGAGTGTCCTGAGGAGAACCGGAGGACTAACGGTCACCGTTAAGACAAGCCATACAGCAATGTAAAGATTGTTTATTCAGCTTTCAGATGATGAATAACATTAAACTCCCTTTATAAAATGGTCCCATATGACTGTTTAGTGCTCCGGGGTCACAGAAGACCTCAGAGATCCACAACTAAGTTAGCTGTCTGCAGACTGAGTTAGCAACCTGACGGAGGCTGATCTGAGGCGCACACACACACACACACTGACCGTGGTTGACTCCGCTCGTCTTCTTCGTCCAGGGGTTGACTCTGGGCGGAGGAGCCTCGGTAAACTCATTCTTCGAGGCGTCTTCTTCCTCCTTCTCCTGGATGTTGCTCTCGTCTTTCGCGCGCTTGAGGCTTTGCTCCTTCAGCGGGAATCCTCCGTGTTTCTCGGGCTGGCCCCGGTTCTGCTCCTCCTGCTGGAGCAGCGCGTTCCTCGGCAGGAGAGTCTCCACCTCGGTGGCCATGTCTCCGCTAACAAACGCCTCAAATCCGCCGCAATGTGCTGCTAAAAGACCGCCGCTCGACGCGCGCCACTCCACTCCTAGACCAACCGGCTTCAGTCTGAGAAACAGAGAGGTGGAGTGCAATTAAAAATCATGTAAAAGAGCGCTGGGAAGCTTTAAAAACTCGGGCTAGGCTTTGCTACTTACGGCAATGTGAAAGAACCACGCGTTGAACGTGAGCGCGCACGTACGAGCAGCGGGGCGTGGCGACTACAGATCGCGACGTCACGTGACTGCCCTGCAGACGGCGCGTGATCGCGCACGCAGCGACGGCCCGGGCCTCGGTTTGTTGTAAAATCTCTTAATAGGTTTTAAAATATCATTCTTTGTATGATTAATTTTTGTAGAACTCAAATAGCATCACTTATAAACCAGATCACTTTAAAACTGAGCTCGGCACTCATAAACATCATAAACAGGATTTGTGATATTTATCTGAATTAAATACAGGGATGTAAAATTACTGGGCTTTACTACTACTTTTAAAATTCTTCAGTACAAATTACAGATATTTTTAGTTTCATTCAGATCTGCTTTTCAGTACAAATTACAGCTATTTTTAGTTTCATTCAAATCTGCTTTTGGCCAAATACCTTTGTTTTTAGAGTAAAACTGCAAAAAAAAAAAAAAAAAAAAACAGTGTTAAAGTAAAATTTCCATGATTTTATATACCGTATTTTCCGGACTATAAGTCATACTTTTTTTCATAGTTTGGCTGGTCCTGCGACTTATAGTCAGGTCCGACTTATTTATCAAAATTAATTTGACATGAACCGAGAGAAATGAACTAAGAAAAATGAACCAATGGAAAACATTACCGTCTACAGCCTCCAGAGGGCGCTCTATGCTTCTCAGTTCTCCTGTAGTCTACACTGAAGACATAGAGCGCCCTCTCGCGGCTGGAGACGGTAATGTTTTCTCTTGGTTCTTGGTTCTAAATAAATGCGACTTATAGTCCAGTGTGACTTATATATGTTTTTTTCCTCATCATGACGTATTTTTGGACTGATGCGACTTATAGTCCGAAAAATACGGTATATAGATAGATAGATAGATGTTCCCCAAGGTTTATTTCTAATGTTAATAAAGTTTTTTTCACAAATAAATGTGGTAAAAGGATCATTTTCAACCCTCATTCTGAGCCTCTCTCTGAAACAGCTGTTTTTAAGGGATCCAGATGTTACAGTGTAGCAGAAGGTTATCAGTAGTCCATGAGTGTAACTATTTGGGTATAATACTTGACTCAGAATCTTTCAAAAACTTCGAAATCATGTTTAAAATGTTTGGAATAGAATCAAATTTCATCTGGAAAGTTTTAGACATATTAGGAATAATTTTACCATTGCGGGTTCAAAGTTATATATTAATGCTATGATCTTTCCACAGATGAATCACTGTCTCCAGCCGGACACAGACAGATGGATGCTTTACAGCCAGCAGAAGCCTGGATAAAACACTGGATGAAAGCTACAATTCATATCATCACTGTAAACTTTTATCTAAAAGTAGGGGTTTAAACTGGGAAAACATTATTAAATATGCAGATATTTTACTTAATACAAATTTTGCATGGTATGCCCCCACCTTCACCAATTCTAACTGATTTACTACATTTACATTTAGTCATTTAGCAGATGCTTTTATCCAGAGTGACTCACAAATAAGGACAACAGAAGCAATTAAAATCAACAAAAGAGCAATTCAGTCTCAGTCAGCTCAATACAGAACATGTAGCAAGGGCTTTTTTATTAAATAAATACAAACATATAGAGTAGATAAAGAATAGAGCAAGCTAGTGTTAGAGGTCTTTTTTTCTTTTTGTTAATTGTAATGAAAGAAAACAAATAGAATACAAAAAGCCAGTGTTAGTTCTTTTTTAAACAAAACAATAGAGTTCAAGTCTGAAAGGGACAAGTGTTCTTTTTAAAAACAGAATTAGAACAGTGCAAGCTTAAGTTAGAGGGTCAAATAAAGATCACAGATGTGTTTTAAGCCGATTCTTGAAGATGGCTAAGGACTCAGCTGCTCGGATTGAGTTGGGGAGGTCATTCCACCAGAAGGGAACATTTAATTTAAAAGTCCGTAAAAGTGACTTTGTGTTTCTTTGGGATGAACAATCAAGCGACGTTCACTTGCAGAACGCAAGCTTCTAGAGGGCACATACGTTTGAAGTAACGAATTTAGGTAAATGGGTGCAGAGCCAGTGGTAGTTTTGTAGGCAAACATCAATGCCTTGAATTTTATGCGAGCAGCTATTGGAAGCCAGTGCTAATTGATAAACAGAGGTGTGACGTGTATTCTTTTTGGCTCATTAAATTAAAGTTTCCTCTGAGGGGTAGGTTTAGGGTTTGGATGAGAAGATAGAAAATCTGAGAAACCATTACATCTAAAGAAGAACTCATAATACATGGAAACCCAATGTGTGTGTGTGTGTGTGTTTCAGAGAGAGCAGTGCATTAATACAGAACTGACTGGAGCTACATGATTCAGTGGTTTGAGCTCACGCCTCCCAGCCAATCAGAATCCAGTATTTACACAGACCATGGTGTATATATATGCAATGACAGAAACAACTGTCCTGCATGTTAGCTCGATTATTTAGCTCTAGAGTCACACAAACAAATCTGACACAAACTGATCACCAGTCCAGAGCTGTGCTTTCAGGAAACGCTGAATCGTTAAACTGTGCTTGTCTAATCTAATCACATATTCAACATAAACGCTGATCTGAAATGCAGTGTTAGTGACTTCATGAAAACTGTGAGTTACGTTCTCAGTAAATACATTTCTAGGTCAACAACTAAGTTTCTGTCAGAACCTTTTATTGTGAATGAATTATGGTTCAAAATAAGTAGAATTAGCCTGGTTTATAATGAGTGTGTGCTGATGTAGAGAGGTTGTGATTGTGCAGCTCTCCTCTGAAAGCTCTGACACGTGTGCCGTCAGCTCTATTGTTGAATCAGCTCCTGGCTCCAGCATAAAAACTCAACTCAGCAGCTGGTCAGCACAACACAGCCCAGCCTCGAGGAGCAGTGCATGCTGGGAAGGGCGGCGCAGGCCAAGGGCACTTCAATCCATTCAGTCCACAAACACAGCGTTTCTCACTTGTCACAAGTTTTGTTGCTGTTTATTATTTTTTTCAAACGCATGTTATTTCTGAGTTCTTATTGTTTCTGTAAGTTAACTTTATTATTAATCTCCTTTGTTTTTCTGAATAGGAGTCAATGGAAAAGGAACATAGGAAGGGAATGAAAATAGTACATTTATTGGGGTAGTTCTCAACAGAAGCCTGACCAACTTTAAGGTCTCTATAGCGCCACCACCTGTTCAAAAATGCACTTTTCAAATGGTTCTAACTTTTGAACTCTGTTCTAGATAAATGATGTTTATTTCCTCTGATTTCTCTCATCATGGTTATTTGAAATGAGACTCAGTACGTTTTCTCACCATAATCTCAGCGCAAATGTGAAAGTTGGGAACAACGCCATGGACGGGTCATGAGATGCCAAAAACTAGCATTTGCCCATAACTTTTGAACAGTTTGTCAGAAAGTCATGGTCTTGGTGTCTGCATTGTTCCAGAATTGGATGAACCGCATGTCTGACATATAAAAATTAGTCATTTCATCTTTTGAACAATTTGACATATTGGCACAAAAATTGGTAAGGATCATAGACAGCATCTCCCGGATGTACCTGAGAAGTTTGAGCACAGCGCCACCTAGTGTTCCAGAGGATCTTACCATTGATTCCTAATGTATAGCCAAAAATACAAAGTTCTTCTCGTTTTATAATGTCACACTGTTTGAATGGATTTTAAATGGCACAAACTTGCATTTTGTTCGTTTAGCCTTGTTTTATTCTCATTGATCCAAATATTTGTGGATTGGAAAGATATGGAAAATTGTCAGGCTTGTGCTGCAGTGTTATGAATGTTTTTCCCTTCAGGTCTTTGAGGCCCCGTCCACATGGAGACGCGTTTCTGTGAATACGCACACATTTTTTATCGGATAGGCGTTTCGTCCACATGGATCCGACGTTTTCATCAGGTGAAACCACTATTTTTTGAAACCAGGTCCCAGAGTGGATAAATTTGAAAACGCCGCCTTTGCGTTTTCATCTGGACGGCTGATCCGTATATTTTCTGAAACGATGAAGTCATCAGCCCACGTCTCCCCCCTAGTCAGACACCTCTACGTCACGTAACAGCAACAAGAACATGAAAAAACACTGAACGATTGTCTTTTTATTAACTAACATTAACACAGATTAATCAATGTATTGTTCCATGTTCGTTTGTGTACCACGCGCAGGGTTTATGAGCATAGTCCAAGTCTTCTTCTCTGGTTTTTAGTGTATCTCTGTGGCAGAATTACAGCGCCACATGGCATGTATACTACATCATTATGCAGTTTCGTGTGGACGTGGATATTTCTTGAGATGAGGAAAAAAAAGATCGAATTGGGGTAAGCTCCGTCTCTGTGTGGACGGGTCCTCACAATAACGTGACTGAAAACTGGGAACTGAACATTACTAACGGTCTAACTAATTCTTAATCTTCTTCCTTACAGAGTCAGAGCAAAGAATGTGGAAGAAGCAGAGTTCATGTTTTCAGTTATATATGAGTTACTGGATATATATATATATATATATATATATATATATATATATATATATATATATATATATATATATATATATTCATTTCTAGAAACAATTTGTAAATTTTTCAAAAATAATACATATACAAAAAACTTTGTGGATATAAGTAAATGTGTGAGGGGAAATACAAAATGCTTGAGAATTGTTTTTATATCTATACTCTCTGTTTTGATGAATTATTGCAATGTTTATCTTAAGGTGTTTATACTGTAAAATACTACATCAGCAACAGTAATCATACATATTTCAGAATAAGAGTCCCGGTGCATTGTTGCGATTAAAAGCATTATGTCCCGCATTATGGATATTTTTTCTTGCTTGATAGTGATACTTTGGTTAGATAATAAACAATATCTGCCATTTAATTCTTCTTATGCCACTTAAAGCTTCTGTCTGGGCAGCCACATCACAGGAACAATTATTAATAGTTTTATTTAATTATTATTATCATTATTACTAGTATAAACACAGTAATCTGTTTTTATAACAGTTATATATTATTACACGCACACACACACACACACACACACACACACGCCAAACAAAGAAACAAACCCAATTATAATACATAATTCTTAAAAATAGAATCAGAAATAAATAAACATCTAGACTATGTTTTATATTTGCTTGTAAATATATTGTTGTATCCCTATATAAGGGGAAATACATTATTTGATACATTAGATTCATAACTCCCCTGAAGTCGTTTATTACTGCTGCGCTTCTTGGGGAAAAATAATTGTTTTTTAAGTTTTGTAGAGACGACGTTGCTATCTTCTACAGAGCCTGGCAAGTCACGTGTTCGGGGGCAGTGTGGGGAAGAAAAAAATCAGTGGCGACGGTTTGGCAATCCGTCCCCTCAGTTTATAAACCATACTCACGAATTTCCAATTCTTGTGTCAGATTTTGTAAACTGTAGACCTACCTTCGGTTTTTAATCCGTATCCACAAATTCATAATCCATGCGCATGGTTTCGCAATCCATTCCCTCGGATTTGTCAACTGTACCAGAGACAGTTTATAAGAGACATGTCACTTCCTCAATCCTCAATACAACTATATAAGGAAAACCCGTAACTGCAAAGATGGCGGTTGTGTGCACATGCCCCGCCCCTCCCACTGGAAAGCCAATCATCTGCTTCTAACAGTCAAGCCGGGAAACATTTAAGCCTATCGTCTGGTTCCACTGACGTATGCACACAGTTGAGGAACCCTTGCGCATGTAGTAAAGGTATAACCTGTGGGGAAAAAGGCGTTTTAAACCTTATTTTGGGGCAAAATCATCAAAAATTTTCAGCGATTTTTATCATATTTCACTGCTGTTTCTATACATGCTGTTTTTATATCCCGGTGACCAGTGAAAGTGCAGTTCTGACTCTCTGCCCATTCATTTAGATAGGAGCTGGTCTTGTTATTCTGAAATAGCTGCCCGGAGGCGTTGCCAAGATGGCGGCCGAGTGGCACGACTTGCCTGAAAGGACTTTGACTGTACTCACGGCATATGCCGAGTTTTCACCGAAATTACCATAGACAGTAAAAGAAATGGACACAGCGACCCCACTGGATTCAACGGAGAAGTCAATTTGAAGAACTCACTTCCTGGGGGTCGGGCGTACTGCGCAGACTCAAACTGAGCTTGATGACGTAGATGTCACGTGAGCAATCTGTAAGTCTTCTAATGGCTGTGCCAAGAGAAATCTGAATCACCCACCGAATCTTGCAGAGAAGGCGAGCGTGAACAGGAGCACATTTTGGTAAGTATTCTGATTAATTATCTCACTTGACTTTATGCCTCCACATCCCCCCGATTGCCTCATAGACATTAAAAGATTGTCTGCGAGCTTCTCCTCCTGTCCATACGTTAATTTCTCTACTGTGCGACAGAGAGAGAGAGTCGCTGGTTATGACGCAATCATTAGCCTATTTTTTTTTTTTTTTACAAAAACTGCTTCTACGGGGCCATAATGTAAGATACAAGGTAATGGAGCCTTTTATACATTTAAGTGTTTCTTTAGAAATAATGAATGGACAAATGGATTCTTTAAATGCCTCAGATGTAAAGTTACTCACTGTCAAAGTGACGCCAAAATGAATGGGAGTCAATGGAATGCTAACAGCAGGTGGGGGTCCACTAGCCAATGGCAGCGCCCAGGGTTGCTTCCAAAAAATATGAAACCCTGCCCCCCTGGAAATTACCCGGAACATTTTTGTCAGGAACTCCCAACTCCAAACTTCTCTCTGTATATTTACAATAAAATTAAATATGATATCAAATACCGCTGCCTCCTTTCGTTTTCATTTAAACATAATAACAGCTGTCTCCGAGATCGGCGAAACACGTTTAAACAGGCACTGTCTTTATAAATCAACTGCAGTTTTGAGTTTTAAACAACTACATTCTCACTTGAAATACTTTTAAAATTAAATTTCATGACACAATAACAGTAATATTTTGAAAATGATCCGAATAAATGGTGTTTGAACTCAACCAATACTGCATGAACTCAACCAATCAGGATGTTTCATGCCCAAGCCCCGTCCCCGAAAGTTCCAGAACTTTGAAAAAGTACCACCCCGCCAGCAGGGACTGAGGGGCATTTTTTTACCTGGAAATTTATTTAGTTCCTGGTTCCTGCGGTGGAAACACACCAAGTACCAGGCCAAAGTCCCTAGTTCCTGGGTAGAGTTCCTGCGTGTTACGGAATACCACAGGAGGCTGAGGATAACAGAAAGACAGTATATTGAGGCAAAAGCAGAGGAGTGGGTAGTGCTGTGTAGTGATATGGAGTATTGCTGTGATGAAGTGATCCGTAGTAGCTGGGTAGAGACGTCAAAGGAGGGAGGTGTACCACACACATGCACGGAGATGGCTGGGAACTTCTGAAGATCGCTGGAGAGAGGTAAGTAGGGATAGAGTTAGTCCTTGGAGTTAGCATACAGGTAAGACCTTGTTGTGAACGAGACCGGATGCTGACTGGGTGCGTGTGTGTGGTATTTGTAGTGCAGACGTGATTGGATGATGATGAGGGTCAGGTGGAAGTGTTCAGGATCAGCAGGAGATCAAAATGTCACGGGGCCCACTCATTGTTTTAATTATACACTAGATTTAATTATAACTCATGGAATCGATCTTACTGATATAGATATTGTACCTCAAAGTGATGATATTACAGACCATTTCCTTGTATCGTGCATGCTGCGTATCACTGATATTAACTATATGTCGCAGCGTTACCGTCTGGGCAGAACTATTGTTCCAGCCACCAAAGAAAGATTTGCAAATAACCTGCCTGATCTATCTCAACTGCTATTTGTACCCCAAAATACACATGAATTAGACTAAATGACTGACAACATGGGCACTATTTTCTCTAATACCTTAAAAACTGTTGCCCCCATCAAATTGAAAAAGGTTAGAGAAAAATGTACTGTGCCATGGTATAACAGTAATACTCACTCTCTCAAGAAAGTAACTCGTAGTCTTGAACGCAAATGGAAAAAAACTAACTTGGAAGTTTTTAGAATTGCATGGAAAAACTGTATGTCCAGCTATAGTCAGGCTCTAAAAACTACTAGGGCAGAGCATCATAGAAACTCATAGAAAATAACCAAAACAATCCTAGGTTTTTAATAACCACAGCGGCTAAATTAACAAATTACCAGACGCCACCTGATTCAAATATTCCACCAACGTTAAATAGTAATGACTTTATGAATTTCTTCACTGATAAAATAAATAACATTAGAAATACAATAGTGAATGTAGATTCTACAGCGTCTAACACTTCAGTTTCATCCATCACACCCAAAGATAAGCTGCAGTGCTTTACAACCATAGGACAGGAGGAGCTAAATAAACTTATCACTGTATCTAAACCAACAACATGTTTATTAGATCCTGTACCCACTAAATTACTGAAAGAGTTGTTACCTGTAGCCGAAGAACTGCTTCTCAATATCATTAACTCGTCACGTCCCAAAACCATTCAAGCTGGCGGTTATCAAGCCTCTTATTAAGAAACCAAAACTAGACCCTAGTGTACTGGCAAATTATAGGCCTATTTCAAATCTTCCATTTATGTCTAAAATTTTAGAAAAAGTTGTGTCTGCTCAATAGAGCACCTTCCTGCATAAAAATGATCTGTATGAAGAATTTCAGTCAGGTTTCAGGCCCCACCATAGCACAGAAACTTCACTTGTTAAAATTACAAATTACCTGCTCCTTGCGTCAGATCTAGGCTGCATCTCATTTCTAGTCTTACTTGATCTTAGTGCTGCGTTCGACACAATAGATCATGACATACTCATAGATCGATTACAAAACTATACAGGTATTCAAGGGCAGGCTCTAAAAGTGTTTAGATCCTACCTGTTCGATCGCTACCATTTTGTTTACTTAAATGGGGTGTCATCTCATTTATCATCAGTAAAATATGGAGTGCCACAAGGACCCGTCCTAGGTCCCCTTCTATTTTCAATATACATGTTGCCCCTTGGTAATATTATTACAAAATACGGAATTAGCTTCCACTGTTATGCTGATGATACTCAGCTATATATCTCAAATGTAAAAGTTTGGATGACAAAAAATTTTCTCCAATTAAATTCGGATAAGGCAGAGATATTAATTATTGGACCAAAAAAACACTACACAGAATCTTATAGATTACAATCTGCAACTAGACAGATGTACTGATACTTCTTCTACAGTCAGAAATCTGGGTGCTATATTAGACAGCAATTTGTCTTTTGAAAATCATATTTCCAATGTTACAAAAACTGCATTCTTACATCTTAGAAACATTGCCAAGCTACGAAACATTTTATCTGTTTCTGATGCAGAAAAGCTAGTTCATGCATTTATGACCTCTAGACTAGACTATTGTAATGCACTTCTAGGTGGTTGTCCTGCTTCTTCAATAAACAAGCTACAGGTAGTCCAAAATGCAGCAGCTAGAGTCCTTACGAGGTCAAGAAAATATGATCATATTACCCCAATTTTACAGTCTCTGCACTGGCTACCTATTAAGTTCCGTATCAGTTACAAATTATCATTACTTACATATACAGCCCTAAATGGTTTAGCTCCTGCGTACCTAACTAGCCTTATACCACGTTACAATCCATCATGCTCCCTAAGGTCAAAAAACGCATTCTCACATTTGGCTCCCAAACTCTGGAATAGCCTTCCTGATAATGTTCGCGGTTCAGACACACTCTCTCTGTTTAAATCTAGATTAAAAACACATCTCTTTCGCCAAGCATTCGAATAATGTATCTCTTAAATTGTGAGTGTAGTTGCATCTGATCAAATGTGCATTTTTATTCATTAGTTTGGGTTAAACTAATTTTACTTTGTTGGATCAGCAGCTATGCTAATAATGTTTCTATTTTGTTTCTATGTTTTTTCACGGGATTTACATCCCATGGTAACTAGGATTTACACAAGCTCCAGTCTGGATCCAGAACACCTGAGAAGAGATGATGCTGACCCTCAGAGGACCCCAGATGATGCTAACCCTGAATCGACAAACAGAACTAACAAATATTGCTACAAGAGTGACTGCATCATATAATAATTATTAATAATATTAACAATGTTCATCTTCTGGCTGACTACGTCTTGTATTATTTCTTTCTAAAAAATCCTGTCAAACGTGCACAAACTGACAGTCACCACCATAAGCTACTACTAAATATTGTAGAAACATCATTTTCTGTAAAGTTGCTTTGTAACGGTTTGTATTGTAAAAAGCGCTATACAAATAAACTTGAATTGAACTGAATAAGGTGAGGGCGTGCGTTGTGGATGAGTGGAGGTGGAACCTGGCGTGTTTGTAACAGTACCACCCTCCTCATGGCCCGCTCCTGAGGGCCGAGGACCCCGACGACGTGGTGGACGTCTTCTTCCTCTGGGAGCTGGCCGGTTAGGATGACTGGAGTGGAAGGTGTTTAGTAAGTTTGGATCAAGGATGTCGTTGCGTGGGACCCATGAACGTTCCTTTGGACCAATAACCCTCCCAGTCCACTAGGTATTCAAGTTGTCCACCACACCGCCGGGAGTCCAGGATGTCTCTTACTTCGTAGGCAGCACCGTCTTCAAGGAGGAGTGGAGGGGGGGCTTCGGCTTTGCCAGGTTCTGTGGAGGGAGAAACAGAGGGATGGTAAGGTTTAAGGAGAGACACAGGGTAAGTGGGGTGAATCCGGTACTCAGGCGGTAAATGGAGTCTGTAAGTGACCTTATCGATCTGCTCAAGGATGGTGAATGGGTCAATGAATCTGGGACTTAGCTTGCGGCAGGGCAGGTGCAGGCGGATGTCCCGGGTGGACAGACAGACCTTCTGACCGGGTTGGTATGTAGGGGCCTCAGATCAGCGAAGGTCGGCTGTCATCCTGCGCCTGCATAGGGCCGGCTGGAGTTGGTGATGGGCCGCGTCCCAGACCCTCTCGCTCTCCCGGAACCAGTAGTCGATGATGGGGACATCCTAGGGTTCACCTGACCAGGGAAAGAGTGGAGGTTGGTAGCCGAGCATGCACTGGAATGGAGTGAGTCTGGTGGAAGTTGTCCCAAGGACTTCTGTGTGTACTCGGCCCACCCTAGGAACTGGTTCCAGGAGTTCTGGTGGCCTTGACAGAAGGTACAGAGGAAGCGTTCAATCTCCTGAACCTTCCTCTCTAGTTAGATTCTGGGTGGTATCCGGAAGACAGACTGATGGCCACACCTAGGAGCGAACAGAATGCTTTCCATACCCGGGAGATGAACTGAGGACCTCTGTCTGAGAGCATGAGTTCTGGGATGCTGAAGTACCTGAAGACATGGTTAAATAGTAACTCAGACCTTTCAGGGGGAGAAGACGACATGACTTAGAAAATCTATCCACTATGACAAGAATGCAGGTATTATTATTTGAAGGAGGAAGATCAGTATTAAAATCCACCCCTAGGTGTGACCACGGGCGACTAGGGATGGGCAGAGGATGGAGCTTGCCTGATGGTAGATGGCGTGGGCTTTTAGAGATGGTGCAGTCTGTACATCCGTTCACATACCTTCTGACATCCGAGGCCATGTTGTGCCACCAGAAGCATTCCCTTAGCAACGAGAGGGTTTCATTGACCCCCGGAATGACCAGTGCCAAGAGATGTGTGAGCGGAGTGAAAGAGTGGAGTGCGCCGTGTCCTGGGGATGTACTGGTGTTCCGGTGGACAACCCGGCGGGTTGTTGGTAGCAGGATCGGATGGAGGAAGGGTCTTGGCAGACCAGTTAATTGGGCTGATGATGACTTTTTCTGGGAGTATGGTTTCGGGTTCCTCTAGGGTTTCTTTGAGGGCATGACACCGGGACAGGGCGTCAGCCTTCACGTTCTTTGCCCCTGGGCGATACGAGATGGTAAAGTGGAAGCGGGTGAAGAATAGTGCCCAGCGGGCTTGTCTTGGAGTCAACCTCTTGGCGACCCGAAGATACTCAAGGTTCTTGCGGTCAGTGAGAACCAGAAAGGGGTGTTTGGCTCCCTCCATCCAATGCCTCCATTCTTCCAGGGCCAACTTGATTGCCAACAGCTCATGTTTGCCAATGTCATAATTTACCTCCGCTGGGTTGAGCCTCCGGGAGAAGGCACATGGCGACTGGGATTCTCCTGCTGCTGAGATAAGACTGCTCTCACTCCGGTAGTAGAGGCGTCGACTTCAACAACGAAGGGTCGTTTGAGATCAGGATGGACCAGGAGTGGAGCGGTTGTAAATGCCTTCTTAAAGGAATTGAATGCCTCTGTGGCGGCTGGAGTCCAAGAGAGTGATTTTGGCTTATTTCGGAGGAGACTAGTGAGAGGGCTGGTGATGGCACTAGTTTTGGATGAAGTGTCTGTAGAAATTGGCAAAGCCAAAGAATCGTTGGAGTTCTTTGATGGTGGTAGGAATGGGCAAATTCCTTACAGCATTCACCTTCCCCTCGTCCATCTGGATGCCCCTGCTGTTGATGTTGTAACCAAAGAATTGCATTGAGGGCTGATAGAAGGATCATTTCTCGGCCTTGAGGTAGAGCTGAAAGGCCCTCAGGCATTGCAGGACCTATGCAACAAGGCGATGATGTTCCGCTAGGCTCCAGGAGTAAATGAGGATATCATCAATGTAGACGAGTACGAACTTATGGAGGAACTCCCGGAGCACCACATGGAAAAAATCCTGGAAGATGGAGGGGGCGTTATCAAGTCATGCGGCATCACACAGTACTCATAGTGGCCAGTAGGGGTGATGAAGGCAGTTTTCCACTCATCCCCCCCTCGTATCCGAAGGGGATATTGGAATTTGACGGTTATGTTGTTAAGAGCCCGATAATTGATACAGGGTCGTAAGCCTCCATCCTTCTTTTCGACAGGGAAGAAACTTGAAGCAGCAGGGGAGGTATATGGACGAATGTAACCCTGGGCCAGTGCATCCTTGATCACTTGATCGTCACTGAAGGGGGCATAGCATGTAGGGATGGAGATGGATTGATTTTCCACTGGGCTCTCAATTGAGGTAGTATAAACTGGAAGAAGTGCTGGAGAAGGTTTGGCTGGGACAGGACAACCTGTGATGCAGCTCTGGAAACAGGAATTGCCCCACTTCAGGACTTCACCAGTCTTCCACGAGCTGACAGGGTTATGCTGCTCCAACCACTGGCACCCTAGGATGACGTCAGCGGTGGATTCCTCCAGAACCAGCAGATGGATCTCCTCCGGTTTGGAGGTAATGGGACCCACACTATGACACACACATCTTCTACTGGCCCTGGTGCTCTTCTAAGCACGACTGCATACGGGTGGCGAAGCGGATGGAAAGTTGGATGAACCGTTCAAGCCTGATGGTATCCTCGTATGCAGCGAAAGGCAACCGCACTCGAGGTTCCAATCCTTGATGGTAGGTAGCAAGGCCTGTTGGTTCCATCCACTGGTGGGTTAGGTAGATGAAGCTGCAATAAGACTGGATAACTGGGTTATTCTGAGTCCAAATTGAATCTGCCCACAGAAGTGCTTTACCTTGCAGTTGAAAAATTACAAATGCTACCTTAGATCTCTCAGTTGGGTATAAGTGCGGTTGCATCTCCAGGACCAGCGAGCATTGAAGAAGAAAACCCCTGCAATCGTCCGTCGAACCAGAGTTGGGCTCCAGCCTGGCCATGGGACTGGAGTGCACAGCAGGTGAGGAAGTGCTCGCTGGTGTCGGGGATGCGGGTAGAGTGGTGAGTGTCCTACGTAGTGCATCGACCAGGTCTTGAAAGGGGTTCGTGAGGCTCATGCTTGTGCCGATTGGTGTTAGGTCTGGTCTTCTGTTATGGAATACCACAGGAGGCTGAAGATAACAGAAAGACAGTTTATTGAGGCACAAGCAGAGGAGCGGGTAGTGCTGGGTAAAGTGATATGGAGTATTGCTGTGATTTAAGTGATCTGTAGTAGCTGGGTAGAGACGTCAAAGAAGGGAGGTGTAGTACACACACACCCAGAGATGGCTGGGAACTTCTGAAGATCACTGGAGAGAGGTAAGTAGAGATAGACTTAGTCCTTAGAGTTAGCATACAGGTAAGACTTTGTTGCGAACGAGACCGGACACTGACTGGGTGCATGGTATTTGTAGTGCAGAGGTAATTGGATGATGATGAGGGTCAGGTGGAAGTGGTGGTACCTGGCGTGTTTGTAACATTGTGGTGGAAACGCGGCAATAGGCATAATTTGCGTGTAGGATGGGTGGGACATGTCCCCACCACTTTTTGCCATGGTTGATTTTGTCCCTAATTGCCTAATTGAAAAATATATTGTGGAAGGTAGCCTTTGTATTAAGAATCAACAAATAATTCTTCATAATCTAATTAGGGTTATAATAAAAATAATAAATAAAAACATTTGACTTTGTTTGACACATGCATAACTCATACAGTGCAATAATGACACACTTTTCATTTTTGTTATAGCATTTTATTTTAAAAATGGAGCTAAGTATATATAAGTATAATGGAGCTTGTGCTAAGTATAGACCTGCCCTCTACTAAAGATTTTTCTAGTCAACTAGTCGCAAGTTATATTAAATTGATTAATACAATAATTTATTAAACATTCTTTGGTAACACTTAATAATAATAATGGTCCGTTGTTAACAAGTAACTATGCAGGAAGTAATAGATATACTAAATTAACACTTAATTAGAGTTGGGGTACTCGAACTTGGACTCGGACTCGAGTCCGGACTCGAGTCCAATTTTGAATGAACTCGGACTTGTCACGCACTCGGGTGAATTTGTACTCGGACTTGACACGGACTTGAACATTTTGGACTCGGAAAATATTCCGAGTACAGTCGAGTCCGCGTCACGTGTAACAATAAAACCAGCATAAAATTGAAATGATAAATTAATGAATGTCTCCCCTTCTGTCATTTTACTGCACCACACCGGCAGGCAGAAGTCTCCTGCTTGCAGACGAAACACACGCACCACTCACTGGATATCAATGTGGATTAGTGATGGGAAGTTCGATTCTTTTCCGCGAACCGGTTCTTTCGGACGGTTTGATTCAATAAACCGGTTGAAAAAAAAAACAGTTCACCGGATACATAATCCATTGCGATTTATTTGTTATTAAATGAACTTACGTTTCGTCAGAGTGCCTTTCCTTCAAGCCCTCGGTTTACCCGCACTCATTACATTAGCACAAAATCAGTTCAGAATCAATCACCAAAAGAATCAGTTCGGTTCAGACGTGCTGTGAGTCATTCGGCTTCATGCTGAATCACGAATGCGCAGTATCATCAGCTCCTCGGTTCTCGAATCGGACGCGTCCGAAAGAAACGGTTTTCGGTTCAGTTTACTGATGATCTGAAAACTGATACAACCGGTTCTTGACTCGAGAACGCGAATCGCTCAAAACCCGGGTAGGAAAATCTGACAGGGTAGGATAAAATGTCAGGACACCGGCATGTGCTGCAGTTCAGTATCATCAGCTGCTCTACTCATGTTCATGTTCTGTTTACTACAAACTCAGTTTGTGAATCTGTCATCATTAACTATAAATACAGTACAGATATTTCATAAATCATCCCTTATTCATATTAAACATGTCTTTAGAGTCTTAATTATTGTCTAACTTCCCTGAAAACCCCTTTGGCCCATACATAATCTACAATATACAGATTAGAAACATGTAGCCCCGATCTTAAAAAAAAAAAACGTATATATATATATATATATATATATATATATATATATATATATATATATATATATATTTTTTTTTTTTTTTTTTTTTTAGTTTTATCACACTTTCCGATGTTTAACAAAATACTTGAAAAATTACACGCATGCGCAGTATCATCAGTTCATCGGTTCTCAAATCGGACGCCTCCGAAAGAAACGGTTTTCGGTTCAGTGTACTGGTGATCCGAAAACCGATGCAACCGAGTACCAAAGACAGCAGCAGCAACCAACAGATGCTGCACAGCTCAGCATTGCAGGATTTGCAAGACCAGAACTGACCAAACAAGCAATGCAACTTTATGATGCAAGTTCTCCAAGACAACAAGAAATTCATAATGCCATCATTAAGGATCTCCTCATTGGCTGCACTTTACCTCTGTCAAATGTGGGGGAGAGGCATTAAATAACTGAAATGTCATCTTTAACTGGAGGACAATATAGTGTGATACAATAATAAAATAGGTTCATTTGTATTTTCATGCACTTGTAATACAATAAAACCTTTGAAAACTTTTTTTGATAGGAAACTAGTTAGGTTGACATAAAATAAAAATGTTCAATGGCAATGACTAGATGTAACAGTGGTATTTTTTTTTATTACATTTTTATATTGCCATTGGTTTAATGGGTTGAAAGGTTAAAATATTAATAGAATGTAAAAATGTACAATACCAATTTATACTCTTTTTTTAATTTAATTACTTTCTGGACTCGGGCGGACTCGACTCGGACTCGGCCTTTAAGAACTCGGACTTGAGTCCAACTCGGCCCCTTTTGGACTCGGACTCGGACTTGGACTCGATGTTTGTGGACTTGGTCTTGACTCGTACTCGACAAAGGTGGACTCGGACCCAACTCTACACTTAATATTAACCAAAAGAGAAGCAAGACTAACAAAGCAGTAAGTACTAGTGAAGTTAGGACAAAGGTAGTTCTTTATTAGATATTTGATATTTACAAAAAAAAAATCCTCACTGAGAAATGCTTGCTAACTATAACCAGTTAATAAAGAATAAACAATTACTAATTACAACAGTAACCTCTTAAAAGTGAACAATTGGGTTATTGGTGGAAACTCATTTATGAATATGATATCCCCCACATAAGTTGAAACTGTGACCTCTAGTCTTACCTAAGGACAGATGTCCTCTGTTTATTTCAAACAAAACCGTAGGATAATAAATAATGATGTTAACTTGACAAAACTGGCTAAACCGACTGTCTGCTAGCTGCCTCACGTATCAGAGGTCAGCTAATTTTCAGCACATAGAGACTCTTTCACCTAGATATCACACTATAGAGACTGTGTCTGTTCCCCGAACTAGAAAATACAAAAAAATGTACAAACCAATTTAAAAGTAACAATTAAATTGAGGTTCAACAAATAAAAAACAGATGCAATACGGATAAACAAGTGATAAAGCTTGGCTTATTGAATATCAGATCCCTTTCTATGAAAGCACTTTTTGTAAATAATATGATTACTGATCATAATCTAGATGTGCTTTGTTTGACAGAAACCTGGCTAAAACCTGATGATTACATTATTTTAAATGAGTCCACCCCCCAAGAATACTGTTATAAACATGAGCCACGTCTAAAAGGTAAAGGGGGAGGTGTTGCTTCAATTTATAACAATGTTTTCAGGATTTCTCACAGGGCAGGCTTAAAGTATAAACTCGTTTGAAGTAATGATGCTTCATATAACATTATCCAGGGAAACAAATGTTAATGATAAATCCCCTGTTATGTTTGTACGGGCTACTGTATACAGGACACCAGGCCACCATACAGACTTTATTAAAGAGTTTGGTGATTTTACATCCGAGTTAGTGCTGGCTGCAGATAAAGTTTTAATAGTTGGTGATTTTAATATCCATATTGATAATGAAAAAGTTGCACTGGGATCAGCATTTATAGACATTCTGAACTCGGTTTAGACAACTATTGGGTTAGACAACACCTCTCAGGATCTACTCATTGTCGAAATCATACTCTAGATTTAATACTGTCACATGGAGTTGATTGATGGTGTTGAAATTATGCAGCCAAGTGATGATATCTCAGATCATTATTTAGTTTTGTGCAAACTTCATATAGCCAAAATTGTCAATTCTACCTCTTGTTACAAGTATGGTAGAACCATCACTTCTACCACAAAAGACTGCTTAAGTAATCTTCCTGATGTTTCCGAATTCCTTAGCATATCCAAAACCTCAGAACAACTTGATGATGTAACATAAACTATGGACTCTCTCTTTTCAAGCAATTAAATACAGTTGCCCCTTTACGTTTAATAAATGTTAAGGAAAACAGTCTGACACCATGGTGTAATGAGCACACTCACACCCTAGAGAGAGCAGCCCGAAAAATGGAGCGCAGCCGGAGGAAAACAATACTAGAGGTATTTCATATAGCTTGGCGGGAAAGCAACCTATCCTACAGAAAAGCATTAAAAAATGCTATATCCGATTACTTTTCTTCTCTTTTAGAAGAAAAAAAAACAACCTTAGGTATTTATTCAATATAGTGGCTAAATTAACGAAAAATAAAGTGTCAACAAGTGTTGACATTTCCCAAAATCACACCAGTAATGACTTTATGAACTACTTTACTTCTAAAATTGATACTATTAGAGATAAAATTGTAACCATTCAACCGTCAGCTACAGTATCACATCAGACAGTGCACTATAGACCCCCTGAGGAACAGTTCCACTCATTCTCTATTATAGGAGAGGAAGAATTGTATAAACTTGTTAAATTATCTAAACCAACAACATGCATGTTAGACCCTATTCCATCTAAGCTCCTAAAAGAGTTGCTTTTAGAAGTCATAGATCCTCTTCTGAATATTATTAATTCCTCATTGTCATTTGGATATTCAATTCAATTCAACTCAAGTTTATTTGTATAGCGCTTTTTACAAAATAAATCGTTACAAAGCAACTTTACAGAAAATTATGTTTCTACAATATTTAGTAGTAGCTAGTAGTTTGTGCACATTTGACAGGATTTTAGAAAAAATAATAATAATAATACAAGACGTAGTCAGCTAGACGATGAACTATCAATATTATTAATTAAGTTATTATATGATTCAGTCACACATTTAGCAATAATTGTTAGTTCTGTTTGTTGATTCAAGGATAGCATCATCTGGGGTCCTCTGAGGGTCAGCATCATCTCTTCTCAGGTGTTCTGGATCCAGACTGGAGCTTGTTTAAATCCTAGTTACCACGGGATGTAAATCCCGTGGCGAAACATAGAAACAAAATACAGACATCATTAGCATAGCTGCTGATCCAACAAAGTAAAATTAGTTTAACCCAAGCTAATGAATAAAAATGCAACTTTGAACAGATGCAACTACACTCACAATTAAAAAGATACATTATTCGAATGCTTGGCGAAAGAGATGTGTTTTTAATCTAGATTTAAACAGAGAGAGTGTGTCTGAACCCCGAACATTATCAGGAAGGCTATTCCAGAGTTTGGGAGCCAAATGTGAGAAAGCTCTACCTCCTTTAGTGGACTTTGCTATCCTAGGAACGACCAAAAGTCCAGCGTTTTGTGACCTTAGGGTGCGTGATGGGTTGTAACGTGGTAGAAGGCTAGTTAGGTACGCTGGAGCTAAACCATTTAGGGCCTTATAAGTAAGTAATGATAATTTGTAACTGATACGGAACTTAATAGGTAGCCAGTGCAGAGACTGTAAAATTGGGGTAATATGATCATATTTTCTTGACCTGGTAAGGACTCTAGCTGCTGCATTTTGGACGACCTGTAGCTTGTTTATTGACGAAGCAGGACAACCACCTAGAAGTGCATTACAATAGTCCAGTCTAGAGGTCATGAATGCATGAACTAGCTTTTCTGCATCAGAAACAGATAACATGTTTCGTAGCTTGGCAATGTTTCTAAGATGGAAGAATGCAGTTTTTGTAACATTGGAAATATGATTTTCAAAAGACAAATTGCTGTCTAATATAACACCCAGATTTCTGACTGTAGAGGAAGTAACAGTACATCCGTCTAGTTGCAGATTGTAATCTACAAGATTCTGTGTAGTGTTTTTTGGTCCAATAATTAGTATCTCTGTCTTATCCGAATTTAATTGGAGAAAATTGTGTGTCATCCAATCTTTTACATTTTTAACACACTCTGTTAGCTTAGATAATTGGGAAGTTTCATCTGGTCTCGTTGAGATATATAGCTGAGTATCATCAGCATAACAGTGGAAGCTAATTCCGTATTTTCTAATAATATTACCAAGGGGCAACATATATATTGAAAATAGAAGGGGACCTAGGACGGATCCTTGTGGCACTCCATATTTTACTGATGATAAATGAGATGACTCCCCATTTAAGTAAACAAAATGGTAGCGATCGGACAGGTAGGATCTAAACCATCTTAGAGCCTGCCCTTGAATACCTGTATAGTTTTGTAATCGATCTATGAGTATGTCATGATCTATGGTGTCGAACGCAGCACTAAGATCAAGTAAGACTAGAAATGAGATGCAGCCTTGGTCTGACGCAAGGAGCAGGTCATTTGTAATTTTAACAAGTGCAGTTTCTGTGCTATGGTGGGGCCTAAAACCTGATTGAAATTCTTCATACATATCATTTTTATGCAGGAAGGTGCTCAATTGAGCAGACACAACTTTCTCTAAAATTTTAGACATAAATGGAAGATTTGAAATAGGCCTATAATTTGCCAGTACACTAGGATCTAGTTTTGGTTTCTTAATAAGAGGCTTGATAACCGCCAGCTTGAATGGTTTTGGGACGTGTCCTAAAGTTAACGACGAGTTTATGATATTGAGAAGCGTTTCTTCTGCTACAGGTAACAGCTCTTTCAGTAATTTTGAGGGTACAGGATCTAATAAACATGTTGTTGGTTTAGATACAGTGATAAGTTTATTTAGCTCTTCCTGTCCTATGGTTGTAAAGCACTGCAGTTTATCTTTGGGTGCGATGGATGAAACTGAAGTGTTAGACGCTGTAGAATCTACATTCGCTATTGTATTTCTAATGTTATCTATTTTATCAGTGAAGAAATTCATAAAGTCATTACTATTTAACGTTGGTGGAATATTTGAATCAGGTGGCATCTGGTAATTTGTTAACTTAGCCACTGTGCTAAATAAAAACCTAGGATTGTTTTGGTTATTTTCAATGAGTTTGTGTATATGCTCTGCCCTAGCAGTTTTTAGAGTCTGTCTATAGCTAGACATACTGTTTTTCCATGCAATTCTAAAAACTTCTAAGTTAGTTTTTCTCCATTTGCGTTCAAGACTACGAGTTAATTTCTTGAGAGAGTGAGTATTACTGTTATACCATGGTACAGTACGTTTTTCTCTAACTTTTTTCAATTTGATTGGTGCAACAGCTTCTAATGTATTAGAGAAAATAGTGCCCATGTTGTCATTAATTTCGTCTAATTCGTGTGTATTTTTGGGTACAATTAGCAGTTGAGATAGATCAGGCAGGTTATTTGCGAATCTTTCTTTGGTGGCTGGAACAATAGTTCTGCCCAGACGGTAACGCTGAGACATATAGTTAATATCAGTTATACGCAGCATGCACGATACAAGGAAATGGTCTGTAATATCATCACTTTGAGGTACAATATCTATAGCAGTAAGATCGATTCCATGAGTTATAATTAAATCTAGTGTATGATTAAAACGATGAGTGGGCCCGGTGACATTTTGCTTGACTCCAAAGGAGTTTATTAGGTCAGTAAACGCAAGTCCTAATGTATCATTTGCATTATCAACGTGAATATTAAAATCTCCCATGATTAGCGCCTTATGTCCCCTTATGTCCCCAAAACCTTCAAACTGGCTGTTATTAAGCCTCTCATCAAAAAACCACAACTTGACCCCAAAGAACTAGTTAATTATAGACCGATCTCAAATCTCCCTTTTCTCTCCAAGATACTAGAAAAGTTAGTATCCTCACAATTATATTCGTTCTTAGAAAAAAATGGTATCTGTGAGGATTTCCAGTCAGAATTTAGACTGTATCATAGTACTGAGACTGCTTTCCTTAGAGTTACAAATGACCTACTCTTATCATCTGATCATGGTTGCATCTCTCTATTAGTGCTATTGGATCTTAGTGAAGCGTTTGACACAATTGACCACAACATTCTTTTGCATAGACTAGAACACTTTGTTGGCATTAATGGACGTGCATTAGCATGGTTTAAATCATACTTATATGACCGCCATCAGTTCGTAGCAGTGAATGAAGATGTATCATATCGATCACAAGTGCAGTATGGAGTACCTCAAGGCTCAGTACTAGGGCCGCTACTCTTCACGCTTTTCATTTTACCCTTAGGAGATATCATTAGGAAACATGGTGTCCGCTTTCACTGTTATGCTGATGATACCAGAGACAGTTTATAAGAGACATGTCACTTTCTCAATCCTCAATACAACTTTATAAGGAAAACCCATAATGGCAAAGATGGCGGTTGTGTGCACATGTCCCGCCCCTCCCACTGGAAAGCCAATCATCTGCTTTTAACAGTCAAGCCGGGAAACATTTAAGCCTGTCATCTGGTTCCACTGACGTATGCGCACAGTTGAGGAACCCTTGCGAATGCATAGTAAAGGTATAACCTGTGGGGGAAAAGGCGTTTTAAACCTTATTTTGGGGCAAAGTCATTAAAATCTTTCAATGATTTTTATCATATTTCACTACTGTTTCTATACATGCTGTTTTTATGTCCTGTGACCAGTGAAAGTGCAGTTCTAACTCTCTGCCCATTCATTTAGATAGGAGCCTGGTGTTGTTATTCTGAAATAGCTGCCTGGAGGCGTTGCCAAGATGGTGGCCGAGTGGCACGACTTGCCTGAAAGGACTTTGATGATACTCAGCTCTATATTTCTTCGCAGCCCGGTGAAACACACCAATTTTCTAAAACTAATTGTACAAAGGTTCAAGGATGGAAAGGAAGAGGACGAGGGGTCGGCTTGACCACTGACGGCTTTATTAAGTAAACAATTATCTAAATGGTGTCACTCACAACGGCAACAACAATAACTCTAAAGCCTTCCGGGTTGCGGCTTCCGGCTCACGCAGTCATCAGCAGTCCTTCTCTCTCTCTACTGCTCCGGTTTCCCCTGACGTTAAATACTCTCTCCACGCCAATTACTGAAACAAGAGACAGGTGTTGATTATTTCCGTTCAACCCGCTCACTCACCGTTCGTCTCCCGACTCTCTCTCCCGCTGCAGGCTTCGCTAAACCATGCCTCCGCCTCCACATACCCCCTCCGGCTCCACAATAATGGAATGCATAGACGACATAAAAAATTGGATGACGAATAATTTCTTACTGCTAAATTCCGAAAAAGCAAAGGTGTTAATTATAGGACCTAAAAACTCTGCATGTAATAACCTAGAACAATGTCTAAGACTTGATGGCTGCTCTGTCAATTCTTCATCATCAGTTATGAACCTAGGTGTGCTATTTGATAGCAATCTTTCCTTAGAAAGCCACGTTTTTAGCATTTGTAAAACTGCATTTTTCCTTCTCAAAAAATATATATATCTAAATTACGGCCTATGCTCTCAATGTCAAATGCAGAAATGTTAATGCATGCATTTATGACCTCAATGTTAGATTATTGTAATGCTTTATTGGGTGGTTGTTCTACACTTAGTAAACAAACTACAGCTAGTTCAAAATGCAGCAGCAAGAGTTCTTACTAGAACCGGGAAGGCTGACCATATTAGCCCGGTCCTGTCAACACTGCTCTGGCTCCCTATCAAACATCATATAGACTTTGAAATATTGCTTATTACTTATAAAGCCCTGAATGGTTTAGCACCTCAGTATTTCAATGAGCTCCTGTTACATTATAATCCTCCTGTCACGGTTCATAGATCTGTGTGTTCATTCTGCATGTCTGTTTTCTCGTTATCTGTCTGATTGCTCATTCAGCATTGGTCCGGCAATCATTGGGCTGATGAGCTAATCAGCATGGCTGCACCTGATGCTGGTTCTGTCCCGTCTTTATCTGTCTTGTGGTTGTACTGCATGTTGTCAGATCTTTGTTCGTACTTGTCGATGCTGGTCTTGCTCTCAGTCCTCAGATATCTCTTGCGCTCTGCCAAGGAGATCACCCAGTGTGCTTCCACCCCTGCTCTTAGGAGAATTCTCTGGGTTGGTTCCAGTCAGTGCCTCATAGCCTCCGTGTTACAGAGACAGCTCTCCAGCTCACCAGCTCACCTGCTCTAATTTCTGGTTCCCTGCTGTTTTGCATTGTGGCAAATAAACTGTTTTACTTGCAATTGGATTTTCTGTTCCTTTACCTGACACCTCCACGTCCGCTGCATTCTCAAAACTCAGACAATTTGATAATACCTAGAATATCAAAATCAACTGCGGACGGCAGATCCTTTTCCTATTTGGTGCCTAAACTCTGGAATAACCTACCTAACATTGTTCGGGAGGCAGACACACTCTTGCAGTTTAAGTCTAGACTAAAGATCCACCTCTTTAACCTAGCTTACACATAACACTAATATGCTTCTAAAAAAATCCAAATCCGTTAAAGGATTTTTAGGCTGCATTAATTAGGTGAACTGGAACCGGGAACACTTCCCATAACACCCGATATACTTTCTACATCATTAGAAAAATGGCACCTGCGCTAATATTAGCCTGTTTCTCTCTCATTCCGAGGTCACCGAAGCCACCAGATCCAGTCTGTGTCCAGATCAGAGGGTCACTGCAGTCATCCGGATCCAGTACGTATCCAGACCAGATGGTGGATCAGCACCTAGAAAAGACCTCTACTGCCCAGAAAGACAGCGGAGACCAGGACAACTAGAGCCCCAGATACAGATCCCCTGTAAATACCTTGTCTCAGAGGACCACCAGGACAAGACCACAGGAAACAGATGATTCTTCTGCACAATCTGACTTTGCTGCAGCCTGGAACTTAACTGCTTGTTTCGTCTGGTCAGAGGAGAACTGGCCCCCCAACTGAGCCTGTTTCTCCCAAGGTTTTTTCTCCATTCTGTCACCGATGGAGTTTTGGTCTCTTGCCGCTGTCGCCTCTAGCTTGCTTAGTTGGGGTCACATCATTTACAGCGATATCGTTGACTTTATTTCAAATGAATGCACAGACACTATTTAAACTGAACAGAGATGACATCACTGAATTCAATGATGAACTGCCTTTAACTGTGATTTTGCATTATTGACACACTGTTTTTCTAATGAATGTTGTTCAGTTGCTTTGACACAATATATTTTGTTTAAAGCGCTATATAAATAAAGGTGACTTGACTTGACAAAAACAATTCAAATTCTTAAAGAAGGCATCGACTGCATTTATACTGTGTTAAGCATCAAACCACATATTCCAGATTATGGTGTCTGGTAAAATATCACTTGTGCCTCACATAAATGTATGTGTAAGATATAAAATATGTTAAATAACTTATTAAATTACTGAGTGGTTAAGATGTTTTTCACTTGAAAATAATGGTCCAGATAATTATTGGTTCCTGCAGGCTGACTGTTACGAATGCGAGATCCAATCACAGTATTTTAATGGGGCAATCCAAAATCCAAATCCAAATCCAAAAAACAGGCAAGAGGTCATAACCACAAATCAGTCCAAAACAAGAAACAAGAAAAACACAAGGGAACATGAGAAAGCCGGGTGACGGAAAACAAGGACTCCATGAAACAGAAAGAGAAAGGCTGGTTTATGTGGACAGGTGAAAACAATGAAAGTGGAGATAGCTGAGTGCAATAACAGGTGTGCAATTACAGTGATGAATAGGACAAAGGTTTGTGGGAAATGAAGTGCCTGCAGTGGGGTGACTATGGGGAAGTGAGACCACTAGAACACAAAAACAAACCAAGGAACACAGAGACCAGGGGGAAGTGGACTGGTGGAGGACCAGAGGGAGGGACGGAGGGAAGGTCCATAGAGGGAAAAAGAGAAAAACAAAACAACAACAAAACAAAGAGGCCAGGAGAGAACGGAAAGTTCAGAGACCCAGGGCAGAGCCGAAAGGGCAGGAATCCAGGGTGGAGCAGGTGGAACTGGAGCCCACCAGGATGGCACAGATGGAACTGGAGACCACCACAGCTGAGCAGATGAGACAGAAGCCCACCAGGGTGGCGCAGAAGACCACCACAGCCATGTGGTTAAGACAGAAGCCCACCAGGGTGGCGCAAAAGACCACTACAGCCGTCTGGTTGAGACAGAAGCACAGCAGGGCAGCGCAGAAGACCACCACAGTGGGATTGATGGCACAGGAGAGCAAGTCTGGTTAGGTAAACCTGACATAGAGAACATGAACAGGTTAAGAGTGGCCTCCGTGACCCTGGTGAGATGGTAGATGGTCTCCATGACCATGACAGGGCAGGCGGTGAGTTCCTGGATGGCCTCCATGGCCAGGACAGGATAGGACAAGCACTCAGGAAGGCTCTGGTAGTTCAGCAGAGACGTGAAGAGGCTCTGGTAGTTCCGCAGAGACATGAAGAAGCTCTGGTTGATCCGTGGTGATTTGACTGGGTTCAGGAAGATCAACTGTGACTTTGACTTTGTTCAGGAAGATCAACGGTGACTTGACTTGACTCAGGAAGATCAACGGTGACTTGACTTTGCTCAGGAAGATCAACGGTGACTTGACTTTGTTCATGAAGATCATTGGTGACTTGCCCATGCTCATGAAGATCATTGGTGACTTGCCCTTGCTCATGAAGATCATTGGTGACTTGACTTTGCCCATAAAGAACACTGGTGACTTGACCTTGCCCATGAAGATCATTGGTGACTTGACTTGACTGTTGAGGTCTAACTGTGGTAGTGCTTGACTCATGAGTGTTAATGGTGACTTGACCTGACTCTGGAGGGTCTACAGGGACCTGACTCGACTTTGGAGCGTCAACGGGGACCTGACTCGGCTTTGGAGGGACCACGGGGAGCTGGTCAGTGGAGACATGACTTACCTCTGGACGGTCACCGGTGGCTGCCATCTTGTGCAGTGGCACAGGACCAACAGCCATCTTGTGCAGTGTTGCTGGGTCGGGGGCCACCTTGTGCTGTGGCTCTGGGCTGTCTGCGACCTTGTGCAGTGGCGTTGGGCCGGCGTCCATCTTGCGTAGTGGTGCTGGGCCGGCGACCATCTTGCACAGTGGCACTGGGCCGGCGACCATATTGCACAGTGGCACTGGGCCGGCAGCCATCTTGCGCAGTGGCACTGGGCCGGCGGCCATCTTGAGCAGTGGCTCTGGCCTGGCGGTCACCTGGTGTTGTGGTGCTGGGCTGGTGTCCATTTTATGCAGTGGCGCTGGGCTGGTGTCCATCTTGTGCAGTGGCGCTGGTCAGGCGGCCATCTTGTGCAGTGGCACTGGGCCGGCGACCATCTTGCACAGTGGCACTGGGCCGGCAGCCATCTTGCGCAGTGGCACTGGGCCGGCGGCCATCTTGAGCAGTGGCTCTGGCCTGGCGGTCACCTGGTGTTGTGGTGCTGGGCTGGTGTCCATATTATGCAGTGGCGCTGGGCTGGTGTCCATCTTGTGCAGTGGCGCTGGTCAGGCGGCCATCTTGTGCAGTGGCGCTGGGCAGGCTGGGCAGGCGGCCACCTTGTGCAGTGGCGCTGGGCTGGCAGCCATCTTGTGCAGTAGCACTGGGCAGGCGGCCATCTTGCGCAGTGGCACTGGGCCGGCATCCATCTTGTGCAGTGGCACTGGGCCGACGACCATCTTGCACAGTGGCACTGGGCCGGCAGCCATCTTGCGCAGTGGCACTTGGCCGGCGGCCATCTTGAGCAGTGGCTCTGGCCTGGCGGTCACCTGGTGTTGTGGTGCTGGGCTGGTGTCCATATTATGCAGTGGCGCTGGGCTGGTGTCCATCTTGTGCAGTGGCGCTGGTCAGGCGGCCATCTTGTGCAGTGGCGCTGGGCAGGCTGGGCAGGCGGCCACCTTGTGCAGTGGCGCTGGGCTGGCAGCCATCTTGTGCAGTAGCACTGGGCAGGCGGCCATCTTGTGCAGTGGCACTGGGCCGGCATCCATCTTGTGCAGTGGCACTGGGCCGACGACCATCTTGGGCAGTGGCTCTGGCCTGGCGGTCGCCTGGTGTTGTGGCGCTGGGCCGGTGGCCATATTATGCAGTGGCGCTGGGCTGGCGGCCATCTTGTGCAGTGGCGCTGGTCAGGCGGCCACCTCGATGTATTTTTGAAAAGTAGAAATTAAGTTTTTACTCTAAACTCTAAACACAGTACCCAAATAAATTGGGTTATTAAATAAAAAACTAGCAAAACAAGTTGCGAGGTGTCCCCACCAATTTTCAAAACAAAGTTACGCCACTGTTTTGAATGGAATACTGGATTGACTTGTTGAACTGAGAAATTTTTCCAGTCACCATAATGAAGATGTGTGATGTAATCATAATAAATTACAGAGTTTTCTTTACTCAAAAAAGAAAAATACATAGAGAGTCTTGATCTGGTAGCACTCATGCACTTATTCATATCCAATAGGCTACTACAGCATGAGCTAGATTTTCTAGATTTTGGCCAAAAATTTTTATAAAAAAAAAGTAAAATCTGTCAATGATTTAAAGACATTAAAGTATTTTTTTTCAAGATATTTAAAAATGATTAAAAGCTACCTGTATAAAATCGTGTTTTAAAGAGGAAAAAACTAAAGCGGCGTAGGCTGTAGGTTGCATTTTATTATTACCTTTAGAAATAATGTACGCTGAAATACAGGTAAATCCAAATGTTTACAAATGTTATAAACACAACTAAGCTAAATAGAGAACAGGCTACAATGTCAAGGTAGAAAAAATATGTTTTGTGTAACTGTCTAGCTTTGGATCGTGTCACAATGAACCTAAACTCAGCACATTTAATATTTTTTTTGATATCTATTCATGATATAAGTGAACTATATTTCTTGCATAAGCCTATATATTTATTTTTATGTGTACAGTTTTATTCTGTTTTCTCTGTTACTGGAAGCACTGCAGGTGTGTGTTACCATGTTGTTTCATGTTCTGTTATACTGTTCTGACATTTTTGCTGGTTTTAAACACACAACAAGATGAATATTTCTTGAATATGACTTTTTGTTTTATCTGTAGTGTGGTGGCACTATGTGAGGGCTCAACATAAAAAAATGAAGGTTTGAACTGTTTTCCGAGTTCGAGAATGGAGATCTTACATCTGTTTGCATTATGAAAGTGAGTTTAAACAAGTGGTTTAATACCATGTCTAGTATATTATAGAAGGGGGCTGGAAATGGAGGGTGCTCTGGAGGAGATAGTGATTTAATATAAATATGGCTTGCCAAAAAAGTCACAGGTGCTTGTGTCTTTGGTGCGGCGAAAGTGGGGATCGTGCACTGTGGCACTGGCTTTGTTAAACGCAGCAGCCTTGACCTCGACCACAGGCTGCCGCATTAACGGGCTAAGGGAGAAAGCCAAGCTCGGGAGGCTACTGGGGTGGTTGGGTTTGGGCAGGCAGGAGGAGCTGTTGGTGTGGTATGTAGAGGTTCCCGGCACAGGGTGAGTGGACGCAACATGGCTCATTCCTGAGGGGACTGGACGAGGAAATTTTGGCTGTTCATGAATTGTTCAACCAGAGGACCAGATTAATGAGCTCGATCAAGGGGAAATCACCACCAGGAAGAGTGCAGCGGATTGTGTTCTCGTCCAGCCTCAGCAAAAAACAGGTGCCCAGGAACGAGTCATGATAGCTCACCCGGTTTGCGAGCTCAAGGACATCCACTACATATCACTCCAACCTCCGACCGCTCTGCCTCAAACACAAGAAAAGGGGCATCCAAATAAGGTAAAATCAAAAGGAACAGGAGAACAGTCCCTGTCTGTGACATTACTCCCCCGTCCTGGAAGTCTCGTCCTGAGCTGTAAAACTGACCATAGCGAATGTGGAGACTCGGGTGTCCAAGGCGGATCTGGAGACTCAGTTGGCCAAGGTGGATCTGGAGACTTGGGAGGCCAAGGCGGGTCTGGAGACTCTGGCGCCCATGGCGGATCTGGAGACTTGGGAGGCCATGGAAGATCTGGAGACTCACCCCAACTCCTGCCTCAGCCTCTATGGCTTGATCCCCCCCCCCAAATAAATACTTGGGGAAACTTACAGGGCTGGACTGTCAGGATGGGGCCTGGAGCAGACAGGATGGTCTGGCTACCAGAGAACCTGCTCTTGATCTAGAAACTCTTATGGATCAAGCAATCCGGCTGGATAATCGCCAAAGAGTGAGAAGCCGGAACCGCCCATCTGTTTCCTCATTGTCTGCCAGTGCAGCTCTTGCTCAAATGCCACCAGTGCCCCAAGATTCTTCGGAACCCATGCATTTGGGTAGGGCTAGGCTTTCCCCCTCAGAACGAGACCATCGTATGAGAGAGCGCTGTTGTCTATATTGTGGATTGTATGGACATTTTCGCTCCACCTGCCCCGAGCTTTCGGGAAACGCCCAGACCCATACAGGCAAGGAAGGACTTGTGTGAAAAAGTGGAAGTGACGGGAGTTACACGCACCACTTCACCTTCCAACTCTGGGCTGTTCCTTCCTATCACACTCACTTGGAGAGAACAAAAACACCAACTCGAGGCATTGATTGATTCTGGCGCTGCCGGGAATTTCATGGATGTTTCTCTTGCCAAGAGTCTCCAGATCCCTACTTATTCTCTTCCTGCACTCCTTACTGTGACAGCCTTGGATGGAGGACCATTGTCTCCCAGGAAAGTAACCCACCACACCTCTCTCCTTGGTCTGAGCACTTACCAGCACCAGGAGAGAATGTGCTTTCACCTTATACAGTCTCCAGAGTTCCCTGTTATCCTCGTTCACCCATGGCTTCTCCAGCATAATCAACACTTTGACTGGTCCAATGTGTTATTTTGGCCACTAGAGGTCCCCAATGTGCCCTCACATCAACATTGTGCCTTTCGTAATCAGTGTTATTGTTTTCACATGTTTCTCATTCTGGGCTGTCTATTTAAGCTGATCTATTTAAGCTGATCACTAAGCAAGTTACTGCCGTAATTCTGCTGATCTATTCTATGAAAGTCTTTTTTTGAAGTGTTTTCCTGTGATTAGTTTTGCTGTTTTTCTCTGAGTTTTTGTTTTGGAGACTATTTTACTCTTTTTGACCCTTTCTGGTCTGAAGATTTTTCTGTTTTGTAACCTAACTTTAAACAAAGGACCTTTTGTTCTCTTTTGCTGTTTTTGTTAAATAAACTCTTCTGAGTTAAGTTAAGAAGGCATCTGACTATTGGGTTCAACTACCTTCTGTGCCTCAGCAGTAAATATTAAGACTCTGGCATCAGAGACCCAAGTCCGAGCCCCGGTTCTGACACATGAGTGTGTGTGGCATGGGCAGCTTACACATCTGGAAAGGCACCATCAATGCTGAAAGGTATATCCAAGTTCTAGAACAACATATGATCCCATCCAGACGTTGTCTCTTTCAGGGAAGACCTTGCATTTTCCAACATGACAATGCCAGACCACATACTGCATCAATTACAACATCATGGCTGTGTAGAAGAAGGATCTGGGTACTGAAATGGCCAGACTGCAGTCCAGATCTTTCAACCATAGAAAACATTTGGCTCATCATAAAGAGGAAGATGCGACAAAGAAGACCTAAGACAGTTGAGCAACTAGAAGCCTGTATTAGACAAGAATGGGGCAACATTCCTATTCCTAAACTTGAGCAACTTATCTCCTCAGTCCCTTGACGTTTGCAGACTGTTATAAAAAAAAGAGGGGATGCCACACAGGGGTAAACATGGCCATGTCCCAACTTTTTTGAGATGTGTTGATGGCATGAAATTTAAAATCAACTTATATTTCCCTTAAAATGATACATTTTCTCAGTTTAAACATTTGATATGTTATCTATGTTGTATTCCGAATAAAATATTGAAATTTGAAACTTCACATCATTGCATTCAGTTATTATTCACAATTTGTACAGTGTGCCAACTTTTTTTGGAATAGGGTTGTACTTTAATAACAGCCAGATGTGTTGAAAATAAACTCTGAAACTAAAGCAGGAGCAGGAATGAGGAAGCTGTTTTACAGACTCACAGACACACCTGTTTTACACACGTCACTCAAACACAGAAGCAGGAAACAGGAATCGCATGAGCTCAGGTAAAGAGAAACTGAAGTGTGGTTGAGCTGTTGTGTGTTTGTGTCTCTGTATTAATGCAGTAAAATGGCAGAAGCCAGATTTTCTCAGGATGAGTTCTTGTGTCCGGTGTGTCTGGATCTCCTGAAGGATCCAGTGGCCATTCCCTGTGGACACAGTTACTGTAAGATCTGTATTACAGACTGCTGGGATCGGGAGGATCAGAAGAGAGTCTACAGCTGTCCTCAGTGCAGACAGACCTTCAGTCCAAGACCTGCTTTATCTAGAAACACCATGCTGGCTGAAGTGGTGGAGAAACTGAAGAAGACCAGACTCTCTGATGACTGTTACGCTGGAGCTGGAGATGTGGAGTGTGACGTCTGTACTGGAAGAAAATACAGAGCCGTCAAGTCCTGTCTGGTGTGTCTGAACTCTTACTGTCAGAATCACCTCGAGCAACATGAGAGTTTCTTTAGAGGAAAGAGACACAATCTGACTGAAGCTACTGGACGACTGCAGGAGATGATCTGCCAGAAACATGAGAAGCTTCTTGAGGTTTTCTGTCGCACTGATCAGAAATGTATATGTATGCTGTGTATGATGGATGAACATAAAAACCATGACACTGTATCAGCTGCAGATCAGAGGACAGAGAAACAGGTATTTAACACTAGACACTGATAAAATATTGCTGACACTCATTTCATATGTGTTTATATCAGCACCATATTAACAGCTGACAGTATTCACACGTCACACGACAGCAGAAATGAACAGCAGCTGCAAAAAGAGTTTGCTGAAAATACATTGTGTAGCTTTATCAGCACAATCTTTCATAAAATAGGCTTTGATTTAGCAACTTAATGGTTGTCACATATTGACAGAGTTTGTGCTTTGTTTTCAGTCTGCACCATTTTCATTCTCAGGGTTAGTGGTTTGTTTTCATCATTTAGTTTAGGTGTGCAGGGCTCGCAAAATTAAAAATCCCTGGAAGCACTTCGGGCAGGTACTCTTCAGATTTTGGTAGCCTGAAAATTCATTTAACTAGCCCAAATAAAAAAAACAAAACTTTTTTTTATATAGAAAATCTGTAATTATATAGAGTCTATATGTCAATCAAAAATGTTTTCCATACACAACCTTCATCCTCGTGTTCATGTGTACTAACAACACAGCGCTGTGACAGGAGTGAACTATTCAACTGTTCTTTGACAACATATAGACTTTCATCAGTCAAAATACAATACAAATGCAGTAACAGACAACCTTCTGTTCAGTAAATCTGACTGAATACAGATGATTTCAGTCATTTATAGCTTCACTTTGTTTCAGATTTATTTTCCTTAGCTTTAGTACACAGAACACAGCTCTGTGTCTGTTTCACTTTTATACTTACACTTGTAGTTTGAAACAGGTCTTAATTCCTGTCTGATGCTGGTAAATGATCAATCATAACTTCTGGAGTTTGAACCTACAGTCATTAGTTATCCGCTCCTCTATTACTGGATTGATCTGTTCTCATGATGATTTAGTGTCAGTAGTTTTCTGTGAGATTGACAATCATCTGTTTGTCCTGCAGAAGCAGCTGAAGGAGACACAGAAGACGCTCCAGCAGAGAATCCAGCAGAGAGAGAAAGATCTCCAGCAGCTGAGAGAGACTGTGGAGTCTCATAAGGTGAGTCTGGAGAAGAAGAGAAGTTTGTCTCCGTCTCAGTTCAGACTCACTGAAGCTGAATCACTGTGTGTCCTAACAGCGCTCTGCACAGACAGCAGCCGAGGACAGTGAGAGGATCTTTACTGAGCTCATCCGCTCCATTGAGAGAAGCCGCTCTGAGCTGATACGACTGATCAGAGATCAGGAAAAGACTGCAGTGAGTCGAGCTGAAGAACGACTGGAGAAACTGGAGCAGGAGATCAATGATCTGAGGAGGAGAGACGCTGAGCTGGAGCAGCTTTCACACACACAGGATCACATCCAGTTCCTGCAGGTAACACACATCTAGAAGAACAGGATCATAGTGGACTTGAGCAGATCCTGCTGTGACAGAGACTCACAGAGAAACAGTTCATGAGTGTCTTATTATATAATCATCAGTCAGACTCTCATCTGATCATCTTCCTTTGAAAGAGATGAATGGCTTTCAGCTCTGGAAATCTTGCTCTGATGGGTCTTATGTCAGACCAGTTCTTTCTCTTTAAATCACTTGTATAAGTGATGTCCCACTGCTTCTCTGACATTACATTCACTGTGTAACTGTCCAAACTCTCCCACAGACCTCAGACTCTGGAGAGGATAGCAAACCCTTACCATAGTGACATATACTTAACAATGAGTTAATAAATCTGCCTCAACACATAATCACATCATGATATCTTTACATATCATTAGCTAATGATTAGTTAAAGCAGATAACTGCATAGATTTGACCCGTTGTGATAATTAACACATTAAATTAGTCAATACTATATGTTATTAAGGGTTTAATACAGGTTAATTAGTAGCAATTGATATATTACTTGATGTATTAATCAGACAGACTCTTGATTAGTTGCTGATATAGTAATCATTAATGAATGATTAAGTTCTTAAGAAGCTGTGGGTTAACTCATGGTTATCTGTGCATTAAAAATTAATGAATGTATATTAGTCCAGCAGTATTGTGAAGTGTTCTCATAATGGTCAATCTAATCATATCTTTGAGCTGCTTTTCCTGAACAAATCTACTCAACTCTACAATGAGTCTTCATTGATGTGCTTGAGCTTTTAGATGGACATTTATCTTCTTATCAGATGTTTTATCATCTAAACTATTTCCTAGAAAGTTCATATAGAGTGTAAGTAAGAAATACTAGAATGATGCAATGAATGTGAGGAGAATGAAGCTGATGCTGTGAAAGTGCTGGACTGAAGAACGTTAATAAAGATCAAATCTGATGTTTCTGCAGGTTACTGAGTGAAGTGTGGAGATGATGAGTTTGATTTCTGTTTTCTGTAGAGTTTCCAGTCTCTCTCAGCTCCTCCTGAATCTACAGACGTAAATGATGATCTCTTCAGTTCTCTCTTCTCTTCTGATGCTCTGAGAGAATCTGTCCATCAGCTGAGAGACAAACTGGAGGATTTCTGCAAAGAGAAGCTCAAGAAGATCTCCGACAGAGGTAAAGTCCTGGAGATTCATCTGCTCTCAGAAACCAGTCCATCATCATCTCATATCATGGAGAACATCATATTAGAAATGTGTTATAGTGATGGGAAGTTTGGATAATTTTTACGACTCTGACTTTTGAGTCATGTTCGACAAAATGTAATTAAAATGTTACGTGTTACTCCCCCAACACATCTAGTACTTACGCAAACGTTGATCACACCACAAACAATACAAAACTAAAATGCTAAAAGATACAGAAAAGATGAATTAATTGTTTACCTGGGTCTTCAGTCCGTGATGAGTTCACTTCACCTCTTGTCTGACAAGTCTTTGGGTTCAAGTCATTCCTTGATCACGGACAGACCCATACGCTGAACCATGCAGTCCAAGCCAGAAAGAGAATTGATTAGTTCATCTCATGAGTCTTTAGGGTCGAGTCGTTCCTTAATCGCGTGACAGCTTCATGTGCTATTTCTGACATTTCTGTCACTGTGTTTTTGTTACCGTTTCGTCAGGATTTGTGGTGAGTTATTATTTTATAAATAAATAAACCCTGTTATAAATAAAATATTGATTAATTCATCTTTTTGACTGTCTATCAGTAAATAAACACTAGGCTATATAATAATATAATAATCCAAGCCTACAATACAAAGTATTTATAGCCTAGTTTGTTCATTTTTAATCCAATTTCGAGTTTGCTGGTATAATAATTGCTTTTCCTAGGCAAAACTGACATTTTGGTCTAATATATGTACAAGAAGATTGCTCAAAAAGGACATAATGATATAAGTTAAAAGCAAATAACATTTGAATCCTAAATAGGTAACACTACAGTTCTATAGTCTAATCTGAAGGGTGAACTCAAAAGACATAAATCATACAACAAGATTTTTTTTGAAGATTAGAATCCACTGAAAAAAATAAACAAACAAAAAAAAAACCCCACAAAAACATCTCTTCATCAAAGTGATTTCGCCATCATATGGACAACATTTAAAACTTAATTATTATTAAAAATAATAAGTACTATGCACCCATTTGTAGAGAAGGTTGTAAATTAACTAATTACTCTAGCTAATGTTGTCACATCACGTGACAAAAGAACGAACAACCCGAAGACCCGACAGATGAACTAATCAATTCTCTTTCCGGCTCAATACTGCATTCTTTCACTGTCTATGGTTTTAGCGCATGGGTCTGTCACGTGATTAAGGAACGACTCGACCCGAAGACTCATGAGATGAACTAATCAATTCTCTTTCCGGCTCAGACTGAATTGACTGACAGGTGAATTAGTACTAGCAGAACAGAAACAGAACCTATAGAATATTGCGCATGTGCGACTGAACGAATAATTCCCCGAGACGACTCGTTCTTCCCGAGTCACATTAAATGACATTAAATCAGAATGAACGAATCTTTCAAGAATGAATCATCACTAATGTGAATAGATGCAGGATCATGAGAATCACACTGTTCATGTCTGTTGATTTCCACAGAAACATTCACCAACATTGATCTCTGGACCAGGAAGGACTTCCTACAATGTAAGTCAGTAAGAAAACCAGCAGAAAAACGCATGAGTGTGTTCATGTTCTTCCTGTAGAAGGAGAAAGAAGAGTTTATAACTGATGATGTAAATGATGATGTGCACAGATACTGAGACACTGATGATACACTGAACATGAAGAGATCAAACAGATTCATAATTCCTGATTCTGATGTGTTTTATCTCCATCAGATTCCCGTCAGCTCACTCTGGATCTGAATACAGCATTTAAACGCCTCCATCTGTCTGAGAACAACAGAGTGATTACATACACTAACACAGTTCAGTCGTATCCTGATCATCCAGACAGATTTGATGTGAATCAGGTGTTGTGTAGAGAGAGTGTGTGCGGACGCTGTTACTGGGAGATTGAGTGGAGTGGAGGTGTGGATATATCAGTGTCATATAAGAGCATCAGCAGGAAGGGAGGTGTTGAGTGTTTGTTTGGATATAATGATCAGTCCTGGAGTTTGGAATGCTCTCAGTTCAGTTACTCATTCATACACAATAACATAAAGACTGTTCTCCCTGTAGAGTCCACCAGCAGGAGAACAGGAATGTATAGTGTTGATGATTATGATGATGTCAGGAGAATAGGAGTGTTTGTGGATCACAGAGCAGGAACTCTGTCCTTCTACAGCGTCTCTGACACAATGAACCTCATCCACACAGTCCAGACCACATTCACTCAGCCGCTCTATCCTGGGTTTAGTGTTTATAATCTTGGATCATCAGTGAAACTGTGTTGATGAATCAGAAGAGACTGATGAGAGATTCTACCCATAATGCTTTGAGCTGTGTGATTAATCAGTAACAGAGAGATGTTATAGAGTCTCTTCATCTCATTAATACTGCAGCTGAACTTCTGTCAGTGAAATAATGTCAGGATAAATGTGTAATAAATCCTCATACAGACAGTAAGATCACTGTGTGAATGTGTGTGTGTGTGAGAGAGAGACAGTCCTGCTGAGTGACCATGTGTTTGTGTTGATAATATTTATTATTAATATTATTATTAATAATCATGATCAATAATAGTTTTTTATTTTGAAAAATACTTTTAATCATACTTATTCAATGTGTTATTTCTGTTCTCTGACTGATATAAATAAAGCTTCTACCCTCTTGATGAACAAAAGTGATGGTTTTATTTCTCCTCTGTGCAGATCTCTAGAAGACAAATCAAGCACCTCATTATAGTTTCTTCACTCGTTCTAAAATCTGTTGATTCAAAAGAGGAGCAACGACAGTGAAGGATGAGAGAGGACCAGGACTGGGCATGACAGCCCCTCGCGGATGACTGCCGCGAACAAACAAAAACCAAACACAAAATAAAGCCCAGGCCTGTTCCTCTCTCGTCCTTCACTGTCATTGCTCCTCTTTTGTATCCTTTTAATCTCCTCCGTGGGACTCGAGACCGGTGAGTGGAGCAGGTGTCGCTCATTTCCCAATTCACCGGCCTCGCTCTGTTCCCACGGCTCTCAGCCCCATCCCACTTGTCACAAAGGGTTTCATAGCTTATCTCTCCTCGTGTATATATTAGAGCTGTAGTCAAGTCCAGCTTTGTCGAGTCCAAGTCAAGTCCAAGTCCAGAACTAGTCGAGACCGAGTCAAGACCGAGTCCAAAGAGGTTCGAGTCCAAGTCAAGTCCAAGTCCAAAAGTTTAGAGTCCAAGTCAAGTCCGAGTCCAAATAAGAGAAAAAAGGGTCCTCTTCAAGACCACATACTTAACTACTGATAATGTTTGTGATGCGAGAGAAAGCATATCTCCTATTCTAAGTAAATAATTTTACATTATTATTTGTAATGATCAAAAAGCATGTGCAAAGTAACAACTCTGTAGGACAGGGGTCTCCAAACTACATCCTGGATGTCCAATGTCCTGAAAAGTTTAGCTCCAACTGGCCTTAACACACCTGGAAGATTAGTGTGTCTAGTAAGAGCTCGATTAGGTTCAAGTGTGTATAATTAGGGTTAAAGCTAACAGGGGCGTTACACAAGATCCTGGGCCCTATGCATAGGCAGTCCTGATGGGCCCCCATGCCCCCCACCCATGAAAATATCCAGGTAAAATAAAATATATTTCAGATTCATACTTTTCAAGGGCCCTCTCTTCCTTTGGGGCCCTGGTAATCAGTACTGGTTTTACCCCCATTCCGATACTGGGAGCTAAACTATAAAAGACACTGGCCCTCTAGAACAGAGTTTGGAGCTGTAAGGTCAAATTATTTTTATGTACTTTATTTTCATTTTATTTACTTAATAATGCTGCTTTTGCTGACATTATGTCTGGGGTCAAAATGTATATGACTGATGCCTTGGCACAGTGCACAGACACAACGCAAAGCTCGGGATATGACAAATGAGTGCAGCAAGGAAGGGATACGTTTGGCTCTACTGGGCATGCGCACATAAATACAGCGATATTTTTGTCATACTGTACTAGTGCTTGCATACATTGACTACTCGGCGCTGTCGGAAACAATCAACTACTCCAGCATGCATTAACCATGATGCATACAAAGTGTTTGCAAGTATGACGTGTATTTTAGAATTACAATATTACGTGGAGCTGTTACTATATGACCTTAACTATGTTGCATGTAAAAATAAAATATGAAATGTAATAATTAGGGTTGTGCCTGAAGCCGAATACCTTATTCTGAATGGCAAGGATAATGGCTTAAAAAACGAATAACGGACAAGGAATAATTCTGCCTGAATACTCGGCTGAAGCTGACACAGTCTGGTGTTTGCTAGATAACAGGTGAGCCAGGGCATCAGCGCCAGAAGTGAATGAATGTAAACTTTATGAGTGAAAAGAGCGCAAATCAAACTCCACATTGTTGTCGCCTCTCTGCGCATCTCTCAGAAATCAGAGTGTTGCAAGAGTAATTTAACCTATAGGCTACATCATACACGTTATAGTATTTGTATACATTTAAAAGGCAATGATTTAAAGCTTAGGCTACGATATGAAACGAATGATTAAGCACAGCGCGCTCATCAATCAAACAGCCACGCTGCGCGTCTCTCAAAAACCAAACCAGTTCTCTCTCAAGAGTAGGCTAATAATCAGCTTAGATACGGATACGTTGTCTACTTGTCCTACATGTTTGCATCTTTACCTTTTGCTGGTTTGCGTGGCACACGCACATTTGTTTAGTGAAGTTCATTAACATTAAGACTCGCTTAAAGTGTTCTGCGTAATGAAAATGTGCGCATTGAATGGATTGAGAAAGGATGTTCAAATGATCACTAAACGTTTGTCATGACATCTCTCTGCTTGCATGATAGATATTATTTTAGAAATTAATAGTTATTTTAGTTTAACACGACATACTTGTTCAGTGATAACTACGAAAAAAATATAAAAAGTCATAATGGTCTTATCAAGTAACTGTACGATGTTGTATCCGAATGCAGATAGGAAAAATTTTGTGATTGTTACAGATTCAAATACTAAACTTTTCAGGTCGCAGCAAGTGCACCGCTGGTCATGCACATCCTTCCCCGGGAAAAATACTTAAAGCTAAGATGGAGAAACAGATGATCATAGCTGTACAAGGATAGACATTTTTTAAATGAATCTATTATCAGAGCTACTGAAAGGGATGTTTAGTGCTGGAAATCCATTTATTCTTTGCTGAAACTTCTACGTCTTCATGGAGAGCGGGTCATGGTTGACCAGCAACAGCAGAAGCCACTGGAGCGCAAGCACAGATTACAGAGTGCTTTGGAAATAAGGAGAGCGGCGCGCCTAGCTTTTTCCACACGTTTTCAGTCGCGACATCATGCAAATGTGGTTTTGTTTTGAAGGATAATTTTTCTCTCTGTCGAGACCAACTAGTAGACTTGGCGAGTCCAATGGCCAAGTCCGAGACAAGTCCGAGTGCAAATGCAACGAGTCCGAGACAAGTCCGAGACCACAGAAAAATGTCTCCAAGACCGGACTCGAGTACTACAGCCCTAGTATATATATAACACATTCTATAGGGGTTAAAATAGAACTTTAACAAAAGAAAAAAGTAAATAAATGAATAAATTGTTTTATTTACAAATTACAATTGTACCTCTTGACAATTAACCATGGGCTATAACTTTATTATGACTCTATTTTATAGTCTCAAAATTTCTGAAAATATGCAAAATAAAATTAAGCAGTTTTACTATGATAAAAGCATGGTTTATTTTTGGAAGGGTTTTAATATGCACATTTTTTTGTTGAAGAAATTATAAAGGCTGTGTCATCTATAAAAAAAAAAAGCTGGCCAAAAATGAAAGATTAAGTGAATATTTGAAATAAGTGTTTGGTCAGTAGCTTAAACAAGGATTTGATCGTCCTGTTAGTGTAGCAGCAGCAATTACATGGCATTTGGCTCCCTTTGCAGGTATTTGTAATAACATGTTATGTACATAAATAGTTTAATTTGTATTAGTCTACATTATGTATTTTACCAATGTTATTATCCCATATCATCCCACAGTCCATTGATTGTGTCTTTTACGTAATATAGGTGCATACAATGCTATTATTATTTTTATCAATATATATCTATTCACACACATTACCATTGCTTTACTCACTGTTACTTGCTTTAATGGTGGATTAATATCTACCTTTGATTGCAGGTGAGGACACGTTCGAGCTGCATTCAGTGCAGCTTAAGCTGGAGGCAGTGGAGAAGCAGATTTGAGGAGCCTGATCGAGACGGTTCACAGCACGACACCCGGTCCTTGTCAGGACCACTGCCCACGTATCGACGAGGACATGAAAGGTTCAGTAGACTTGTTGCTTTAAATGAATGGTTGTTGTCATGGTGTAAAGAACAGAAACTGCTATTTGTTAATAATTGGAATCTTTTCTGGGAGCGTCCTAGACTTTTTTTCATCCTGATGGCCTGCACCCCAGCAGAATCGGAGCAGAACTCCTGTTGAAGAACATATCCTGGACACTTCGCTCCATATGACTAGTGTTTTGAAGAGAGTCAGAGGCATTCGGATCCATTTGCAGAACTTTATTCAGAGAATGGTCGGACAGGCAGAAATCAGGAATGGCGTCAGGTATGTTAGGGGTAACCAGAATCGAAAACAGAACCAAGCAGAGATCGAGCCAGGCAGCAGAGAATCAGAGTCGAAATACACAATCCAAGATCAGACACGGGAAGAACAAATACAAGAGAAAACGCTCAGAAATGCTAGACAGGCTAAACAAGACTTTGCAGTGAGTGAAAGTGATTGTGGTGCTTATATGTGTGTGTAAATGAGGTGTAGGTGTGGCTAATGAATGAGGTGCGGGTGCTGATTTGAATTTGAATTCGAAGTTGATTGTGATGCAGTGACTCATGGGAGATGTAGTTTGGGTGTGGTGCAACAGTATGATAGATGCTAGTGTCCAAGTGATGATACGGTGACATCCAGTGGTTGATGGGTGGAATGGTCCTGAGTGGAGTGCCCTCTACTAAAGTTTGTGGGCACTCGAGCTAATGATCGTGACATAGCCCCCCCCCCCCCAAAAAAAAAAAAACAATCTAGAAGGGCGGTGGAGTGGAGGCGGAACAGGGGTGTTCTTAGTTGGTGGGCCCCTCCTATTATTCAGATATATGTAACTGCATGCTAGTAAAGGGGACAGTGGCTATAAACTGTGACTTGACTAGGCTCATGAAGACCGTTGGCGACTTGACTTGGCTCATGAAGATCGTTGGCGACTTGACTCATGAAGATTGTTGGTGACTTGACTTGGCTCATGAAGATCGTTGGTGACTTGACTTGGCTCATGAAGATCGTTGGTGACTTGACTTGGCTCATGAAGATCGTTGGTGACTTGACTTGACTCATGAAGATTGTTGGTGACTTGACTTGGCTCATGTAGGTCAACTGTGACTTGATTCCTGAAGATCAGCTGTGATTGACTTGGGTCCTGAAGATCAACTGTGAATTGACTTGGCTCATGAAGATCAATGGTGACTTGACTTGGCTCATGATGAGGCTCTGGGGGTTCGGCTGAGACGTGACGAGGCTCTGGGGGTTTGGCTGAGACGTGACAAAGCTCTGGGGGTTCGGCTGAGACGTGACGAGGCTCTGGGGGTTTTGCTGAGATGTGACAAAGCTCTGGGGGTTTGGCTGAGATGTGACAAGGCTTTGGTAGATCCATGGTGATATGACTGGGTTCATGAAGATCGTTGGTGACTTGACCTTGCCCATGAAGATTATTGGTGAATGGACCTTGCTCATGAAGATCATTGGTGACTTGACCTTGCTCATGAAGATCGTTGGTGACTTGACTTAGTTCCTGAAGATCAACTATGACTTGACTTGGCTCATGAAGATCGTTGGTGACTTGACTTGGCTCATGAAGATCGTTGGCGACTTGACTCATGTAGATCGTTGGTGAATTGACTTGGCTCATGAAGATCGTTGGTGACATGACTTGGCTCATGAAGATCGTTGGTGACTTGACTTAGCTCATGAAGATCGTTGGTGACTTGACTTGGCTCATGAAGGTCGTTGGTGATTTGACTTGGCTCATGAAGATCGTTGGTGACTTGATTTGGCTCAGGAAGATCGTTGGTGACTTGACTTGGCTCCTGAAGGTCAACTGTGACTTGACTTGATTCCTGAAGATCAACTGTGATTGACTTGGGTCCTGAAGATCAACTGTGAATTGACTTGGTTCCTGAAGATCAACTGTGAATTTACTTGGTTCCTGAAGATCATTGTTGACTTGACTTGGTTCCTGAAGATCATTGGTGACTTGACTTGACTCATGAAGATCATTGGTGACCTGACCTAACTCTGGACGGTTAGCGGTGACCTGACTTGGCTCATGAAGATCATCGGTGACCTGACCTAACTCTGGACGGTTAGCGGTGACCTGACTAGACTCTGGGAAATCAACGGGGGCTTGACTTTACTCTGGGATCTACAGGGAACTGATCAACGGGGACCTGACTTGACTCTGGGAAGTCAATGAGGACCTGACTTGACTCATGAAGATTAACTGCTGTTTTACTTGACTTGGTTGTTAGTGGAGACATCATTGCCCTGTTCCCGATTTCCGATTTCCGATTCCCATTCCTTTTCCTTTCCTGTTTGTTTATTTGTTGGATAGATTTATGGTTTTGACCCCAGCTTGTTGATTTCGATTTGGATTACCCATTAAAACCCACACTGCGATTGGATCTCTTGTCTCCCGTGTTTCCCTGGGTCTCCTATCGTAACAGAAGGACTCCATCTATGTCGAGATCCAGCGGTGTGGGACTTCATTCCCGTTCCCCAGCCAGTATGGTGGAGCGGAGGGCGAAATATTTAAAATTAACCACCCTCCGCCAAGAGGTCAATGAGGTGGGTGCCATGGCACATGTGTTCTGGACCTTGGCGGAGGGTATGGGATATAATGAGGTGGCCCATAAGGACATTTTCAACACCGGTCTGAATGAACCGGTACCTCACATGGAAATGGAACAGTTGGACGTGTTTGGGTTCTGGGAATTCACTTTCTACTTACCACATCGGTCTCTGTGGAATACCCTAGCCACACCCGTCTCTCGGTGGGATGGCCGATTCTAGACCGGGGTCTACAAACAGGAGGACCACCAGCCCAGCGCCACTGCACAAGATGGCCACCAGCCCAATGCCACAGCACAAGGTGGTCGCCAGCCCAGCACCATGGTGCAAGATGGCTGCCAGCCCAGCGCCACAGCACAAGGTGGTTGCCAGTCCAGCGTCACGGTGCAAGATGGCCTCCAACCCAGCGCCACAAAACAAGATGGCCGCCAGCCCAGCGCCACAGCACAAGGTGGCCCAGTGCCATTGCCCAAGATGGCCGCCGGTCCAGCACCTCAGCACAAGATGACAGCCACAGTGGACCCTCCAGTGTCGAGTCAGGTTCCTGTTGACCCTCCAGAGTTGAGTCAGTTTCCCGTTGACCCTCAAGAGTCGAGTCAGGTTCCCGTTGACCCTCCAGAGTCGAGTCAGGTTCCCGTTGACCCTCCAGAGTCGAGTCAGGTTCCCGTTGACCCTCCAGAGTCGAGTCAGGTTCCCGTTGACTTTCCAGAGTCGAGTCAGGTTCCCGTTGACCCTCCAGAGTTGAGTCAGGTTCCCGTTGACCCTCCAGAGTCGAGTCAGGTTCCCGTTGACCCTCCAGAGTCGAGTCAGGTTCCCGTTGACCCTCCAGAGTCGAGTCAGGTTCCCATTGACCCTCTAGAGTCAGGGCTAGTCACCGTTGACCTTCCAGAGTCAGGGCTAGTCACCGTTGACCTTCCAGAGTCAGGTCAAGTCACCGTTGACACTCCAGAGTCAGGGCTAGTCACTGTGACACTTCAGAATCAGGGCTAGTCACTGTTGACATGCCAGAGTCAGGGCTAGTCACCTTTGACACTCCAGAGTCAGGGCTGGTCACCTTTGACACTCCAGTGTCAAGTCACCGGTAATCTTCATGGGCAAAAGCAAGTCACCATTGATATTCATGGACAAGGGCACCTCACCATTGATCTTCATGAACAAATGCAAGTCACCATTGATCTTCATGAGCAGACTCATGTCACCAATGATCTTCATGAGCAGAGTCATGTCACCAATGATCTTCATGAGCAGAGTCAAGTCACCAATGATCTTCATGAGCAGAGTCAAGTCACCATTGATCTTCCTGAATCCAGTCTAAACACCACGGAATTACCAGAGTCTCTCCACGTCTCAATGGAACTACCAGAGCCTCCCCACATCTCTGCTGAACCACCAGAGCCTCTCCACGTCTCTGCTGAACTACCAGAGCCTCTCCACGTCTCTGCTAAACTACTAGAGCCTCTCCACGTCTTGGCTGAACTACCAGAGCCTCTCCTTGTCTCGCCTGAACTACCAGAGCCTCTCCTCGTCTCTGCGGAACTTCCAGAGCCTCTCCTCGTCTCTGTGGAACTTCCAGAGCCTCGTTACGTCTCAGCCGAACTCTCTGAGCGCTCGACTGATCCTGTCGTGGCCACGGAGTCCACCCTTAACTTGTTCATGTTCTCTGTTTCAGACTTGCCTAACCAGATTTGCTCTCCTGTGTCATCGATCCCACTGTGGTGGTCTTCTACACCACCCTTCTGGGCTTCTGTCTCGACCACATGGATGTGGTGGTCTTTTGCGCCGCCTTTGTGGGCATCTGTCTCGAGCGCACGGATGTGGTGGTCTTCTGCACCGCCCTGGTGGGCTTCTGTCTGATCCTCCACCGGTCCACCTCCCTCCTGGGCTCCTTGTTTTTGTTTTTGCACTTCTTGTCTCTGTTTCCCCATTTTACCTGGTCCTCCGTCCCTCCCCCTGGTCCTCCACCGCTCCACCTCCCTTCTGGTCTCTGTGTTCCTTGGTCTCTTCTTGTCTTCAGGTGGAGCATCTGGTAGCTGCTCCGTAATGTCATGCTGTCTGGTCTCTGTTTCCCTGAGTCTCCACTAGTGGTCTCACGTCCCCATAGGCACCTCACTGTAGGCACTACAATTCCCACAAAGCCTTGTCCCTTCATCACAGTAATTGCACTCCTGTTAATGGCACTCAGGTGTCTTCACTTGATAGTTATTATCCTGCCTATATTAACCGGTCTTATTCTGTTTGTCTTCATGGAGTCCTTTCATTCCGTCACCCAGTTTCCTTGCCTTCCGAGTTCCTCGTCTTCTGAGTTCCTGTTCCTGTTCCTTTCCTGTTTGTTTATTTGTTGGATGGATTTATGGTTTTGACCCCTGCTTGTTGATTTCGATTTGGATTACCCATTAAAACCCACATTGCGATTGGATCTCTTGTCTCCTGTGTTTCCCTGGGTCTCCGATCGTATCACCTGACTTGACTCAGGGAAATCAACAGGGAACTGATGTGCAGTGGCGTTGGGCTGGCGACCATGACGTAAGTGAGTCCAGAGTAATGTGCCTCCTCTACACCCACAGTGAATGCTGAGCCAACAATCAGCAATGCATAGTCCATAAACTGACCAAGAGATGAGCGGGGACCCTCACTGATTACTGGATTACAAAATCCACCAGATCATAGAAATAAGTGAGGCCTAAGTACTCTTGTACATAGTCCTTGAGCGATCCAGTGCCCTGCTTGAGGGCTAATAACCAGTGTCCATACAAAAAGCTGCTGGATCCTGAGTGGCGAAGTCTTCTGTTATGAAGAGAGTCAGAGGCGTTCAGATAAATTTGCAGAACTTCATTCGGAGAATGGTCTGACAGGAAGAAATCAGGAATGGCGTCAGGTATGTTAGGGTAAAACAGAATCGAGAACAGAACCAAGCAGAGATTGGGACAGGCAGCAGATAATCAGAATCGAAATACACAATCCAAGATCAGACACGGGAAGAACAAATACAAGTGAAAACGTTCGGAAATGTTAGACAGGCTAAACAAAACTTTGTAGTGAGTGATAGTGATTGTGTTGCTTATATGTGTGTGTAAATGAGGTGCAGGTGTGGCAAGGAAATTGGCTCTTGAATGAGGCTTCATTGGCTGATGAAAAATGTAAAGTAAATGAACAAAAACAATTTTTAAAGTTTGGGCTCATAAATATTAGATCACACACCCAAAGCAGTTATTGTAAATAAAATGATCATAGATAATAGTTTTGATAGTACTCTGCTTGACTGAAACCTGGCTAAAACCAAATGATTATATTGGTCTAAATGAGTCCACTCCACCAAACTACTGTTATAAGCATGAACCCCGTCAGACTTTTTGTGGAGGAGGTTTTGCAACAATATATAGTGATATTCTCAATGTTACCCAGAAAACAGGATACAGGTTTAACTCATTTGAAATACTTCTGCTTAATGTTACACTGTAAGACATGCAAAAGAAATCTAATGTATCTTATGCTCTGGCTACTGTGTATAGACCACCAGGGCCGTATACAGAATTCTTAAAATAATTTGCAGATTTCCTCTCAGACCTTCTGGTTACAGTTGATAAAGCACTAGTCATGGGAGATTTTATGTTGATATTCATGTTGATAATACAAATGATGCATTAGGACTTGCGTTTACTGACCTAATAATCTCTTTTGGAGTCAAGCAAAATGTCACGGGGCCCACTCATCATTACACTAGATTTAATTATATCGCATGGATTGATCTTACTGATATAGATATTGTACCTCAAAATGATGATGTTACAGAACATTTCCTTATATCGTGCATGCTGCGTATCACTGATATTAACTATATGTCACAGCGTTATCGTCTGGGCAGAACTATTGTTCCAGCCACCAAAAACAGAATCACAAATAACCTGCCTGATCTATCTCAACTGCTATTTGTACCCAAAAATACACATGAACTAGACGAAATGACTGGCAACATGGGCACTACTGTATGTTCTCTAATACATTAGAAGCTGTTGCCCCCATCAAATTGAAAAAGGTAAGAGTAAAACATACTGCACTGCGCCATGGTATAACAGCAATACTCACTCTCTCAAGACAGAAACTTGTAGTCTTGAACGCAAATGGAGAAAAACGAACTTGGAAGTTTTTAGAATTGCATGGAAAAACAGTATGCCCAGCTTTAGACAGGCTCTAAAAACTGCTAGGGCAGAGCATATCCACAAACTCATAGAAAATAACCAAAACAATCCAAGGTCTTTAATAAGCACAGTGGCTAAATTAACAAATAACCAGATGCCACCCGATTCAAATATTCCATCAACTTTTAATAGTAAACATATAAAGAAAATATAAGAAATACAATAGCGAATGTAGATTCTACAGCGTCTAACACTTCAGTTTCATCCATTGCACCCAAAGATAAAATGCAGTGCTTTACAACTATAGGACAGGAAGAGCTAAATAAACTTATCACTGTATCTAAACCAACAACATGTTTATTAGATCCTGTACCCACTAAATTACTGAAAAAGTTGTTACCTGTAGCCGAAGAATCGCTTCTCAATATTATTAACTTGTTGTTATCTTTAGGTCACGTCCCAAAACCATCCAAGCTGGCGGTTATTAAACCTCTTATTAAGAAACCAAAACTAGATCATACTGAATAGGCAAATTATAGGCCTATTTCAAATCTTTCTTTTATGTCTAAAATTTTAGAAAAAAGTTGTGTCTGCTGAATTGAGCTCCTTGTTGTCATGACATACTCATAGATCGATTACAAACCTATACAGGTATTCAAGGGCAGGCTCTAAGATGTTTTAGATCCTACCTGTCCGATTGCTACCATTTTGTTTATTTAAATGGGGATTCATCTCATTTATCACCAGTAAAATATGTAGTGCCACAAGGATCTGTCCTAGGTCCACTTATATTTTCAATATACATGTTGCCCCTTGGTAATATTATTAGAAAATATGGGATTAGTATCCACTGTTATGCTGATGATACTCAGCTATATATCTCAACGAGACCAGATTAAACTTCTAAATTATCTAAGCTAACAGAGTGTGTTAAAGATGTCAAAGATTGGATGACCAATTATTTTCTCTTATTAAATTCGAATGAGACAGAGATATTAATTATTGGACCAAAAAACAGTACACAGAATCTTGTAGATTACAATTTGCAACTAGACGGATGTAAAGTACTGTTACTTACTCCACAGTCAAAAATCTGGGTGTTATATTAGACAGCAACTGTCACAGTTCAGTGTGCTTCATCGGCATTCCCTGTTGTCTGTGTCCTGTCATTGTCTGCAGCTCAGCACATCGGCGCTGGTGTGTGCAGATCAAGAGCAGATTGCCCTCACCTGTCGCTTGTTCCCAATTTCCCTTATATTCCCTGCTGTGTCTGTCCCTTGTTGTCAGTAGATTTCGTGGTGACTTTGTGACTGTACTGTGTGTCTGTTTCATTACCTGTTTTCCACTCTGTTGCTCAGGACGTCTAGACGAGGAGTCTTACGTTGGCCATGTGCCCGAGATCCTCTGTCTCGTTTTTCCACGTCCCGTTGGGCATTGCACCAGTGGTGATCTCCACAGCCTGTGTCCGCAGGTGACTGTACGGAAGGCTCTGGAGTTGTTACACTTGGGTTTTTGTTCGTGGGTGTCTCTCACACATTGGATTATTTTTGGATTCACGGTTGTACCAAATAAACTGTTTCACTTATCCTCTGCGTTTGAGTCCTCTCTCTTCACGCCTGACAGAAACTTGTCTTTTGAAAATCATATTTCCCATGTTACAAAAACTGCATTCTTCCATCTTAGAAATATTTCCAGGCTACGAAACATGTCACCTATTTCTGATGCAGAAAAGCTCAGACGGTGTTTCAGTACTGCCCGCCCCTTGCCAAAGCAGCAAGTTCCCTCTGATAAGGATGACACCAATATTGCCATATCAATTTGATATTGTTTTGGAAAACAACTCTGTAGTCCACACAAGCCGTTTATTGTAGTTCTTGAAAAGGGATTTAAAAAAAATTAAATATCTCCCTTTGGAGTGGACTTTGAGAATTTTAACTTTGTAGATCTTTGTTATACCCAAACATACACACGACACACTGACTAAAATCATAATAGGACCCTTTAAGAATATCTGCTTGTTACGTCTGACATCATCCTTCACCACTTCTGGGACCTAATGCTCTGCCAGACGCCCCCCAAAAAACTACAAACTGATTCAGCTAAAATATGAGTGTCTGAGACACTGTGAGCACGGAGACTGTAGTGTGCACAGCAAATTACGCTTAGCTTAAATAAATAATATTAATGAAATAGTGTTAATAAATGGCAGCTGAGATAATGGATAGTATTCTCAAGTGAAATGAGTAGAGGCTTGGACCCAGAAACAGCAGTTCTTACGTCATAGTTCTCCCAAGCCATCAAACTGACTTCATTAGAGCAAGAACGCCATTCCAGAGCCGGAAGCGACGGCAGACAATTTTTTTTTCCACAGTGTATTCACTTGCATGGTTCAACTATTTGCTACAAGACTAGTACAGTGCACTAAAAAGCAAGTAGGGTTAATTTGGCTGCAGACATAGGGCCGAGTGGAGCTCCATTCAAGAGCAGAAATACGTCAACTCCACTAGCGACGCCGCCGCCATGTTGTTTCGGGCAACACTTTCCATAGAATTATGTCACCTCCACCAAACTTTCGTTTTGTATTATTAATTGTTATATACATGTATAAAGGGTGCTTTGCAAGTTATGTCACCTCTTTGTACGTTATGTTAATATGTTCTGTACTTTTATCTTTGTTACTTTTACCTAGTAGAAATAATAAGAAAAATAATAATATATACTAATCTTTACGGTTTATGACACAACAGCGTTTTTTAATATCCCCCCAGCTATTTGCACCACAGACAACCACAATCCATATTTTGAGGGCTTCTGCCGTTTGTTCATATTTGTTTTGCCAATGTACAAATGCCAATGTAACATTCCATACATTTTAGAAAGTTAACCTTATGTTTTATATATTTAGCAGTGAAAAATAAATGAAATATGAAATAAATTATTAAAATAATACCTCAACCAGAATTTTGTGTGTTGAATTTAGAATTTTAAGCAAAAAACAACATACAGAATACACAAATAAACCACAGTAAAATAATGAAGAATAATTTCGACAATTTAGCAGTTTTAATAGTTTTTGAGTAATAACAATAATAAACACTACATCTTACACTACACTGAAAACACATGAACTGCAAGCGCACACACACTTTACTCTTAAAGACCTCCATCGTCTGTGAAGCAATCCCAGCTCCAGTAGCCAGGGTGGTCATCTGAGGAGTAAAATCAATCAATCACCTTTATTTATATAGTGCTTTAAACAAAATACATTGCGCCAAAGCACTGAACAACATTCATTTGGAAAACAGTGTCTCAATAATGCAAAATGATAGTTAAAGGCAGTTCATCATTGAATTTAGTTATGTCATCTCTGTTCAGTTGAAATAGTGTCTGTTTTAATTTGTAATCAAGTCAATGATATCGCTGTAGATGAAGTGACCCCAACTAAGCAAGCCAGAGGCGACAGCGGCAAGGAACCGAAACTCCATCGGTGACAGAATGGAGAAAAAAAAAACCTTGGGAGAAACCAGGCTCAGTTGGGGGGCCAGTTCTCCTCTGACCAGACGAAACCAGTAGTTCAATTCCAGGCTGCAGCAAAGTCAGATTGTGCAGAAGAATCATCTGTTTCCTGTGATCTTGTCCTGGTGGTCCTCTGAGACAAGGTCTTTACAGGGGATCTGTATCTGGGGCTCTAGTTGTCCTGGTCTCCGCTGTCTTTCAGGGCAGTAGAGGTCCTTTCTAGGTGCTGATCCACCATCTGGTCTGGATACGTACTGGATCCGGGTGACTGCAGTGACCCTCTGATCTGGACACAGACTGGATCTGGTGGCCACGGTGACCTCGGAACAAGAGAGAAACAGACAAATATTAGCGTAGATGCTATTCTTCTAATGATGTAGAAAGTACGGTGTTATGTGAAGTGTTCCGGTTCCAGTTTACCTAATTAATGCAGCCTGAAAATCCTTTAACGGGTTTGGATATTAAAAGCATATTAGTATGTTATGTGTATGCCAGGTTAAAGAGATGGGTCTTTAATCTAGATTTAAACTGCAAGAGTGTGTCTGCGTCCCGAACAATGTTAGGTAGGTTATTCCAGAGTTTAGGCGCCAAATAGGAAAAGGATCTGCCGCCCGCAGTTGATTTTGATATTCTAGGTATTATCTACTAGCTCATTCAAATACTGAGGTGCTAAACCATTCAGGGCTTTATAAGTAATAAGCAATATTTTAAAATCTATACGATGTTTGATAGGGAGCCAGTGCAGTGTGGACAGGACCGGGCTAATATGGTCATACTTCCTGGTTCTAGTAAGAACTCTTGCTGCTGCATTTTGGACTAGCTGTAGTTTGTTTACCAAGCGTGCAGAACAACCACCCAATAAAGCATTACAATAGTCTAACCTTGAAGTCATAAATGCATGGATTAACATTTCTGCATTTGACATTGAGAGCATAGGCCGTAATTTAGATATATTTTTGAGATGGAAAAATGCAGTTTTACAAATGCTAGAAACGTGGCTTTCTAAGGAAAGATTGCGATCAAGTAGCACACCTAGGTTCCTAACTGATGACGAAGAATTGACAGAGCAACCATCAAGTCTTAGACAGTGTTCTAGGTTATTACAAGTAGAGTTTTTAGGCCCTATGATTAACACCTCTGTTTTTTTCTGAATTTAGCAGTAAGAAATTACTCGTCATCCAATTTTTTATATCGACTATGCATTCCATTAGTTTTTCAAATTGGTGTGTTTCACCGGGCTGCGAGGAAATATAGAGCTGCGTATCATCAGCATAACAGTGAAAGCTAACACCATGTTTCCTGATGATATCTCCCAAGGGTAACATATAAAGCGTGAAGAGTAGCGGCCCTAGAACTGAGCCTTGAGGTACTCCATACTGCACTTGTGATCGATATGATACATCTTCATTCACTGCTACGAACTGATGGCGGTCATATAAGTACGATTTAAACCATGCTAATGCACTTCCACTGATGCCAACAAAGTGTTCAAGTCTATGCAAAAGAATGTTGTGGTCAATTGTGTCAAACGCAGCACTAAGATCCAATAAAACTAATAGAGAGATACACCCACGATCAGATGATAAGAGCAGATCATTTGTAACTCTAAGGAGAGCAGTTTCAGTACTATGATACGGTCTAAATCCTGACTGGAAATCCTCACATATACCATTTTTCTCTAAGAAGGAATATAATTGTGAGGATACCACCTTTTCTAGTATCTTGGACAGAAAAGGGAGATTCGAGATTGGTCTATAATTAACTAGTTCTCTGGGGTCAAGTTGTGGCTTTTTTATGAGAGGCTTAATAACAGCCAGTTTGAAGGTTTTGGGGACATATCCTAATGACACTGAGGAATTAATAATAGTCAGAAGAGGACCTATGACTTCTGGAAGCACCTCTTTTAAGAGCTTAGATGGTATAGGGTCTAACATACATGTTGTAAGTTTAGATGATTTAACAAGTTTATACAATTCTTCCTCTCCTATAGTAGAGAATGAGTGGAACTGTTCCTCAGGGGGTCTGAGGAACTCTCCCTGTTGTCCATTTCCCTGGTAACCAGACCCACAGTCTTTGTGAAGCAATTTTGTAAATTGTTTCTTAATTTGCAAATGTTACAGTTATGTGTCAAGGACTTGATATTGAATTCTGTAATAAAAAATAAATAAAAAAAATCTAAGCCTATGAAAAAAAAAATCAATGAAAAAGTAAAAAAGAACCATTGCGCATTTTACAGCTAAAAAAAGTTTTAATGTGTGTTTTTGTCACCAGCAATACAGTATGTTGCTCAGTTTTGTTACAGGAAGTTAAGCTCCGATTTTTTTTCAAGTTTCAGTGAGTTTCTTCTGTTGTCCTGTGAAAAAAAAAAAATAATAAAAATAATAATTAATCAGAAAATATCGTGCTTGTAGATTTGTCAATAACTGACACAATACAGACTGGATTTAACCGAACGTGTTCCTCGTTTATTTTCCTTCTCTCTCTAGCTTACACTTGTGCACACTGGTGTACCCCGACCACTCCCACCTTCCCATGTAACATCACCCTTAAAAGGCTATAGCATTTATCAGCTATGAAATAACATTTATCAACACTACATCCCTTCCCTTAAGCTAACACTCACCAACTGAACATATGACTAAACAGTATAACAGGTAACACTGTAATAACTGTGACGGGCATATCTAACCAGTTACATAGTCCTGATAACGTGGGTTAGGATGGCTAACTCTCCCTGAACGAGTCACTACAGGTTGGGCAGTTTGAGCGACAACACCAGTGGCAGGTGTTTCGCTCTGAGGTGGTGATACTGTAGATGACAAGAGGTTTGTAGGAGGTGACACTGGTGGAAGTGGCCTGTAATCATCTTCTGAACAATCAGTGGACGCAGGCTCTTGAACACCGAGGAGCAGACGTCGATTTCTTACGTATTGTCTGCCCTGAGAGGTCACCACATAGCTGTTAGGTTGAGCAGCATGGCCCTGTACAACTGCCAGTTTGTCGAAACCGCGAGCCGTCTGCATCCTTACTGTCTGACCCTGTTTGAGGGGTGGAAGGGTATGGGCATTGCGGTCATAGTATGCTTTGCTTTCCTTTCTCCTCCTGATAAGAGCTGCCTGGACGTTGCTGCATACAGAGGGCATCAGCCTGTCTTTCAGCTCAGGAAGAAAAGTTCTCGTCCGTCTAGAGAGGAGCAGTTGGGCAGGTGATGGCAGGTCAGCGCGTGAAAGGTTACGCAGGTGGAGTAAAGCAGCCTGAATGTCACTGTGCTCTCTATGGCATTTCTCTAGCAAATGCTTGGCAGATCGCACTGCACGTTCTGCTAGCCCGTTGGATTGTGGGTAATATGGGCTACTACGAATGTGCTCAAAGTCCCATGCACGTGCAAAACCAGAAAATTCACTACATACAAACTGCCGTGCATTGTCTGTCATGAGCGTCTGAGGAATGCCGTGGACGGCAAAGTGTCTCTTAAGTTTCGCAATTACAGTGACACTTCTCATGTCAGGTAGGTGGTCAAGCTCGAACCAACCGGAGAATGAGTCCACTAGAACCAAATGCATTTTTCCATGCCATTCAAATATGTCTGCCGCAGTGAACATCCAAGGAAGATCAGGGACATTGTGTGGTTGCATCGGTTCATGTGATTGATGTGGTCTAAGGGCGTTACAAGGTGCACAACGAGAGATTGCTCTCTCTATATCATCATTCATCGTGGGCCAGTACATTGTTTCTTTTGCCCTGCGTTTTGTGGCCGCCAGACCTGGATGGCCTTGATGTAGCTGAGTCACGTAGTAACTTTGTAGCGATGGTGGTATCAGGAGTCTCTGTCCTCGAAAAATCAGTCCATCATCAACAACAAACTCCTCTCTCATGGAAAAGAACGGGCGGAGGTCATGTGAGAGCTCTTTGAAGGAGTTCGGCCAGCCATGCATTATCATGTTAACCAGTCTTTGGCATGTGGGATCAGATTTTACAACAGTTCGGAGTTCCTCTGTCCGCTGTGATGAGAGAACTTGAAGTGTCATAACCTCTAGTAGGTCATCCGAAAGGGGAGGGTCAGTGGAGGGGAGATGAGCACGTGATAGGGCATCAGCGACAAAGAGTTCCTTGCCCCGTTTATAAATCACGTCGAGACTGTAACGTTGGAGCTTGAGCATCATACTTTGAAGACGTGCTGAGGCAGTGTGTAACGGCTTTTTTAAGATTGTGATGAGGGGCTGGTGATCTGTTTCCACGGTGACAGGTCGACCATAGATGAAGTCGTGGAACTTCTTAGTTGCAAATACTAATGCCAACATTTCTTTCTCGATTTGGGCATACCGAGATTCAGTTGGCGTTAGGGCGCGTGAAGCAAATGCAACAGGAGCGCCCTGCTGAAGACACACAGCACCCAGTCCATGTTGGGATGCGTCAGCTGAAAGGATGACAGGTTTGGTGACATCAAAGTATTGCAATACTGGGGGACTGGACACAGCGTCCTTCAGCTTTTGGAAAGCGGCATCCTGCAGCTCATGCCATGACCATTCCACATCCTGCTTCAACAGTTCACGTAAAGGGCCTGTAACATCACTGTATTGTGGAATGAATTTTGATAAGTAGTTGGTCATACCAAGAAATCGTTGTAAGGCCTGTTTGTCCTCAGGTTTTGGCATTTGGCGAATAGCTGTGGTCTTGTCGGGGTCGGGTTTGACGCCATGAGCAGTCAGGAGATGGCCTATGTAGGAAACTGAGGTGACACGAAATTTGCACTTGTCGGGGTTTAATTTCATGTTACAGCTGCAGATTTTGTGGAGTACCTGTTTCAGTCGCTCATCATGTTCCTGTAGTGTGCAGCCCCAGACTAGTATGTCATCTACCACAATTTTACATGGTTGTGCATCAAAGAGCTGCTCCATGGATCGCTGGAACACTTCACTGCCGGTGGAAATTCCATACGGCATGCGCAGGAATCTGTACCTGCCAAAAGGTGTCATGAATGTGGTCAGCTTCGAGGATGCCTCGTCCAAGGGGATTTGCCAAAATCCACATTTTGCATCGAGAATACTGAAAACCTTGGCACCCGGCATGTCAGCGATGACCTGCTCAATGGTTTTCAGTGGATGGTGGGGCCTTAGGAGTGCCTTGTTGAGATGCACTGGATCTATGCAGATCCTTACAGAGCCATCTTTCTTTTTGGCAGCGACCATGGCAGACACCCATTCAGTGGCTTCGGTTTCAGGGGTGATTACACCCAATGTAGTCATTCTCTCAAGCTCTGCCATGACTTTCCCTTTCATTGCTATGGGCACTTTCTTAGGTGCACAGACAGAGGGCGCTATTGACATGTCTAATCGCATGTGATAAACAACAGGCAGTTTGCCAAGCACTGTGGTGTCAAACAGATCACTGAACTCTTGTACCTCTGGTTCTTGGTTTTGTACAGCATGCACATGTGGTCCTAACTGTATCAAACCCATAGCTATACTGTCTTGCAATCCTAGTAGTGGTCTGACATTGCGATTTACCACATGGAATTTTAGTTGGCCTTGTTCGCAATCTAGTATCGTTGTGCCCTCAGTATTGATGGTTTGCCCACCATATGCAATAAGATTGACTTTTTCAGTATTGTTTATGTGAGCTGAGGGTGCGATGAGATGTAACTGGTGGGCGGATATAACGTTGCACTTGGCACCTGTGTCCACCTTTAGTTTCAATTGGCCAAGCCCGTGAGTCAGTTGCACTGTTGTGAATATTTCACCTTTCTGCGAAACATCATCCACTGTCTCACAATAGAAGGTGTCCTCAGGGGCATCCAGATTCGTGCCTAATTCATTCACCCGATTAGGCTTATAGTTTCTGAATTGTGCAGTAGTTCGTTTGGGATGGTAATCACGAGTTTGTGACTGTGGCGCCGTTTTGTATGATGGAGTTGATCTACAGCATATTGCAAAATGGTTCCATTTTCCACAGTTGTTGCACTGTTTATTGAAAGCAGAGCACTTGAGTTTATCAGGGACGTGATATCTGTTGCAATTGATGCAGCGCTCTTGTATTGCACATACTTCAGTCTCGTGTTTCAGTTCTTTTGTGCTCTTTTCAGATTGCTCATATAACAGGCATATATTAACTGCAGAGTCCAACGTCAGGTTTTTTTCGCGGAGCAGCTGTTTCCTCACGCCGTCACTTTCAATCCCGCAAACTATGCGGTCACGGATTAGCTCATCATTTAAAGTTCTGAAATCGCATTTTTTTGCGAGTAACTTTAAAGTGGAAACATACGACTGAATGGACTCACCAGGTTTTTGATTAGTCGTGTTGAAGACGTGTCTGTCCATTATAATGTTCTTTGTAGGCAAGCAGAGTTCTGCAAACTTTTTCAGTAATACTTCGGGATCTTCTCTGTCCTCTCCCTCTGCAAACGTGAAAGCCTCGGATTTCTCCACAGCGTCCGGGCCCGCTAAATTCAGCAGAGTGTACGCCTGCACCTTTTCCGATTTGTCTGATAGACCAGCATTGCAATATATGCGCCATTCTTTTTCGAATTTGCTCCAGTTGTCAGCAATGTGCTCGTCGAAGATGAGCGGATCAATACGGCGGAGACCTTGTGCCATGTTCGACCTCTTCTGACACCATGTAGATTTGTCAATAACTGACACAATACAGACTGGATTTAACCGAACGTGTTCCTCGTTTATTTTCCTTCTCTCTCTAGCTTACACTTGTGCACACTGGTGTACCCCGACCACTCCCACCTTCCCATGTAACATCACCCTTAAAAGGCTATAGCATTTATCAGCTATGAAATAACATTTATCAACACTACAGTGCTGATGCACGAAAGATGCCTCCAGTTGAAATGCATTAGTTTAAAAAACGTGCTGCAATCACGAAAATAACGAAATAAACGTGTGCCTGGCACGAATAAATAGATTAAATTACGTGACAAAATCACGAACTGCTGTGAGACTGGGTTTCCGTGTGTGGACCACGGAAGATGAGTGTAATTGACTTGCGTTAGAGTTATCCGTGATCTCAGCACAGACTCACTCCGTGCTCCTATCACAGATTTTAGTTCTGACTATAGCCAAAATGTGTGTAAAACGCCATCAAACTGGATTTTATGATGACAGGACGAGAAAAAATGCCAAGTTAATTACATGGCATTGCAACAGAGTCGACGAAAAGCTTACAAGTTCCTAAACAAGTGAGTGAGGTCAGGTTGTTTAAGTCCGTGCCATCACGGGACTTTGGTTATCTAACTGAAACAAACGTAATTTTTATGCTTACAGGACAATGCAATAACTACAACAGCTGTCTGGTTAACGTCATTATGGCATTTGATGTTGGAAAAGAAACAAACACTTCAAATGTTGCGTTTCCAAATGAGAAAGCACGTCCGTTCAGCGAGTTCTGTAGGCCTACTCCGTCATTGAAACGGGTATCCGTGTGTGGACCACGGGAGGTCAGCGTCATTGACTTGCGTTGGAGAAATATCCGTGGCCGCGGCACGGAATTTGGGGCAATTCCGTGATGGCTTCACGGATTTTGAGTTAAGGGACCGTGGACATTTCACGGAATTCTGTGAGACCAGGTTGGTGAAGCTGGCTACACTGTAGGCGACTGCACCTAGAGATGATGTAAGGCTTTCTGTACTTAAGATTGTGATAGTGTCTCTTTAAATATCTTCACTGCACCTGTTCAGTATCAAATAAATAAATACATTTTCATGTGTCAGTTAATAGAATAATAGAACAACAAAATAGAAAAAAAGAATATGTACATGTTAATGTCACATGTAAAAAGACTTTTACTTCTAAGGTGGCAACATATATTTAAAATGTAAAGAGTCCTGCATCTTCTGCCAATCCTATCCCTGGAAGTGAATGAAAAATTAAATATGAAAACAACCTCCTCATATGACCTTTTTAACATTATATAACAAATGCTAGAGGCATACACATATAAAACGATCATGTCCTTTCATTATTCTCTAAGTTATTTTAACACAAGCCAACAAAAACTAAGTTACACCTATGCTATCCGTCATGTACTCAAGGTAAAAATTTAAAGAGCAAACAATTAACAAATAATTTTATCAGAAATTTATTATCCAAACTGTACTTCCCCAATCAACTGAAAAGAAAGTATGTTCTTCAAGAATTTAGTGAAGAAGAGGCAAAGAAAATAAGGAAGCGTTATTTTACTTATCCAGTTCTTCCTAAAGCCAAATAAGTAACGTTTAAAATTTTAAATGACATTTATCCATCTACAATTCATGCGGGTTCTGTGAGAATGATATTGGAACTGTATATGTATATAAAATATGTTTTTCCAATGTGAATCTGTACAGACTTTTTCGATTGTATTTCAAAAATGCCTTCATTCCAAACAGATATCAATACATCCTTTGACTGTGATCTCGGTTAAGGTTGGAGTATTATTGAAGTAAAAGATCCTAGACTTTTTGATAAATAACTTAATTACTTTGTGCAAATACTATATTCATAGATGTAAATTTTTAAAGGTTAAACCTCACTTCAGCGGATGGAAGAATGAACTAAAGATATTTGAAAAGTCTCTTTATTACATAATGGACAGGAACGCCCAGAAACTCTTGTATGCTTTGAACTTGTTTTTGCTGTTAGAATAAGACCCTCATCCTTCCTTTTCTTTCCTTTTTTTATTCTGTTTTATCTGATGGTGTGATTATTGTTATTTGTTTTGTTTTCATCTTTTTTCTTTCTATTTGGCTGTATCAACACTAATAATATGTGTTCAGTTGTTGAAATGTGCCGTAAAGGTTTATAATTGAACTTGATAACTTAATAATAATAATAAAAAATAAATACTTGGCCAGACACACTGATCTATACATGACTATATATGGTGTATATATGATTTATAGATCAGTGGCCAGACATCAACATGGCTCATGATATAAAAGAAATCTATAAATTTATAGTGTTTATTAATCCTTTTGTGAGTAATTTCACGCAAGACCTGTGCGTTTTTCTTACACTGCACGTTACAACAGTGTCAGTTCACCATTTTAGCGATGCTGAGATAAAAGTAACTGAGTTTAAGTTTGAAGAACTCACGGCAATGCCATCTTGCTGTTTTCAAGTGGAGGTGACGTATTTCTGGTACGAGAATGGAGCTCCACTTGCCCATGGTCTGCAGCCAGACCCTTCTCGACAGGTCCGATGGAAGGGCTTATGGGATATTTTACAGGAAAATACTAAAATGCGAAGCGGGAAAAAAGCTACTAACTACACTTTTGAAACACATAGTTAAAAGTACATGTGTGAATGGTTGTTAGCACTAACGGTTACTAAAATAGCAGCTAGGTGGAGAACAGCTTACCTTTGTCCAGATTACTGTATTACTGTATGGCATCCCTATTTAGCGTATCCCTGTAAATCCCACAACCTTTTCACGATTTTAACATCTTTTTTTTTCCCTCCAAACTCTGCTTCTTCTCGTTCGACTTGCTGTATGTTTACATTCGCAAGGCCATCAACATGGCCTCCACGTCCCAGAATGCAATGCAGCACCCAATCCGTATTGACAGGAGACATGGGAAAATGAGTCATGGAACCGTGTCAGATATTTCAGTCTCGGCATCAAAATATAGATATTTATAATAACATTACCATGTAGCTAGTTAGTTTCTACAAGCTCTGAGCTCCCTCACTGTCTGATCAGTTCTTCACCTGCTGCAGCGGCACTTTTTATCAGCGGTTTACGATTGGATATTTTTATTGGCTAATGAAGTGTTGTCAAAAATTTGAATATCAATTCAAAATGTGTGCATACTCAGTAATGAACTGTCATTTAAAAGTAACAAAGTAGATTATTTTGCTTAATTGTGACCAATCACGGAAAGTAGGGACACAAGTCGGTTCTGGGGCATTTTGAGTTATTCACAGATTCTGAAAGTGTAGTCTCCAAGCTTTCCAACGATGTGTAACACATGGAAATCTGATAATATTTGGAGAAGTTGGGGCCATTTGAAGGTAGGCACTCAAAAAAGCTCAAAAGGGAGAAAAATGGCCTCTAAACATTGTGCAGTTCTCACCTGTTCTCACCTGCTGGGAGTGACAATAGGGCTCATTTACGTCTCATTTAGATAAGCCATACCCCCTGTAAAGCTCCCCCTGTAAAGCTGCATGGTTGCATAGCAACGACAGACACAACGGAAAAATCGGATCGCATACTATTAATAATAAAGGAGAATGTGCATGGTAAATGTCAGTAATTTATCTTTTTTTGACTTTAATAAAAATGATTTAGAGGCTGAAATATGTGAGTTTTATCTTTTTATAAAACCTTTTTTTGTCAAAACTCTATTTGAACTTGTGCAGTGTAGATAATGTTGCAAGACACTCCTTTAAAATCTGGCCATCATTTTTTATGTTATTATTTTAATGTTTATGTAAACAAAAAGTACATATTGATGCTAATTGTATTTGTTAATTGCTGGTTTTCTACATAAAACTTGGTGTATTGATTTCATTGTGTAGCATAAGGACTTTTTGAACAGGATTCTGTGATAACCGTGATCATTTTGGTCATTTGGTCAACGACAGTCCTGAGCTAGCTAATAACAATAGGTAGATATGGGAAGGTTTAAACATGGAATAAACATGAGATAACGTGTACGTGTTCTTAGAATGAACACAAAACGACAAACTTTGATGTTTATGGAAACTCACCCCATAAGAAACAGAAAAGTATTCTTGCAGATCTCGATGCCTCCAATGAAATAAGTCATTCGGGCACACTTTCTTTTTGTCGGGTCTCCTTTGAGGATGTAACCATCTCCAAAGTTTGCACTGTGCGTCTGTTTGTCCAATAATTTGCATGTCCTGCCACTCTTTTTCCGCAGCTAAAGAATCCAGCCGTATGTTGTACATAATGTCTGGAGAAAGCTTCTGGCTACAGGACTGTCTCCCATGCAGAGAGTTCTCTTTTCTCCTCGTTTAGCATTTACAGTCAAAGTTACGGATTTTCCCCATTTCTCTGTGTTTATCCCCATCAAATGTTACTATCGATATAGCCTCTGATATCTTACGGTCTAACTCGTGTGACGCCAGTCCAATACATTCTTCCTCGTCTTCATCTTCGCTCAGTTGTAGATTAGGGATATTATACAGTCTTATTATGCTGCTTTCATCGTCGCTCAGATCGTCTTCAGAATCTGTGAGCGCTTGTTCATAAACATCCGGCTTGTCGAAGAAGTACTGCAAAACATTTTCGGTGTAACGGCCACGGTTCAGCTCGTCTGCGATCATCTTTGCAGCGTCCATCTTCATTGAATTTTGATATCAGCTAGAGCCGACTTGTGTCACTGGTTTCCGTGATGGGTCACAATTTGTACTTAAGTATAAGTAAAAGTACAGCTTTACAAATATACTCAAAAAAGTACAAGTACGTGAAAAAACTACTTAATTACCATAACGTGAGTAGTTGTAGTTTGTTACCTCCCACCACTAGAAAACTAGTATACATGCCAGGTCAGTATGTGGCGCAGTAATTTTGCCACAGAGATACACTAAAAATGAAGAAGATTTGCAGCATGTGCATAAACCTTGCGCGCTGTATACAAACCATTGTTGTTGTTGCTCTTTACGTGACGTATAGGTCGACACGTGGGGTGATGACATCATAGTTTCAGAAAATATACGGATGGCCCCGTCCACACGAAAATGCCAGATTTGTGTGGACGAAATGCCTATCCAATAAAAAATTTGTGCGTATTCACAGAAAGGCATCTCCATGTGGACGGGGCCTAAGTGAAAGTTACCGTGCCTAGCATTTTCGGCTCGGACATTACATGTAGCATTCTGAAGTCACATGTCTTTACGGGACCTTTATGGGTTGTGTCACAGTGTATGGTTTGTGTGCCCTGGGTAACCACTAGATGTCCTCATTCCCCATTATCCCTGTCTCCTCATTGCACTCAGCTGTCCCTGTTCATTAATCATTGCACACAGTCTATTCCCCATTAGCATCTTCATTTCCCTGTGTATATATACCCTGTCTGTTTTAGGATGTGTTACGGAGTCCTTGTAGTTATCATGCCACTTCTAAGTCCTGGGGCCTGTACCATGATGGTAGCTGAACAAATTCAGAGTTACAGGATTAGTTTTGAGTTGACAAAACCAAACCCCTCCAATCCGGCTTTGTTGGTACCATGATGCTGTTCATCAACTTTCTTTGTCAACTCAGGCTTTGATCCTGAGTTTGTGGAGCGCGTGCACATGATTGTGGGACATCACTGGCGAACAGCCAATCATGAGCCTTGCAACCCAAAGCAAGTTTGATTTACTTCTCGCGAGAGACCCAGCGAGATTCAAAACTAAAGGTTAAAGGTTTTGCTAATGTTTAAGAGATTGAAAAATATGACAAATTTAAACATCAAGAGAATAATGAAGGAGGACTAATAAAATAAATGATCTTGCTCCATCAGTGTAGTCACAAGTGGAACTTGTTAACTTAGTTTATACATTTGAAAATATATAGTGATAAAGACTTGAACATGTAAGTTCAGATTTGTAATTTTTAAAATAGTGCAATCTTTTGATACTAAAGCTTATTTATATTACATGATGTGTATACATTAATATGTATTTAAAATAATTTATAATAGCTGTTAAACTAAAATTGCTTGTATGTAAGAGATAAATAATAATATGAATCACAATAATTATATAAATCATAAAATTACTCAGTTATTATCATTAAAGCCAGACTTCTATATATTACGCCGTGCAGCGTAAGATACCATGGCAACGAACACCGATTAAAGCCGATCTACTTTCATAGTACCTAAAACCCAGGGTTGGCGGAAACTAAGCTGAAACATAGCTGGCTAGCCACCTAATCCAGCTTCATGGTACAGGCCCCTGTTCTTGCCCGTTTGATTTGTGTCTGTTTATGTTTGATTTGCTACTTTGGTTTTGACCCCTGCCTGGTGGACTGGATTACGATTTGGATTACCCTAATAAAGACTGCATTTGGATCTACCTGTCCTCTGTTCTTGTGTGGGGATCGTGACAGGTTGTGTGTGAACGCACGCACAGATTCCGGGTAATCACTGGCAGTGTGAAAGGGGCAAAATCTAGCAACCCCGGAACAATTGCTGGGGCACATTACCAATGTATTTTCCGGAATTGCAGTGTGAAAGGGGCTTTACACTCTCACACTACATTTCCCATCAGCCCCGTGTCTAGCATTGATCACTCAGCCCGGCTGTAGCCCATTAGCTGGCCTACAGTATATAAGCAGTCTGTTCCTACCATCTCATTGCGAAGTCTTCTATTAACGTTGTTTGCTTTTCTGAGCATTCTCCTTTGTAGAGCTTGCCTGTTGTGACCTTGTCTGTACCCTGTGTTTGACTCCCTGCTGCCTGCCCCGACTTTAAGCCTGATTACTGACGACGATTGTGTTTGCCCTCTGTCACTGTGTTTGACCATTGCCTGTTTGACCACGATTCTAATAAAGCCTGGTTATGGATCCCACTTTAAATGATGCCTCGTTACAATAACAAAGTTCATGTTCAAATTAAACAAAGTATTTGAAACAAAGGTTTGTTTTGAGTTTTATTTATTACTACTAAACCACTAACCCATCTAAGAACCACTATACTAGGAACTACAATACATTTTTTGCAATTAAGGTGTAAAATGTAATCGTAATTAAATTTTGACACACATGATGTTAGTAGCTTATTTAAACACATTTTGAAAGCAAACCACTTATTCATAATATTTTGAGGTATATTTTAGAATATTTTTAGATTCATTAAAAAAAATCCATGAATGTGATGTTTGCATTTATATTTGAAAATTACAAAACTGTTTTCAGATGCTGCATTATTTTTAGTTCTCTAATTTGTGACATTCTGACTCTTGTTCTGACTCCTGTACTGAGTGTCAGGTTTCCTGGATTTGGAATATTCTCAAATCAGTAACAGAAATGAAATTACAAAGAAGCAACCCAGAATAAATCAGACATTTTACATTTTCAATCTTTTTGCTGGCTGATTTAGTCAAATTATCTTTATATAAAGGCATTCTAAGTGGAAGTGCTCAGGTTTACGTCGTGTCTAGATCTTCAGGGTTTGGTTGGGTTTTAAGATCTCTGATGAAACACTGAGAGCCAAGCTGAAGGGTCACTCAAGACTGACTGGAGTTGATGGGAAGTCTTTGGCCCGTTCAGGAAAGGAAACAAAAACTGCCTCATCAGGATCAATCATCAGAGCATCTCCATTCTTGCTTTCATCTTTCACGAGAACAAGAAAAGCCTTGGCAACAACATCAGCCCTGCGATGAAAACACAATTACAAAGTTTCTCAGTTTCAATGTTAAATTCAAACCCTTGCTTTATCTGTTCCGTATCTCTCCCTGGATACAAAGGATTGTTAACTCACTCCAGGCAGCCGTGGTCCTTCATCATCTTCTCTGCAATTCCCCTCAGTGGTAAGAAACTTCCAGCATGCTCTTCTGAGCTCATGGTGGACAGAAGATTGGTCTTCACAAACCATGGACATAGAATGTTGATCCTCACCCCATAGTTAGACAGCTTGGAAACGGCCTGTTGATGAGCAATTTAAACGTCAAAGACTTTCTCTCTCTCACAAAAAATCTGTGATGCTTGATATATAAAATACGTACTGCCATGGCACGACTGAATCCCACCACGCCGTGTTTGGTTGCAGTGTAGATGGGTGCCGTCGGCAAAGGTCCCAAACCTGCAAAGATTCACTTCAGAGAATAAATGGAAATTCTGCATCATTTACTTCATGCTGTTACAACAAAAAATAAAAAAAAATAAAAAAATATATTCTCTGTGTTTCTTGGGGGTCCAGAGCAATGTCGGACCCCATTGACTTACACTGTAAGGACAAAAGCAGTAGTCATTTGTGCCCAGCAGATGACATGAATAAATTATTAAATGATGAGAGAAGTTCTATTTTTAGATAAACTAACCATTGAGAGTAGAATTTCCTTATAGATCTAAGAAAGTTTTTACAGTTTTTCTCAGTCGCTTTGGCTTGGTTCTCAAATGAGAGTATTTTTTTTTTTTTTCTTAAATAGTAGTTTGGATGTCAGAATTTTATTGTTCACATCAGATTTGAGTTTCCTACTGATTTAGGCAAATTGCACGCATTTTGGCACATATGCTAATGAGAAATCCACAATAAAACTGGATGAGTTGACTCTCAGTAAGATTGTCAAACTCTTCAAAACTTATGTTTATAAATATCTTACATGGAATGGTTGTAATTTCTGCTGAGTTGGCAAATGACTTCTGGAAACTTTCAAATTATAATTTTTTTTTGTATATTTCCATCCCTTTGCAGCCCTACTTGCCATTGGAATGAATTATGAATCATATTTATGGTGTGTGTTTATTGAACAAAGAAGAACATTACTTGACCAGCAGCGGCTGCAGCAGTGCTCAATAAACACATTATATTTTACAGTACTTTTATCTGCAGAAATGTGTTACATGTAAACTGTGAAAATTCACACTTGCTTGTCCTAAAAAAGCAAGAGGAAGACATGTAAGAATGTGTGGTTGTGGTGATAGCAGAAGACAACAGTGTGTGAAGATGAATAAGCATTGGTGAATTTTCAGTTTACATGTAACACATTTCTGCAAAAGATTTGTACTGTATGAAAAAAAAAAAAAAAAAAAAAATCTATTTGTGTACTACCGTTTTTCCCAATACATTTTTATCTACTGTTAAATGCTAAAATCAAAACCGATGCTCTTCTTTAGTATAGAAAGCTGTCTGTCAACAAAAAGAAGAACACAAGAAGAAAACAATTGCATATAACAAAATTAAATTTGCCTTTAACATAAAATGAAATGAAATGAAAATTGCATATGAATAATCCATATAACATATAACATATAACATGAAATAACATTAAATTTGCATATAACAATTATTATTATTATTATTATTATTTATTTATTTTATGATTTCTTTTTGGTGGCCCCGGCCAACTCACTGACAAAATAGCTAGGTTTTGAAGCATGAATTAAATGTTCCTGATGAGTTCTGATGTTCCAGCAAACAGTTGTGATAGCAGCACTTACAGTTTAGAGAATGTTAAGACTGTTTCGAAAAATGTGCCAAAGCAATTAAGAAAAATTGTAATAATGTAATTATTTTGAATAGAGATGGTATCAAACCTGCCATAGATGAAACATTAACAATGACTCCTCCATTCCCACCATTTTCCTTCTTCATATGTTCTAGAGCGAGATACGTTCCTCTGACCACTCCACCCTGAGATGAACACAAAACACCTTCAGCTGAAGCAGATGGAGAGATAGAGACAGATGGAGAGAGAGAGAGAGAGAGAGAGAGAGAGAGAGACAGACAGGCAGGCAGACAGACAGACTCCAACACAGACAAACAGACACAAACACGGACAGACACAGACACTGACGGACAAACTCATACCAGGTTGACTGCAATAGTTTTTTCCCAGTGCTTTTCATTGATGATCCCTGCATTGTTGCACAAAATGTCTATGCGGCCAAATATTTTAACAATTTTTTCAAAAACTCCTGTAAGGGACAACATGAAAGCATTCAGAGCATACCCACATTCAAGTGACTTGAGTAATAGCAGCATTGTGATACTGTAATTCATATCAGTCTGATCATCATGTAATCATTCCCAGACAATAAAACATCTCTTAAATGTTCAAAAACCTTTAAAATCTTCCTCTGATGTGACGTCGGCTGAGTAAAATTCAGTCCTGCCCCGTCCATACTCCTGATCAAGTGTGTTCTTCAGTTCATTTCCCAGCGATGTATTCACATCGATTAAAGCCACCTGTAATCAAATGAATCTGTGAGAGCGATTACAGTACAGGACTCTGAGATTCAGAAGTCTACAGTAAAGCAGAGCTATAAGTGACTATTGTGTCCCTCACACATTTTAATTGTTTCTATTTATTCTCTCATTATGTGTATTTTACATTTTAATAGTTAGAATATGAATTTGAAAACAGGGCATCTGAAGAAATAACTCATTTACAAATAAGCACCTGGTAGTTAAGACTTTGCAATGACTGACTAAATAAATTTTACTCTTCAGGCGTTTTAACAAAATACAATCAAATCTGATGAGCAGGAACAGTTCCGTTCTCTAAAACACTTTTCAACTTTGACACAATTTTACGCTAATCTTTCTTATCGATGACAGGTTTTTTTTGCGTTTTTTTTTTTTTAAACAGATTTAGAATATAAATTTTAATGAAGAGAAATTATTTTGCCTGTTTACTTTTTTCAAGGCAACAAGGTTTTCTAAATGGTTAAACGTTAAGAAGACGCCTCATTGTTTTCTAAAATAATTTATAATACTTATCTGTATCGCTTTTACGACTTTTCCTAGATAGTGTCAGACTATCTTATTGTGCATATATAGATACTTTGGTCCAGATCAATGTTCAACCTGCTTTTATTCTGCATCGCAAACTTGTAAATTATTTGTCGTTCTGGCGCGCGCATTCCTTGTGAGGTGCATTTACAAAACTGTATCGATAATACAGAAAGGTTTATATATATATATATATATATATTCTTTTTTACCTTTGCCCCGTTTTTTAGAAGTATTTCGACAAAACTTCTGCCCAAACCCTGAGCTGCTCCGGTCACCACAGCCACTTTCTCCTTCAGATCCATCACAACACACACCTGTCACAGAAACCAGAAGACACAGCAGCACTAATGACTAAAAACTATCTGTTGAATAACTAACAGTTACCAGGACAGAGCCAAGGGTGAGTGGGAGGAGTTGCACAAACCCACACACACACACACACTGTATATAACGGCTTTGCCACAGATGTATGAGGAAACACGTGCCAATGTGTCTTGATGCAACATTCTTCTAAAAACACTCTAATAAAACCTGTGTGTATTGTAAAAATCCTGATAGGTTTCTCAAAGTATCCTGGAGACACAGTTCTTTTGGTTTGAGTCTGTCTCAGTGTGGTGTTCTGAGTTAGCCTCTAGAGGGAGCTCTCAGTTTGAGTGAAGGTAGAGTGAGCGATAACAAAAGAAGTGAGATGTAAGTGTGGAAAATAAAGGAGGTTACACACAGTTTGAGACGGAGTGCATTTGCTTTTAATTGAGACACTCAACATATTGGTGACGAGGATGGCTTTGAGTCTGCGCCAACCTGCCCTAATCCTACAAACACTGGGTGAACCACCGTGGATCAAAACTTTCAATTTTTTTTTTGCTGGCCCTGGGTGAGCAGCTCCCTAATGCTAGGAAGCGCGCACTTCTAATACACTGCCCTGGAGCCAAGAGTCAAAGATTGTTCTACACCCTGACCATGCGTGATCAGGGAGATGATAGGTACGCTTCTGCTTTGAGTGCAATAAGGGAGTTTTTTTGTTACTAAAGTTAATGTAGTTGCTGAACGTTATGTGAACTATGTGAACTGGCTGTCACCTGCAAATTTGGCGTGATGGAGGACGAGATGATACACGATCAGCTGTTCGAAAAGACAATTAATCTCGCATTAGAGAACGGCTGTTGCTGTCGCCCGGCAAATTGAAACTACTATGGCGGAGGCAAATGCAATGATTGCGTCATCCGACAGCTCAGTACAAGCAGTTCAACAACATAACACGGTTTGACGGAGCAAAAGAAAAATCTACGCCTTGCGGGGACCTCTGAAATTTACCCATGCACATACTTGCTACCGTTGCGGATCTGCGCAGCACTGTGCAACCAATTTTCCCGGATTCCCGGCAAAGAATGCGGTGTGCAGGAACTGTAACAAAACAGGACATTATGCAAAGATATGTCACGGAAACAAACAGGTGAATGAAATTATAGTACCTGAAGTGACTGTGTTAAATATTGAACATTTTGCTCGTGACTGTGGAAAAATAATGTGCAAGCACAGGACAAACACGGGACATTCAGTTAATGGTGGACATGGGATCGGCAGTGTCCATATTACCAATGTCCATTTACGCTGGATCTTTCAGTCAAGCACCCCTTTCACCTCCGAAACTCAGTCTAGTTAGTTTTGGGGGTGATGCAATTGAAGTGAAAGGATGCCTGCCAGCCAACATCTCGTATGGAGGCCATTGAACTTCCACAGACTTAAACATTGTTTAAAAGGGATCAGCTGTGCTAGGCAGAGACCTCTTTACTGGACTGTGCTTACAACTCTGTGATGGTCAGGTCAGTACGGACCAGTGCACACATACTGCCTTAGCTATAGATGCAAAGTCAGAAAACAAGCTGGGATGTGCAAGAGGATTTGTGCACCGTGTTCACATTTGGCCTGGTATTCAGCCTGTGCAGCAGAAACTGAGGCGGTTACCTTTCTCAATCCAAGGAATTACAGAAGCTTGTACAACAGGATGTGATCGAGCCTGTGGATGCATCTGAGTGGGTCTCTCCAATAGTTGTCTCTGGAAAAAAAGGTGGGGGGATTCGGCTCTGTGTCGACTAATGCGAGCCTAACAAGGCAGTGGTAGTAGACAGCTTATGGAGGAGATGTTTGCAAACCTGTGTGGAGCAACAGTGGTTTCCACATTAGACCTCCAATGTACATATCACCAGGTAAAGTTGCATGAGGACAGTCAAAACCTTACTGCGTTTATCATGCACAATGGGCTATTTCGTTTCCAAAGGGTTCCATATGGAATGGCCTCATCTCCAAGTTGCTTCCAGAGGATGATCTCTGAAATCCTTAAAGGTCAGTCTGGAGCTCATTGTTACTTGGATGACATCATGGTCACAGGAGCAATGCTCAAGGAACTTGATGAAAATCTAGAAGCTGTGCTGCAGCGAATTGATGAAGCAGGCCTCCAATTGAACATGGCAAAGTGCCACTTCAGAAAAGCAGAACTGTCATTCCTGGGTCACACCCTGTCTGAGAAGGGATTACAGCCTGATGCTTCCCATGTCTCTCAGTGTCCGATGCACCACCTTCTGCTGATGGGGTTAGCCTTCGTCCATTTCTGGGTCTCACGTCCTGGTATTCTATATTCATACCAAATTATGCTACAGTAGTGGAGCCATTGCGTGTGCTTTTACAAGGCTCTACTCCATTCGTTTGGTCACCTGAGGCTAAGGAGAGCTTTGAGACCATTAAGAAACTGATCATGCATAGTGCTGCCCTTGCACTTTTCAATCCAGAACTACCTACTATAGTCACCACAGTTGCCTCAGACTATGGGATATGAGGTGTTCTTACCCAGATACATTCAGATAACACAGAGAGAACAGTGGCCTTTGCTTCACACACCCTTACCATAGCAGAACGGAAGTACTCCATGGTAGAAAAGGAGACACTAGCATGTGTTTGGGCCACAGAGCAATGGAGAACCTACTTGTGGGGACGACACTTCACACTGCGTACGGATCACAGCCCTCTGACCACCCTTCTGTCATCCAAGGGTCAAGGCAGAGCAGGTATGCGCATAGCAAGATGGTCAGCTAGGCAGATGGCATTTACCTATGATATTCCGTATAAGCCGGGCCATGAAAACGTGACTGCAGACTGTCTATCTCGCTTACCACTCCCTAGCATTGAACCTAGATTGGAACATGATTTAGAAGTCAAAGCAGCATGTGATCCTTGTCCTATCCAAGCTGAGCTACACAGAATGCTCACCTCAAAATGGTCAAAGTGTGCAAAGGCACAGGATCCTTTTTAAAGCCGTATTTTAAAGCCGTATGCTTTTGCGCCATTAACTTTCACTTCAGGATGGTTGTGTGGTGCGGGGAACCACACGCCTTCTGGTTCCAGAAGGTTTCCAGCCCAAGTTCATTGCACTCGCACATGATACACATCAGGGCATTGTGAGTACAAAAAGGAAGCTGAGAGAGCTCTACTGGTGGCCTGGCATGGACAAACAAGTAGAAACAGCTGTCAAAACTTGTGTCACTTGTCAGTTACGTGACAGATCAGCTGTTATACATACCACTCCACTCCAACCTGTACCTTATTCTACTGACGCCTGGGAGAAAATGGCCATAGACAATCATGGGTCCTTTTAATGCAGCACCTGCTGATTGTCGTTTTCTGGTCACTTTGGTGGATTATTACAGTAAGTGGCCTGAGATAGCATTTGTCTCACATCCTACCACCCAGGCCGTGATACAGTTTTTGTCTACAGTGTTTAGCAGGGAAGGGAATCTGAAAGAGCTGATTTCTGATAATGGAGTACAGTTCACTTTGCACGACTTCAGGCTGTTCTTGCAAAACAGAGGAATCTTACACAGGACATCATCTGTGTATTACCCAAGAGCAAACGGAGAAGTTGAACGTTTTAATCGCAGCTTAAAGGATAGTTTACAAACTGCTATGCTGGAAGGCAGAGGGTGGAAGGAGTTCAACAAATACTTTCTGCAGGCACACCATGCAACGCCACATGCTACAACACAGTGCACACCAACTGAACTTTTGCAGTAATTGTTGTTTGCAACAAGAAAAGAAAAGAAAAGAAGTGAGATGTAAGTGTGGAAAACAAAGGAGACACTTTTAATTGAGACACTCAACACTCTGTTCTGTTTCTTCATGTCACTCCAGATAGACTGATGAGGATCAGATCACATCTCTGCATGGAGCACAAATACTGTATTATTTGTGAAAAGATGACTAGAGAAAGATCAGTTTCAACACTTGCAGTTCCACTTTTATAATATTATTTTCTTTCATGCACTCCTCACATCCTAGTTCTCCATTGTCCCCTAGTGCCTATATGCGGGAACTACATAACACATCAGAATTACAAATCTATATTCAACAACTTACTATGTCAATGAACAAAATATTGCAGCTGTGCAAATCATTAAGGTATAATAACCCACCAATGAAACAATCAGTATACATAAGAAAAAAATATAACAACATATTTATATCAATGTTAGTGACAATATACTTATATAGATATATTTTACAGGGCACCGATCTGGCTAAACCCTTTACAATTACAGATCAAGGACAACTCTTGGTTTCACATCCTGGTTTCACATCCTGATCAGGTCACATAATTTGGCGTAACTGAATCAGTGTTATCTGTGTCTGTCTGCTTTGGTTGGTTATTGGGTACTGTGTACAGAGTGCTAGAAGAGATTTCAGACTTAGCTGTGATAGGCTGTGCTTTATCTTGCAAAATGTGACAATATATATAATGACTTTATGAACTAGTTTACTTCTAAAATCGATACTATTAGAGATAAAATTGTAACCATTCAGCCATCAGCAACTGTATCGCATCAGACAGTGCACTATAGACCCCCTGAGGAACAGTTTTACTCATTATCTACTATAGGAGACAAAGAATTGTATAAACTTGTTAAATCATCTAAATCAACAACATGTATGTTAGACCCTATTCCATCTAAGCTCCTAAAAGAGGTTCTTCCAGAAGTCATAGACCCTCTTCTGACTATTATTAATTCCTCATTGTCATTAGGATATGTCCCCAAAACCTTCAAACTGGCTGTTATTAAGTCTCTCATCAAAAAAAACTTGACCCCAAAGAACTAGATAACTATAGACCAATCTCGAATCTCCCTTTTCTGTCCACGATACTAGAAAAGGTGGTATCCTCACAATTATATTCCTTCTTAGAGAAAAATGGTGTCTGTGAGGATTTCCAGTCAGGATTTAGACCATATCATAGTACTGAGACTACTCTCCTTAGAGTTACAAATGATCTGCTCTTATCATCTGATCGTGGGTGTATCTCTATTAGTTTTATTGGATCTTAGTGCTGCGTTTGACACTATTGATCACAACATTCTTTTGCATAGACTAGAACACTTTTGGCATTAATGGAAGTGTAATATCATAGTTTAAATCATACTTATATGACAGCCATCAATTCGTAGCAGTGAATGAAGAGCTTTCATATCGATCACAATTGCAGTATGGTGTACCTCAAGGCTCAGTACAAGGGCTGCTACTCTTCTTGCTTTACATGTTACCCTTGGGAGATATCTTCAGGAAACATGGTTTTCGCTTTTACTGTTATGCTGATGATTAGAGGCCTGCATGGGCCTCAAATCTAGGCCCGAGCCCGGCCCTGGCCCGAGACGCTCAGGCCCTAGCCCGACCCGTGTCCGACAGCTCATCAGAATTATCAGCCCGAGTCTGACACGAGCCCATGTTTTTATTTATTTATTTACTTTATTGCACAGCGGAAGCCTGCCCTATTTGCAACAATTAAAAAATGGGTCAGTTTTGTGTTATGTTTCTTTTCATTTCTTTATCAAGTTAATTTAGAAAAATGTTTGGAACATTTTTTTTAAAATGACGATTAATGTTAAACAGCCGAGCCGACAGCGAGTAGTCTAAAACATATTTAATCAATTAAGCCTCTCAAATTGACGCTAAAACTTTACTTGGCTACAATAAAATCCATATATAAAACACTTCAAGCATATCACACAGACAGTTAGTTTAATAAATGTTTATTTATTAAACCACAGTGAGTAAAATAAAATAAAAAAATTGAAATACTGAGGCAGGCTCACAACAGCGCTCGCAAACGAAATGAGAAATAGCCTACAATCTAAACAAATTAAATTAATTAAAAACAAACTTGCAGGTTATCTTACCTCAAAAATGCACCACAGAACATGTCCATTCTTTTTTCCATTAGTTTCCAACAGTTAAACAATGTCTAAGACTTGATGGCTGCTCTGTCAATTCTTCGACATCAGTTAGGAACCTATTATTTGATTATTTGACTACTATTTGATAGCAATGTTTCATTAGAAAGCCACGTTTCTGAAATTGTACAACTGCATTTTTCCATCTCAAAAATATATCTAAATTATGGCCTATGCTCTCAATGTCAAATGCAGAAATGTTAATCCATGCATTTATGACCTCAAGGTTAGAGTACTGTAATGCTTTATTGGGTGGTTGTTTTGCATGCTTAGTAAACAAACTACAGCTAGTCCAAAATGCAGCAAGAGTTCTTACTAGAACCATGAAGTATGACCATATTAGGCCGGTCCTGTCAACACTGCACTGGCTCCCTATCAAACATTGTATAGATTTTAAAATATTGCTTATTACTTACAGTATAAAACCCTGAATGGTTTAGCACCTCTGTCAGGACATAAATGACAGGAAGCAAGTTGCAAGTAACAAGATTTATTATATCACGAAAAGTCAGGCTGGGTTGATGGTGGGTGGCATAGGGACTTCGATGACAGCAAAGTTCGGTGAGTAGGTGAGTAGAGTGCGTAGGTGAGAGATGATGAGAGATCCGGGTGATGATGATGTAATCCACTGAACACCGAACAGGAACGAAGACACACAAAGAATTGCTGAGCAGTGGGGAAACAGACAGGAAGCACTGAGGACCTCAAACAACGATCTGACAAGCAAGAGAGGAAAGACAGGGCATTAATGATGATCAGAAAATGTTCCTATTGTGTGTATTTGAAAACAGAACTGTTCAGCTGTGTTGATGGCGCAAAAATAAACACTGTCAAGCCACTCTTGATAATTGCGATAGCATTGTCTCGTGTTGTTTCCACCAGCGTGGCAAATTTTTTCTTCACTAATTAATGGATGCCTAAAATATAAAGTAAAGAGAAGTTTAAAGCAGGCGGGAGGCCTGGCCCGCGTCTGAACTATGACATGAAAATTGGCCCAAAGCCTGGTTCGAGGGATGTGAAAAAGTCGGCCCATTAAGCTTGAGCTGAAATGCAGGGCTCTAGTGTCTGTTGTTGAACAATAGGGAGACTTACACCTACACCACAACAACAAGCTACACTTACCAATGCTGAACGCTCTTTTGAGATTATAATGTTTCACTGAAGCGCGCGGCTTGAATACGCCCAAGAAAACAGTGAGACTGTTCAAGTTTTTTTATTTTACTGTTTGCTTCGCGATGAGAAGAATAAGACATAATTCACCCCAAAAAGATGTGATGTGGATTACCACAGGATTTGAGATTTGGATTTTCTCAGAAAAAAAAATAATTTATCGCTTTATTCAATAGAGATCAGAAAAATGAGTAAGTCTCTTTTTCAATTTAACCTCCGCCTCTCAGCTCTTTTCAATAATAATAATAATAATAATAATAATAATTGTATATACATACATATATATATATATATATATATATATATATATATATATATATATATATATATATATATATATTTGTGGCATCCTCCGGTCAAGTTAAGTCATCTGGAAGAAGAACAGCAAAAATTAGTCAAAGACATACTTTATGAAGATTCCAATGTATTCTCCCGTGGGGATGATGATATTGGTTGCAGCCCAAGTTTACAGATGATGATTAACCTGAGAGATGACATGCCTGTTCAGCAAGCTTATGCTTACATCCCAAAACCCCTGTATAAGCTGGTGAAGGAATACGTCCAGGATTTACTAGCATGGAGTTGGGTGGTCAAGTCAAAGTCTCTGTATGCAGCGTCGGTGGTGTACGTCTGGAAGAAAGATGGTACGCTGAGACTGTGTATAGACTACAGATTGTTGAATCAGAAGACAGTCCCAGACCGACATCCACTTCCCCGGATTCAGGACCTTATCGACACCCTTCGAGGATACTGTTGGTTTTCAATCTTAGATAAGGTGAAGGCTTACCATGAGGAATTAATGGCAGAGGGATCTCGACACCTTACTGCTTTCACGACCCCTTGGGGACTATATGAGTGGGTGTACACACATTTTGGATTGGATCTGAAGGATCATGGAGTAAAGGTGAGGCCAGCTCTTCAAGAAGGAGGTCAGATACATGGGGACTAGTTTCAGATTATGGTTTCTGCATTGACCCAAAATACCTAGAAGTGGTCCTCTCCCTAAAAAAAAGAAAATTGGCAATGTTGGGGAGTTACGGTGATTGTTGGGGTTCCTCAGTTATACCACACCTTCATCCAGGACTTTTTAAGGATCGCTAAGCTACAGACCAGGCAAAGTAAACATGGATGTCGACATGCTCTCTCAATATCCCCTCGATATCAAAGTTTATAATGGCATGCACTAGAGTTCTTACAGAGGAGGTTGTTCGGGCTACATGGGAAGGACTAGAGGTTAACCAAGAGAATGATGTTACCTGGGTTGAGGCTTTTAATGCATGTCAAGTACATGCACGATGTAGACTGCCGATTTGGAAAGAGGTTCATGATGCTTGACCACTCTGAGGTGAGAGCCACACAGACCGAAGTTCCTGTTGTTGGTAAGGTGACAGAATTAAAGGAGAGTGGTGGAGAACTGACACCTGAGATTATGACAATTGTGAAAGGAGGCCTCAAGAGACTGTTGTATGAGTGGAGAATTGGAATTGGATCTCCAAGAGGGACTGCTCTATCATAAGACCAATCAAAGATCTCAACTTGTTCTTCCAGTTAAGTTTAAGGAGGTGGCCTAGAACCAGCTACACAATGAAAGTGAAAAAAAAGTGAAAGTCGTGACATTTGCCAAGTATGGTAACCCATACTCGGAATTGGTCCTCTGCATTTAACCCATCCAAGTGCACACAGCAGTGAGATGTGAACACACCATGAACACACACCCGGAGCAGTAGGCAGCTATATATCCAGCTCCCAGGGAGTAACTCTGGCTTCAGTGCCTTGCTCAAGGGCACTTCAGCATTGGGTATTGAGGGTGGAAGAGAGTGCTGTTCATTCACTCCCCCCACATACAACTCCTGACCAAGACTCGAACCGGTGACCTTCGGGTAACTAGTCTCTCTAACCACTAGGCCACAGCTGCCCCACTCAATAACATGGGTTATGTGGGGATGGAACGAGTTCTAGACTTAGCAAAGAGCAGATTCTACTGGCCTTTTATGAAGAAGGAGATCGAGTACTATGTCACCCAGCACCTGCCATTGCGTGAAGCAAAAGAAACCAGTGGTGAAGATCAGAGCCCCGATGGGAAGTCTTACTTCAAGTTGCCCACTGGATTTCATGTCCACTGACTTCCTGAAACTGGAGTGGAGATGTGGCGGATACAAATATATTCTGATCATGGTGGACCATTTTACAACATTTGCCCAGGTGTACCCGACAAGAGACAAGTCGGTAAGGACGGCAGCTGAGAGAATATTTAATGACTATATCCCAAGATTTGTTTGGTTGAAGATCAGAGGATGATCAATACTCACCTCAAAAGTATGCAGAGAAGTGGGCCCAACATATGGCTGATGCTTATAAACTAGCTGCGGACAACCGTAAACAAGTGAGTGTGCGGATTAAGAAATACTATAACCAGCACATTCGTGGTGTTGTGCTGCAACGCGGAGATCGAGTTCTGGTTTGGAACCTGAGTGAACGAGGGGGGCCTGGACAGTTAAGGTCATATTGGGAGAGAACTGTGCATGTGAGCAGACATCTCAGAAGAGAAGGACTATACCTGACACTTATGAAAGAGAAGATCGGAGATGGAGAAAGGGTGAGGATAGAGGAAGAAGTAGAATAAGTAGAGGAAGAATACTTACCTGAGTTGGTGGAAACTCACTCATCAACTGACTAACCTGCTACCCTTGAACCTGAGGTCCCAAAGTTAAGTGCATGGACTCTGGAGTGCGCATTTGAAGTGCAAATGCATCACAGCAGCGCAACGAAGGCTGTCCCAAATGTGTTGGTCTTCGAAAGTGCAGATGTGAAGTGTGATTCGTGTCACAGCATCACAATGTAAGCTGTCCCAAAGTCAGAATGCTCCCTCCGAAGATCGCATTTCAAGGCCGATCGCATCACCATGGAGTGACGATTGGTCTTGTCTTTTGTAAACACAGGCCACATTTTGGGACCAGTTGCGGATCTAGAGATTTTTTCCTGGGGTGGCAAAGGGGTGGCATGAGGTTTCAGGAGGGAGGCCAATAGGCCATGGGCATTATTCATAAATTAAAATGCTACGGTTTTCAATATATGTTTCAATTAAATTTTGCCACCCCAGGAAAAAATCTCTAGATCCGCAACTGGTCCCAGAATGTGGCTTGTGTGTACAAAAGACAAGACCAATCCTGGAAAGGTTGTGTCATAGTGACAATGTAGTTGACACTTTGAGCAGGTGATTTAAATGCAGAGATAAAAAATAAATAAATAAAATAAAATAATTAATTAAAAATTTCCACAAACTGGACTGAAGCAGAGACAAGGGAACTTGATGCAAGAGTGTATGATCAAATAAAAGAATGCAGGAGTGTGCTTTCTCAAGAGAAAATCACAGATTTTTTTGGAATTATCTGCGGATCTAGAGATTTTTTCCTGGGGTGGCAAAGGGGTGGCATGAGGTTTCAGGAGGGAGGCCAATAGGCCATGGGCATTATTCATAATTTAAAATGCTACGGTTTTCATTTAATGTGTTTTGTTCTTTACACTACAGTCCATATGAGTCAAACGTGCAGTGCTTGTGCATCACCAGCTTATGATACCGCTTAGATATCTCAGTTAAATTTGGCATGTCGACCATTTTTCATCAAAATTGGATAGTCATAGATGCTGGGAAAGTCGATGCATGCCAATTTTGTGATAGCAGTAGTTTAAACACACACAAAGAGGTAGACTAACGTTAGACCCTTATCTGACCTGATGATCATATAAATATTCAACGAGACTGCAAAGTATTGTGGATGTAAATAACGTAACAATGTGGTTGTCGCAGGGTTAAAGGCCATGTTGCAGGTTAAACACCACTTTCGATTAATGGGTACATAAATCCCTCAAGATATGTATATCATTTTTAAAATGTCTCAAAAATGGGCTTAAAGACCTATTTTTTAAGTTTTGGGTATTAACGTTTTTTTTACGCAACTCGGCAATGATGTCATGTTGAGGAGAGTGAGGAAAGGTAGCCTCAGCCTAATATGATGCAGCGTTCCAGGCAACCCGTAACCAGTGTTTTTCCAACCTTAAACCCGTGAAAGTGCACTGAAACGGCAATCAAATCCGTGACTTCCCACCCGTGAACTCGTGTCTCATACTAGATCGATGTACTCCGAGTTCAGAGGTCACACAGCACGCGAAACAACGATGACAGCCCCTATGAATAATACTGCCTACTGATGCTGTGTTTATGCAAGTGGTACATGTTGAAAAAACTATTTTAGGTCAATGCAACGTTGCAATAAAATAAATAATCTAGTTACAATGCCTGGAACGGTACAAAGTCGTTAGTAGTAGTGGTATGAAATAGTGATTACGAGCTCAAAAACCTGCCTTGAACGCAGCATCAGAACTATAGCGACTGACTGGGATGAGGAAGAGGTGGCGAGAGCAAACATGTATGATGGCCCGCAGCTGTGTAATTTCAAACGAGCCAGCTGTGAGAGGTCAAATGAGGAATTGCCAAGAACTGATGTCCGTCAAAGCCTATGCATGGTCCGAGGAGAATGAGTGGAGAGTTGAAGTGTCCTGGTGAGTTGCTATCATTTAGCATCGCAGCAATGAGCACTGGAGCTAGTTTACGAGCAGCAGTGCGCAATAACGACACACACACATGACACACCGACAATGCACTCAATGGACAAGAACTTCCCCGGATCACTCATGCCACCGAAAGTATCACCCTCATCACTTCTGGCAATCACACTGAAACCCTCTCATTTTTCCTCATGGACTCACCACTTGCACCAGTGGTTTTGGGACACCCGTGGCTCTTTAAACACAACCCCCGGGTCGACTGGTGCACTAACACAATTTCACAATAACCCTAGGGTTAGCAGTCAAACTCTCTAACCACTAGGCCACGACTAGTGGGGATGTAAACTTTTGACCTCAACTTTAGTTAACCTTACAGTAATTGTTTTGGTTGCACACCTGTGTATCAGTAAAACTCCTCCAGATCTTCTCTTCTGAAACAAATGACTCCATCGTCTGTTTGCAGAGTTGTGAGTGTCCTGCCGAACCGTGTTCTGGGCAGCACCTAACGACTCGATCGAGGAGAACGAGATCCAGAGACACACGCTTCCTGGCTAGCTATGCTCATGATCAGCTTGTCAAGTTCTGGACATCTCCAGCTTCCCAGACAACAGACTCAGCAAAAGACAGACACCTTAAAGCAATGAGCAACAAAACTTTCGATACAAGACAGGATTTCTTCACCGGAGTTTTAGACTCGACTGAAGAAAAAGAGTAAAAAACAGGAAGAAGAAGAAGACGACAGTGACAGTGGAAGCAATGGAAAATAATTTTTTGCAACAACTCTTGCAAAATTTGGGTTGTCATTTGTATATTTCGTGTCTATTTTCTAAATCAGTTATGTATTTGTATGATATATAATTTTAGAATCCATGCACTGCTGTCATATTATTTGTTTATAATAAATCTCAACACCAAAGCAGGCATTTCTTGGGTAAAGAATATAATAAAATTCATGTTCATATTAAACACATAGTATTTGAAACAAAGCTTTATTTTATTTTTTTTTTCAAGCAAATAGTGTGACAACAGAAGAATACATAATAATAATAATAATAATAATAATAATAACTTATGCTTGAAATGGAGTGGGGAGAAGTAAAACTTATTGAACCCCACCCCAGTCTGTCAAAGAATTTATACAAACAAAATAGCTGCTGCTTTCTTCAAGTATCTCAAAGAACAAAATAAATATATATATAAAATAAATAATATTAATAATAGTACCTCATTAAGAAACAGTATTATAGTTTCATATGTTCAAAACCACACATACATACTATACATATTCATAATATACAGATATGACCTCAGGTAACAAAGATTATCAAATACCACCAAAGGTAAACGGAGTACCACAAGGATACATAACAATGATGAACTGCTACCAACATGGTAGACGGAACACCATAAGTTAAATACACATGGTAAATAACAACTAATCCAACACTCCACACATTAATACAATCAAACCCCATTATCATTGTAACGGGACCAGACCTTTTGTTTGTAAAGACGTTTGAAAAGGTGAATGCTTCGACATTCCTTTAATTTAAGCCCCAAATTATTCCACAATTAACCCCACATACAGTTATAGAAAAACTCCTCCTGCTGGACCCCACCATTAGGACCACAAAGTTTCCAGATCCTCTCAAACTGTATGACTGCTCTTTATGAGAAAACATATTTTGTTCACAGGTAATAGTGATACTCTTTAAACATGAACTGTGCATGCTTTATGTTTTGCTTTTTATTTGCGCGCATCAGTCGTCCGTGAGGTTTTGTTTATTTTGTGATTATTAAAGTTTCATTTTGATTGTGCGCCGGTTCCCGGTTCTCGCTTCCTTCTTCCCGATGAATATGGAGATTTTATTATTACAGTGGTGCCGAAACCCGGGAGAAGAAGGGACGCGCTGCTGAAGATCCCTCACCGCTGTGGTGAATCCGCGGTGCCCTAGAGCTGGCGAGGAGTGTGCCGCCATGGACGCTAGAGGAGGTGGGCTGGAGCGAGTTGCCGGGGATGGGCGAGCTCACTGCCGGCCGCCTGCGATGTGGAGGGGCGGCTGCCGTCTGTGAGGGAGCGAAAACCGAAGGAGCCGTCACCGTCCACCGGGCGGCGGAGGAGTGTCGTGCTGTCCGCCGAGGGCCGTCCAGTGCCACCGTCAGGCACCGCAGAGGAGATCACCCAGCTGGTGGAGGGCCGAGCAGCAGTGCGTCTGGGAACCAGAATTTTTATTTTTTTTTATCTCTCCCCTTTCTCGTCTCTGTCGCTCTTCCTTCCATCTCCTTTTCTCTCGCCTCGTCTGTCCTACCCCCAGGTTCCCGCAGGTCCCCGTGAGCAGTCCCCCCCAGAGGGAGGGGCTGGGAGTAGAGCGCAGTCTCGAGGGTACCCCCCGGCCTGCGAGGGGTGATGGGGGTATGTGGCGAGTGGGGCGGGGCCGAGGGACATGGGAACGAGGAGTGAGGCCAGGTGTAGTGATTGGAGATGAGCTACACCTGCGCCCCACCGCCGGTCTCGAGTCCCACGTAGGAGATGGAAGGATATAAAACTGGAGCGACGATAGTGAAGGACGAGAGAGGACCAGGCCTGGGCCATATTTTATGTATTGCTTTTTATTTGCGCGCATCAGTTGTCCGTGAGGTTTTGTTTATTTTGTGATTATTAAAGTTTCATTTTGATTGTGCGCCAGTTCCCGCCTCCTTCTTCCCGATGAATATGGAGATTTTATTATTACAATATGTTTAACTCTACTAATTATAGCAAGGCTTTTAGAGACTTTAGTAACTATATATCCGATGTGGGCATTCCAACTTAACTTATGGTCTATCATTACACCTAAAAAATATTTTCCTGAACATTTTCAATGTGTACTCCATCTATCTCAACCAGTTTCTGTGAATTGGCTTGATACTTTCCAAAAAACATCACTTTAGATTTATCTATGTTTAAGGATAATTTATTACTTTCTATCCATTTTTTAAATTTACTTAATTCTTTATTTACAACGCTGATTAGCCACTCCAAATTGTCGTCACTATAGAAAATGTTTATATCATCAGCAAACAATACACATTTAACCAATTGAGAAACATTAAAAATATCATTAATATACAAATTAAATAATTTGCGGCCAAGAGCTAACCCCTGGGGGACACCACAAGCAATGTCAAGACATTCAGAAGAGAGCTCACCCATTTGGACATACTGTACTGTAACTTTCACCCATTTCCCAGCCACCCCCAGTATTCCAAATCGTTCTAATTTCTTAAGTAGTATTTCATGGTTGATGGTATCAAATGCTTTTTTGAGATCAATAAAAATTCCTATTGCAATTGTTTTTATTTGTTAAAGGGACACTAAGCAGGATTTACTCCCATCTAGTGGTGAAATTGTATTTTGCATTCAAACTAATTTTGCTCTCCAGCGCCTCGCTTTTTCAAATGCGCGTTGCATCTACAGTAGGCGATATGTACCAAAAAGCTTTGACAGGATGTCTTCTAATAGCACTTCGTCGAGTTTTCCTTCAGGTGAACAGGTGTGTTATTTCAAACAAACTGCAACATGACAACTAACAAACGAATGTTACAGTATGAATTACTGACTGTGGAAAACATGAAATATTGTAATTAGTAGTTATGTCTAATTTATTCGTTATATTTTCTGAATTATATGCATTGTTAGATATAAAAAAATATTATAATATAGACTGTAACACTAACTTACCTGTCGAGAAGAAAACGGGCCACTTCAGCGTCTCTTTTGAAATCTTTATCCAGCATTAGCTCTTTCCACCTAGAAAAAGCTTCCCCGACATTAACTCTTGTTTTCTGTAATCTACGGTCACGTTTCCTTTTACGTTCTATTTTTGACTGTTTTGGCGACAATGTTTTCTTCTCCTGTGGCGTGGCATATGTATGGTCCATAATAAGAATGCAATCCAGACTTTTAAACTTGCCGGTGCAGTTTCAAGCGCCTCTCACTGCTCTGCACCTGCGTTTCTGGCTCTGACCGAAAACGCGCTGTGGAAACGCGTTGGCTTAGTACTTTTTGTCCCTCTCTGCTATTATAGTTTTGCAAGATGGCGGAACTACATGGAAGCCTCCGTCGACCTACCGTCCCATGTATATAAAGATAATAAATTCTTCATTTACAAGGATTAGTTTAAACATTGGCATAGGTATTTGTACACCATTGAGGGCATATTTATGAATAAAAATATTGATTTTAGATAATAAAATACCTAAAAAGTTACTTATTGTCCCTTTAATGCCTTCGATATTTCTTCTGTGGCATCAATTATGGCCATTGAAGTGGATCTATTGGGTCTGAACCCAAATTGTCCTTCATTAATTAGCTTATGCTTATGTATGTATGTATTTTCTAACCATTCGTCAAAAACTTTTTCAGGGATTTTTGAAAACTGGGGAAGGAGTGAAATGGGTCTGTAATTAGTGAAGTGATTCCTTTTTAAATTTTTGAACAATGGTATGACCTTAGCAATTTTCATTTTTCTTGGGACATTTTTAAGCGACCGGTTACAGATATGTGTTAGAGGCTTTATGATACTTTTAATTGTCTTTTTTTATTAATACCATATTGATTGAGTGACAGACTGCAGGTAACTTATTTGATTTTTGAACAATATTCGTTATTTCACACTCACTGACAGAAGAGCAGGGGTGGTAAAAGTACTCAAAAGTTATACTCAAGTAAAAGAAGAAAGTCCTCCATTCAATCTTCACTTGAGTAAAAGTACAAAAGTATCCGATTTAAAACATACTTAAGTACCGGAAGTAAAAAGTAAATATTCAAATTAACTGTAAATATCAATAATTAAGCAGATCAGTTGTTTTGGGAGTTATATGCAATGTTTTAATTGAACAAATGATGAGATCAGATACTGCAATTAAGAATTTGTTAGATTTACAATCAAAAGAGACAATGAAGCACCTTATCGCAGTAGGGGTTGAACTTTCAATAGACATGTTCATCAATATGCGTTAGCTAACTTGACTAATGTTAACTTGCTATTAACAAGGCACGTTTCAATATGAAATCAATTGGCTAGCAATAGTAACAACATTAACGTCAACTCACCTCAATATGTTTTCTCAGATTCGAGGGTGCCATTGTGAAGTGACATCACTGACTGGAATTTTACACAGTGATGTCACAGATCCAACTAATCGATAATTAATTTTTTCTTGATTATTTACCTTATCGATTAGTTGTTGCAGCCCTAAAAAATATATTATTTGTCTACACAACTATTTCTCATTTAGAAATAAATTAAGTAAGTCGACATTTGAGCTGGGCAGGATTTGTTGTGAAAACCTGGCATCCCTGATCTGAATGCACATGCTGGAGATATACTTCTAATTACAGGAGCGTCTTTACTGATGAGATGCTCATGAAAATCGAATTCTTTTTTTTGAACAGGCCTACTGAAATTTAATTCACCCCTGGCAGGCAAAGAAAACATTTCAGCCGATAAGAATCTCCCTTGACTTCAGTGAATTCCAACATATCCTAAAGATATGGCCATGGGTGATCCCTGTCGGGAATCTCGGGATCACCTGTTTCAGCAGTCATCTTCCACCTCAAACTAACTGCTGTGTGAGCGTATGTTTGCCAAGAACTCGCAAAGTTGCCCGTTCTTTTTTTTTTTTTCAAAAGAAAACCACATTTTTAATTGGTTTGTAAAATCAGTGTAATAAATACTTGGAGAGGGCATGGGGAAATGTATCAGAGTAAAAAGTAAACTTTGTCTTTAATATAGTAGTGGAGTAAAAGTGAAAGTAGATGTAAATAAAACATAGTCAAGTAAAGTACAGATCCCCGAAAAAAATACTTAAGTAAAGTAACAAAGTATTTTTACTTCGTTACTTACCACCACTGCAGAAGAGAGGAAATAGTATGGTCGTTTCTTTCAGAATTCAGCTCCAATTCTTGGTTTGGAATATTGGCTGCTAAATCAGGGCCAACGTTTACCAAAAAAAAATATTGAAATCATTTACTAATTCATTCATGTCATACAGTAGTTTTCTCCATTAGAGTCAATAAAATCCGTTTTATTATATCCTTGCTTAATGGGTGCCCAGGTTTATTTATCATGTTAGATTTATTAGCAAGTAATAATTTTTCATAATATTATTTTTCCACCATTCTCATTATAGCTGTCATTTAATTTTTGTTCCTGCTTGTATCTATCCTCAGCTTCTTTGGTTTTTGATTTAACAAACAATTTATAAAGATTGTTTTTCTTCTGGCATGCATTCTACAGGCATTTGGAAATCCAAGGGCATTTTATCTTTTTTTTTTTTTTTTCGGTTTACTAAGTCTGATGGGACAGTGCTTGTTGTACAAGGAAGTAAATATTTCTATAAATTTATTGTAAGCCACATCAAGTCTGCATCTCTCCATAAATAGTGTTCCAATCTTGTGACCTTAATTATTCATTAAACCCATTAATAGCTTCCTCAATTCGTACACGTCTATGATTCACATTGCAGGTTATATTACGTTTACAAACATTACAGTCATATATTGTAAAGACTGGCAAGTGGTCAATGATATCACAGATCAATAGACCATTGACAGTATTATTTAAGAGGTTGTTAGTAAAGATGTTATCAATTAATGTTGCACTGTGAGAGGTGATCCCACTGGGCCTTGTGATTGATGGAAATAAAATAAAAACTATCAACAAATTCACAGGTAGGTTTGTGTTTGTTTGAGTTCAAAAGGTCAATATTTAAATTACCACATTTAAATAAGGGCTTATTTATTACTTCAGAAAACAATTTCACCATCCATTCATTGAATAAGTCTACGCTTGATCCAGGTGACCTATAGACACAACTTATGATAATATTCTTTTGATTTTCATTTTGATATGAATAGTTACGATAGTTATACATTCCATTACATTATCAAGTGCTTATGACAAACTATTTACTATTGAAAAGTGTATTGTTTTGTGGATGTACAATGCTACACCACCACCTGTTTTGTTTTGTCTATAGACATAGTTGAGATCATTGTCATTTATTTAAGTTGATTCCTTTGTCATCATTAAACCAAGTTTCGGATATTGCTATGACACTAAAAGGATAAACAAATGACTCTAAATAGTCACATATTTCACTTTAATTGGAGCACAAACTTCGACTTCAACTTTATACTGTGCATTAGTATAATACTTGCAATTAATATTAGCAGAAGAAAGAAAATTGTTATCCGGGTCAATGTCTGTCTCTGTGTCATGATTGTTGTATTCTGTATATCTAAACATATTCAGGTCCAGCAGTTGGAGTTCATGGATTCTCTGCAATAGTTCAGTATTATTGTTCTTTGGATTGGACATACTGTATAGTTATCATGGTTCAACTGTAAATCAGAAGTTACCTTGATGTATTCGCGGAGGCATATGCCCAGACTCTTTACATTCACTGATACTTGTCTAGTTCCTCCAAATGTCTCACGGTGAGAATCTTCTCTTCCTCCGCTGAGCAATTCAACTTGATAAAATATTTGCAGTTGATTACCCATGTGTTTTGTATTTTATGTTGTTTCTTGAGGTCTCTTGCCTTCCAGGCTATTTCGGCGTTCTTCTTTGTCAAGTGCTCGTTCAAGTAACACGATTTGTATTGTGTTTTATGTATTACTACTAAACCACTGACTTGTCTAGGAACCACTATACTAGGAACTACAATACATTTTTGCAATTAAGGTGCAACATTTCATTGTAATTAAATCTTGACACACACATGATGTTAACAGCTTATTAATTTAAACACATTTGAAAGCAAAACCCTTATTCAAGATCTTATATCAAGATCTCTGAGGAAACACTGAGATCCAAGCTGAAGGGTCACTCGAGACTGACTGGAGTTGATGGGAAGTCTTTGGCTTGTTCAGGAAGAGTAACAAAAGCTGCCTTGTCAGGATCAATCATCAGAGCTTCTCCATTCTTGCTCTCATCTTTAATGAGAATAAGAAAAGCCTTGGCAACAACATCAGCCCTGCGATAAAAACAAAATTACAACGTTTCTCAATTTTTATGTTAAATTCAAACCCTTGCTTTATCTGTTCCGTATCTCTCCCCTGATACGAAGGATTGTTAACTCACTCCAGGCAGCCGCTGTCCTGCATCATTGTCTCTGCAATTCCCTTCAGTTGAAAGAAACTTCCGATATGCTCTTCTGAACTCAAGTTGGACAAAAGATTGGTCTTCACATACCACGGACAGAGAATGTTGATCCTCACCCCATAGTTAGACAGCTTGGAAACGGCCTGTTGATGAGCAATTTAAAAAAGTCAAAGATTTCCGACTTCCTCTCTTTCACAAAAAAAGCTGTAATGCCTGATATGGAAAATACATACTGCCATGGCACGACTGAATCCCACCACACCGTGTTTGGTTGCAGTGTAGATGGGCAACATCGGTAAAGGCCCCAAACCTGCAAAGATTCAGTTCTCATGATAACTGGAAATACTGCATCATTTACTTCATGTTGATACAAAAATATTCTCAGTGTTTTTTGGAGGTCCAGAGTAATGTCGGACCCCACTGACTTACACTGTAAGGACAAAAACAGTTGACATGAGGTAAATTAATAAATGATCAGAGATTTATATTTTTAGATGTAGTATCAACTGAGTGTAGAAATTACTTATAGGTCTAAGTCTTCACAGTTACTCTTCATGAACTCGAGCTGCGTCGAAACGCTATGGGAAACGCCCTCTGCATGACCGTGCTCTGAATCACATGTGTAATCAGCCCAATGGAAAGCCGAGATGTCATAGGCAGGTGACGTCATTGACCAGGAAGCTTAAAAGCACGTGCGGCAGTGCCAGCATCAGCCTTCTGTCATTTCAGCACGCGCTCTGTGTATTGTCAGTCTCAATCTGTGTTGTGAGTCTTATTTGCTGTTGTCTGTCCTACAGAACCCCTGAATAAGCTCCAATATGCTGAAAGCTCAGTCTAAAAAGAAGCATAAGGGTGAGACCGAGTCACGTTTTTCTCTATGTGCGGCACAGTTGGCTCTCGAGGGGGCCGACTGCCTGTATTGCGTTCCTCGCGGTACTGGTCCCACTTCCGCCGAGGCGAAGCGGCGGCTACATTCGTGGGGATCTATCTGCTGGAAGGAACGGACACGAGTGCGTGCCTATCTTCTTCCTCTCCCAACAGATCTGCCCAATCTCTGTGTTCGGAAGCCTGCACCGTGGCTACTTCCTACTTCCTCCCAGGGTGAAGGCTCGGCACTTAGCCTGTCTTCCTCTGAGGAGGTTGATGTAGAGAGCGTCAATGAGGTCTCACTCGCGCCCCTGTATGAGAATCTAGTCGAGGTGGTTACTCGTGCGGTAGCCCGGTTAAATAACGATTGGCCCGCCGACAGTCAGACCAAGCCGCAGCAAAGCAAGTTGGATGAATGCTTCCTGAGGTCAAGGACACCACCTCCATGCCGATGTCTGCCATTTTTTCCCAACCTACACACCTAGGTGTTGAGGTCGTGGGCTAAGCCATTCTCGATCCGCCTCTTCATCCCTACTTCTGATTATTATTGAAATGTGGCAGGGCTGAGTGATCGCCGTTACAGTGCAATGCCCCGGGTTGAACAGACGCTTGTCAGCTATCTGTCCCCAGGTGCGGCATCATCCCTGAACGCTCCGGCACTGCCCTCCAAGCCACTGCGTACAATGTCAGCGCTGGTGGGCAAGTGGTACACCACAGCAGGTCAAGCCAGTGCGTGTCTGCACACAATGTCTGTGTTACAGGCATACTAGGCAGACCTGCTTAAGAAGCTTGATGAGGGAGAGGGGCTGAGCTCTGATAACATCACAAAGCTGAGGAGAACCGCTGATCTTGCTCTCTGTGCCACCAAGGAGACTGCCTGTGTCATTGGGTGGTCCGTGTCAGCTATGGTGGCAGTGGAGGGACATCTCTGGTTAACCTTGTCCAACATGAAGGATAAAGACAAGGTGTTTCTCCTCGATGCCCTGCTTGCGCCTTCTGGACGGTTCAGCGATGCTGTCAAATCAATCATTGACTGGTACCAGGAGGCCCGTAGACAACTAGCGGCATTTCCTCCCTCGCCGCTCTCTAGCTCCAGGGTCTGCTGGGAGCAGCCCCCTCCATGTACTGGCTCCTTGCACAGGGAGGTGCAGAAACATGTACTCCCCCAAAGCAACGCTCTGGGCCAGCGACTTCCCAGCCTAAGCCGTATCTGATGGCCGTACTTCAGGCTAGTAGGTCCTCGGCCAAGAAATCCTGATGAGGGTTGCTCAGGACTGCAGAGGGCGGCCCCTGCTGGGGTAGAGCGGTGTTTACACGAATTACACGGTACCCATCTCTTCTCAGTGCCCTCGGGAAATTGATCTACCAACGCTGCAAGAATTCCAGGGTGCAAACGGCTTCCAACGAGCACTGTTCTCAGTATCTTCCACCCACGAGCGTAGCTGAGTTGCTGGGAATGGTGCTCTACTTCAGGCAACGATTTAGATGCCTCAGTTAGACCAGAGGTCAGTCTTGACAGACTGACTCCCTTAGTAGATTATTTAACAGCATTTGAATGACTGGCAAATGTATCTCAATGGGTCCTGCATATGGTAGAAAGGCTATTGCATTCAGTTCGGCTCTTACTGCCGAAATTCAATGGGGTTATTCCGACGTTGGTCAGACCCCAGCAGGGTCTGGTTATGGAACAAGAAGTGAAGCTTGGTTTAAAGCTGGGTTTAAGACTGAATGCCAAGTGTTCTTTCTCCAGTTCGGAGAGCCACCTATCTAGGCATAGTGTGGGATTTGACCACGATGCAGGCACGTCTGTCTCCTGCTCATATCGAGTCGATCCTCATGTCAGTCAAGAGAGTCAAAGAAGGCCAGTCACTCACCGTCAAACAGTTTCAGAGACTGTTGGGTCTGAGGGCAGCTGCATCCAATGCGATACCGATTGGCCTGCTGTACATGAGACCCCTACAGTGGTGGCTCAAGACCAAGGGATTTTCCCCGAGGGGGAATCCAAGTTGAGCTATCAAGGTCATGCAATGATCCCTTCGTGCCTTAGACATGTGGAAGTAACCTTGGTTCTTGAATCAGGGCCCAGTGCCGTGAGCTCCCTGTCGCCGTGTGACAATAGTAATGGATGTTTTCCTCACCAGCTAGGGTGCAATCATGAGTAGCCACCCTGCCCGTGGTCTGTGGAGTGATCACCATCTGACATGGCATATCAATTGTCTAGAGATACTGGCTGTGTATCAGTTGTACCAAATTCACCTACAGTTGTCTGTTGATGTTAAGATGATTCGAAAAATGTGCCAAAGCAATTGAAAATTGTAAAACTGTAATTACTTAATCTGTGTTTATTTTAAATAGAGATGGTATCAAACCTGCTATAGATGAAACATTGACAATGACTCCTCCATTCCCACCATTTTCCTTCTTCATATGTTCTAGAGCGAGATACGTTCCTCTGACCACTCCACCCTGAGATGAACACAAAACACCTTCAGCTGAAGCAGATGGAGAGAGAAAGACAGATGGAGAGAGAGAGAGAGAGAGAGAGACAAACACAGACACAAACACTGACAGACAGACACACACACACACACACACACACACACACACACTGACACACACACACACACACACACACACACATTAACACAGACACAAACACTGATGGACAAACTCATACCAGGTTGATTGCAATAGTTTTTTCCCAGTGCTTTTCATTGATGATCCCTGCGTTGTTGCACAAAATGTCTATGCGGCCAAATGTTTTAACAATTTTTTCAAAAACTCCTGTAAGGGACAACATGAAAGCATTCAGAGCATACCCACATTCAAGTGACTTGAGTAATAGCAGCATTGTGATACTGTAATTCATATCAGTCTGATCATCATGTAATCATTCCCAGACAATAAAACATCTCTTAAATGTGCAAAAACCTTTAAAATCTTCCTCTGATGTGACGTCGGCTGAGTAAAATTCAGTCCTGCCCCGTCCATACTCCTGATCAAGTGTGCTCTTCAGTTCATTTCCCAGCGATGTATTCACATCGATTAAAGCCACCTGTAATCAAATGAATCTGTGAGAGCGATTACAGTACAGGACTCTGAGATTCAGAAGTCTACAGTAAAGCAGAGCAAGTGACTATTGTGTCCCTCACACTTTTTGATTTCATCTTTTTTATTATAATATATGTTTGTGTGTGTGTGTGTGTGTGTGTACGTTTGTATATAAACATATATATTTAATATGTTTCTATTTATTCTCTCAATGTATATTTTACATTTAAATAGTCAGAATATGAATTTAAAAACAGGGCATCTGAAGAAATAACTCATTTACAAATAAGCACCTTGAAGTTAAGACTTTGTAATGACTGACTATGATGATAATGAACTTTACTCTTCAGGCGTTTGAACATAATAGAATCAAATTTGATGACCAGTTCCATTCTTTGAAACACTTTTCAACTTTGACACAATCTAACGCCCATCTTTCTAATCGATGCCATTAAAAAAAAAGAAAAAAGAATTAGATCTAAATTTTAATTAAGATAAATGAAAAATACAGCAAACAGGGGATGTACCCCGGACTTTCCGAATGTCTCAGGTTATGTATGTAACCATGGTTCCCTGAAAATAGGGAACAAGACGCTGCATCCTCTAGAGGGTGCTACGGGAACGCTGTCTGAAGCGTTGACCGGTGTCTGAAGCATGAATGAAATAATGACAATGAACCTGACATTGGCAGGTGGAAACCTATGACGTCAGTAAATGAGCTAAATAATAGATCTGGAGATATGGAGAACAGAGGCTTCAGCAGAATGACTCTCTGAAACGAGAAGAAGCCTAACATGCTTGCCCTAGTAAGGGAGCTCTTAAGAGTGGAGGCCTCAGCATAACAGCTCTCTAAACCGAGAGGAGGTCTGACAACACTTAGTGCTAAATACAGTCATTGAGGCTCATAAAAAAAGGAGCCTACATTCTTCAGTACTCTCTAGCAGAGATCTGGAGATCTGAGGCTTCAGCAGAAAGACACTCCTAACAGAGAGGAAGTCAACAGGAGCACCCTGCTCACCATAGCCCTCCATGCTGAGGGGAGCAATGCTTCAAAGTGTGTTAGTAGAGACACATTGGTTGAGCGGAGCCCAAGGAACCAGGGTCTAACCAGTGCGCAGAGTCTTGCATGCGCACTGAACACTTATGTGTATTTCAGGAAGTACACAGATGCTCAGTGTGTGTACTTAACTTCCTAAGCAATGCCTCGGGGAGCGGAGGCTTCAGCAGGATGGATCTCTAAATGAGAGGGTACCTACCCTGCTCAACCCTGGTAGGGGAGCTCTTAAGAGTGGAGGTCTCAGCGTAACAACTCTCTAAACGAGAGGAGACCTGGCTTCACTCAGTGCCGGAGGCAGTTAACGAGGCTCAAAGAAGAGCCTCAGGAACTTTTTTCCCCCCAGACCTGTTGCTTTCTGCGTTTCCACCGTGGTGTAAAGTACCGGGAAGATTAGGCATATAGACTGGTGTCTTAGGTCTGCGCGTGTTTCTCAGTACAAAGTACGCTGTGCATTCAACTCAGGAGTGTGATGTCTGCGACGACACAAATCTGGTAATTCTGCAAACAGCAGCATACTTGATAACTTCAGTCAGCTGACCATGGCTACTGCAATTTTCCTCTCTGTATATTTACAATAAAATGAAATATGATATCAAATACCACTGCCTCCTTTCGTTTTCATTTAAACATAATAACAGCTGCAGAAATGTACTTATTTCAGGGATATGTGTATATATACAGCCATTACAATGATATATAAATTTGCCTTTTTTATTTTCATTTTGACATATAGATAAATTTAATACAGACCAAAGATAACCTGTTAGATTTACCCAAAACAAATTATATGTTATGTTTAACCACTAAAGAGACATCAGAGCCAGCGGCACATATCAGAAGGTCTAGCCGAGGTGAGGCTGCTTCTCGGTGGATAGATGAGGACTGAGATCCTGCTGATCGCGTGGAGTTCACCGTCTCAGAGATCGGCGAAATACATTTTTAAATAGGCGCTGTCTTTATAAATAAACCACAGATTTGAGTTTTAAACAAGTACATTCTCTCCTGAAATACTTTTAAAATTACATTTCATGATAGGGGTGCTCCGATCACGATCGGCCGATCGTTATGCGCATCTCGTCAGTAAAGCCGGTTTTAAACATCAAAATCATAATGCTAAATAAATATCTTAAATAATATAACTGAACATATAGGCGATCTGATCATTAAATATCTTGAAAAACACATTATTACACATTATTATTATTGTAAGACACATAACTGATTTGGAAAGCTGAGACATTAAAAGTGGGTCTATCAAAAGTACAAATCTTATTACTATTGGGTGGCTGGCACACTACAAATAACGAATGCAATGGAAGATATGAAATATTATTTCCAAGCATACTGTCCCCACGAGTATGCCACATGGTATGATTTATGCTAATAACCTCACATATATTTATAGTGTATTTAAACAACCTGATGACCTCTCTCCCAGGCCAAGGCTTCATTCATTAGAAATGGGTGTATGGCAGCATCATAGATGTATTTTACAACTAAAAAAAAACATAAAATAAGAGAGCTACAGCGCCCCCCAAAGGAATGTCGATTTGGTGTGTGAACTGATGTTAAGATAAAAATTTCCTGTTCAGTCTGTTAATAAATATCATATTCTTGATATTAAGATTTCCGCGAGTCCTTAAAATTGACTCTTCCTCATCCCAGTTAGATGCTGCGGCCGCTCGGACACAACAGTCTTCAAATCAAACCCGGTGGTCTGCACCTTCTCCCATCGCTCTCAATCCATGACATTTACATGTGCAATAAAGGCTATACTCTCATAATAATATTACTTTTTTTTCTATTCTTTAAATCCTATAAACAATTAGACTTTGTTCTCGTAGTATTTAGACTTCTCGTAGTATTTAGACTTTATTCTCGAGGTATTTCAAGTTTATTCTCTTAATATTTCAAGGTTATTCTAAAATTATTTAGACTTTATTCTCGTAGTATTTCGAATTCATTCTCGAAACATTTCGACTTAATTCTCATAATATTTCGACTTTATTCTCAAAACATTTCAACTTTTTTTTTTTTGTAATATTTTGACTTTATTCTCGAAGTATTTCGATTTTATTCTCAAAGTATATTTACATTATTCTCAAAGTATTTCGACTTATTCCGAAAGTATTTCGACTTTATTCTCGAAGTATCTTGGCTTTATTCTCAAAGTATTTCGACTTTATTCTCGAAGTATCTTGACTTTATTCTCAAAGTATCTTGACTTTATTCTCAAAGTATTTCGACTTTATTCTCATAATATTTCGACTTTATTCTCAAAACATTTCAACTTTTTTCTTGTAATATTTTGACTTTATTCTCAAAGTATTTCGATTTTATTCTCAAAGTATATTTACATTATTCTCAAAGTATTTCGACTTTATTCCAAAAGTATTTCGACTTTATTCTCGTAATATTTCGACTTTATTCTCGAAGTATCTTGACTTTATTCTCAAAGTATTTCGACTTTATTCTCAAAACATTTCGACTTTATTCTCAAAACATTTAGACTCTATTCTCAAAACATTTCGACTCTATTCTCAAAACATTGCGATTTTATTCTCATAATATTTCGACTTTATTGTCCTAATCTTTTAATCAATTTGTTTTCAACATGGCACTAAAACGCAGTCATAGAGCTATACTGCATGCAGTAAAAAAAAGAAAAAAAAGAAGTAATGTAACCACATTGGGAGATAGGACCAAGGAGTGTCGATCAAATGAGCACGAGTGAGGGCACGCAGCGTGTATCCATGGCAACGCTCAGCTGCTTAGTGACAGTGATTCCCTCAGACATTTACTTTTATATAGACATTATAGCTACCGTAACCAATGTGTATTATGCTTACATTTTACGAATACAACTTTACAATTGTTCAATTAAAATAAAGCTATTTTGCTTCATGCACGTACATGTCTAATTTCCTTGATTAGCCTAAAAGTGAATAAAATGAAATTCAGAGGACATAAAGCGAAAGTCCCTTAAACGTCCGAATGGCCGCTGCGTCCTGTGAACGTCCCCGTGAATGTCCGGGGGAGGGGGACCCTACACGCTGACGACCGGGGTACGTTCGTAGAGGCTATTTAGGGGACGTCCTGGGGACCTTTTGTGTTAGCTGAGAGGGTTTTCTAAAATATTAAACGTTACGAATAAGCCAGCATTAATTTTGTAATAATTTATTATACTTATCTGCATCACTTTTACAACGTTTCCTAGACGGTGTCAAACTATCTTATTGTGCGTGTGTGTGTGTGTGTGTGTGTGTGTGCGCGTGTGTAAATCGCGGCGCGTTGAAATCCTGACGCGAGACAAACGTACAGTAGGCTTTAACGAGCCTTTACCACACTGTATCGTTGATTTCTGCTACTTGGCGTTAATACAAATATAAGCACAAAATATCTAATATATATATATATATATATATATATATATATATATATATATATATATATATATATATATATATATATATATGTATGTATGTATTTATTACCTTTGCCCCGTTTTTCAGGAGTATTTCGACAAAGCTTCTGCCCAAACCCTGAGCTGCTCCGGTCACCACAGCCACTTTCTCCTTCAGATCCATCACAACACACACCTGTCACAGAAACCAGAAGACACAGCAGCACTAACGGTGTCTAAAGAAGATCTGTTGAATAACTAACAGTTACCAGAACAGAGACAAGAGGCTTGGGTGAGTGGGAGGACCCAGCCAGCTGATGAACGACCTTCAAAGTTGAAATATGGTTGAAATAAGGTCAGCTGTTGTTTTAACGTTGAAACATGTTTAGTGCTTGTAACACTTAATTACCACTTGTTAATGAACATATTTTATTTTATAAGATCTGTATGTTGAATCAACTTAATGTCTCCAACAGCATACAAGATAAATGTCTGACTTTATAATTAACTATATTAAATTATTTAAGATTATTATTATTAGTATTATTTTAATAGCATTTTACAATATTTTAAATCTGAAGCTATATGTTAAATATTGTCATTATTAGCAACAATAATTTCGCTGCTTTATCACGCTGACACAGCGTTCTTATTGGTTGTTTTACTATATTTATTTGATCATGATTGTTTAATCTGGCTGTCGTCCAGGAAACTGGACAATGAAACGAATCCCGCCTTCTGAAATTTGAAAATATGACCGTTATTATCGTCTTTCTGTGAGTGAGGCAGCTGTGAGCTGCTGCTGTAGTATATGCCGCTGCATATACAGTAGGTAATTAAAGGAACACAAGTCTGTGAGTATTGATGCTAGTTACATTAATGTCCCGCTAGAGGGCAGTGTTCTGTTGTGGATGTGTAGAAGTTGTTGCATCCTGTCGGTGTGTGTTCTAGTGCGGTATAAAAGCTGATCATCAGTCACAGTGCTCTCCTCTGATGTTTTATATGAACAAACCCACATAAGCAAGGACATGATAGCTGCTTGTTGTAACTGCTCGGTCAGTCTCAAATTATTTAATATTTGCCTGTTAATTTTTATTTTGATCAAATTTGAGTCATGGCATGTCAATGGAGAACAAAGCTGTGAACATGGTCAGATGTGTTCTGCGAGGTCCTGCAAACATGCTGGCAAAATGTGGTAAGAAAATCGTTATCTTTATTATCTTTTGAAAATAGTAAAGTTTAACGTTACCAGAGTTTACAAATGGGTAAAAATGTAAACTGAAGAAGATAAATAGCCTACCTGTGTGTGTATTTGTGTATTGCTTTATCACAGATGCTCAGATGCTCATCTGATGTTGTGTTGCTGGTAGGTTATGTGTCAGTGTCGGTCTTTTAGAGATTTTTCAAAATTAGGTGTGTTATATACATATAATTTTATTATAATAGTCTCAAAGATAACATGTATCTGAACTATATAATTGCAAATATCGGTACAATTTAATTGAATTAAGATTGTAGTGTCAGGTTTTCTCTGGTACGCAAAAAACAAAATAGTTGATTCAACTTAAAATAATTTGTAACCTGGCTGCCTTAAAAAAAAAATGTTCAATAAGTTAAAAAACATTTGTTGTTTACACATATATTGGAGTTATTAGTATAGTTGGGGTAACAAAGGTGAAGCTGAATCAACTTTATATTTTGTGTAACCAACATTTTTTTAGTTAGCCCAACTAGACGAGAACGTTGTGCTAACCCAAATTCAAGTTGAAACATAAAATTAGTGAGACCAACAAACGTGGAGTTGTTTGAACTAAGCATTTTGTTGAATAATCTTGTAAGTATAAGTTGTGCAAACTAAATACAAATTGTCCAAACTAAACGTCTTGTTGAATTAACTTATATTTTGAAGGCAGCCAGGTTACTTTTTCAAGAATAGTTCATCTCACTCGTAATGTTAAGTTCACTCAACTGGCCGAACTATGTAATTTGCCCACACAACTCAAGTTTCTATTTTATAATACCACATAAAAACGGAGTGGACATTTAACAACATGCAATGTATTTTATTCTATTTCAAAACTGACAGCATACTATTTAGTGTTTAGCACATTTCATATTAACTGTGGAAACAATTATCTAAAAGAAAGTATGAAAACTAGTACATGCAACATGTTTTGGTTGCTAAGATTAACTCAGTGGCATTTTAGAACAAATATGTTAAGCTTTTTTATAATCATGTAAAATGGTAGTGTAATGCAACTACTGATTAGTGTACAAACAGTAAACATTTGTGTAACTAACAAATCAATGCTACCCACTGAAACTGTATTGATGGCATTAACTGCCAGTGACCATGAACACTTTTTGCATCACCTCGAATGTGTACTTCAGTCGCTTGGGATAGTCTATATAAAGACAATAAAGAAGACCCATGAGTGTAGCAAAGGCATTAGCAATATCTCCTAGGTCATGTTTGACAGTCTGCTCCTCCAGAACCACAGCAACATCCACCATCTCCCTTTCTAGCAACACTCTGCTGCTCCCGCCGTCTTCAGTGATGAGAATGCCAACATCAGCTTCATAATTATGATATCACTGCTTTTGAAGAACACTGAGTAGAGTGTGCGTGCACTATTGATTAAACTCATGTACAGTCAAATAGCTCTGTCTCACAGACACATGCAAAACAGTAAGGCACGCGTGTGGTAAATTTACTGATCACTGAGTACCCCTGCCACCCTTTTTCAAAAACTTATCAGGTCTGGACAAAAATAATAAATTACAGAATATTTACGTACATTTTTACAGCTGGTCTATTCACACGGGATTAGTATTACCTGGGTTTTTCTTCCGGACGTTTTTATAGAAGGGAAAAGTCGCCGTAATCTTTACTGACATCATCTATAATTATTACTGGGATGGCACATTCAGACGAGACTAAAATCACTAGGAAGCTCTGCTAAAAATGACTTTACCCACCTCTCCATGTAAAACTAATCCTGTCTGAATAGGGAATTAGGCTGCTGCTAATACTACAAACCCGATTCCAAAAAAGTTGGGACACTGAACAATTTGGGATTAAAAATTTAAGTTAATCTCATTAATTTATATTTTATTCACAATAGAATTTAGATAAAATATCCAGAGCTGTAGTCAAGTCCAGCTTTGTCGAGTCCAAGTCATGTTCAAGACCAGGACTAGTCGAGAGGTTTGAGTCCAAGTCAAGACAGAGTCCAAAAGTTTCGAGTCCAAGTCAAGACAGAGTCCAAATGAGAGAAAAAAAGGATCCTCTTCAAGACCACACACTTAATTACTGATAATGTATGTGATGTGATGCTTCAAAAACGAATAACGTACAAGAAATAATTCTGCCTGAATACTCGGCTGAAGCTGACACAGTCTGGTGTTTGCTAGATAACAGTTGAGTCATGGGATCATCACAATATTATACACAGACCTCTAAAGTCACGAGTGTGATGTGAACGTAAACTTTATTGAATGAAAAGAGCACAAATCAAGCACTGCATTGCTGTACCCTCTCTGTGCATCTCTTAAAATCATAGCTTTGCAAGAGTAATTTCACCTATAATAATACATCATACACAATCCATTATTTGTATATTTAAACGTCAATGATTTAAAGCTTAGGCTACGATGTGATACGGATGAATGGAATAAGCACAGCACGCTCACCAATCAAACAGCAGTGCTGCGCGTCTCAGTCTCTCAAAAACCAAACCAGTTCTCTCTGAAGAGTAGGCTTATAATTAGCTTAGATACGGATACATTTTCTACTTGTCCTACATGTTTGCATCTTTATCTTTTGCTGGATTGTGCGGCACACGCACATTTGTTTAGTGAAGTCCCAAAAAAAAACAAAAAACACTCACTTAAAGAGTTCTGCGTAATGAAAATGTGCAAATTGAACGGATTCAGTCTTGTTCAAATGATCACTTTACGTTTCCATTGACAACTCTCTGCCAGTATGATAAATATTATTTTAGAAATTAATAATTATTTTAGTTTATCACAACAAACTTGTTCAGTGATAACTATGAAAAATAAGATAAAAAGTCATAACAGTCTTATCAAATAACTGCCTATGACTTTGTCTCCCAATGCATATATGTATTTTTCATAATTATTAAGTTTTGAAAATTTACTAGGGGTGTAACGGTATGCAAAAATCACAGTTCAGTACGTACCTCGGTTTTAAAGTCACGGTTCGGTTCATTTTCGGTACAGTAAGGGAATGAAATGCAAACATTAAACTGCAGGTTGTTTATTACTATAAACTTTTTTTTAACAATTTGTTAACACTTTTTTAAGTACTTTTAAATAAAATATATATAAAATAAAGAATAATAAATAAATTACTGCTGCAAAGTTCTCTACTAAATAAAATACTCTCAGTCTCAAACCAATATCATATAACAAAATATAATGAAAAATATAAATAAATAACTATGATTACAGTGCAGCATTACCAATCCCAGCTTGTAGGCCTGCTCATATTTAAAAAAAATATAACTTTTCCAAAGTGTAAAGTGCAGCACCAACAGTTTTTAGACCTGCTCAGATTTCGTTATTGCATTGGACCGATCAGAATTAAGAGCAAAGGTCTGTTTAAATGGCGACGGGAGCTGCGTTTGAATTACAATTGTTTTTTTTTCCTAGTTGTAGTGATGTTCACACTCGCGTGATGCCTTTTGAAAACCATAGGTCGGTGACACACTGGCATATTGCAATTGTCAATACTGTTGACAGTGTCCTTTATCAGTAGGCTTTATATTTATGCTCAACATGAAGTATAGATATTGTTGTCGTGAAGACAAGATCCTGGTCTGTCGGCGGCCTCCCTCTATCACCTACAGTAGCAGCAGGCATGATTCTGGTGTGTAAAGACACAGAAAATGCGAAGCAACTGACACGCAGCAGAAACACACGCTCACGCCACACATCCAGTGTGTCACCGGCCCTTAGAATCAGCTGCAGGGCGGGATTTGCGCTGAACGCGGAGACTTCCGCCACTTAATATGTTTGTTTGGAAACACGAAAATGTACCTATGTTCCGCACACAAAATATTGCATTCGGTCATTCAGTACACACGTGCACCGTACTGAAAGCCCTGTACCGAAACGGTCCGGTACGAATACACGTACCCATACACCCCTAAAATTTACATATGTTATCGTTGCATAAGGCTAAAAATTTATAAGCGTTTATTGATAAAAAAAAAAAAAACTATTTAATGTGTTTTCATTTACAATAGCATGAACCACGAGTAGTCGAATAACTAGAGTAAAAACTCAACTAGTAAAAATCATTAGTCTTGCAACCCCTATACTGTACAACATTAATTAGTATTTCATTATTGTTAAGGGGGAAGTGTAAGGCTAAGTGTATACGTAAATTAAACACAATCTAACAGGAAGAAATCCATTTATCCTTTGCTGAAACTTCTGCGTCTTCATGGAGAGCGGGTCATGGTTACCTAGCAGCAGCAGGCTACAGAGTGCTTTGGAAAAAATGAGAAAGCGGCGCGCCTAGCATTTCCACACGTTTTTTTTTAGTCACAACATGCAAATGTGGCTTTGTTTTGAAGGAGTATTTATTTATTTTATTTTTTTGCTAGACTCGGTCGAAACCAACCAGAATATTTGGCGAGTCCAATGACCAAGTCCCAGACAAGTCAGAGTGCGAACACCAATGAGTCCGAGACAAGTCCGAAACGATAAAAAAAATTCTAGAATCTGGACTCGAGTCCAAGACCGGACTCAAGTACTACAGCCCTAAAAATATCAAATGTTGAAAGTGAGACATTTTGAAATGTCATGCCAAATATTGGCTCATTTTAGATTACATGAGAGCTACACATTCCAAAAAAGTTCGGATAGATAGCAATAAGAGGCCTGAAAAGTTAAATGTAAATATAAAGAACAGTTGGAGGACCAATTTGCTACATATAAGATCAATTGAAAACATGATTTGGTATAAAAAGAGCCTCTCAGAGTGGTAGTGTCTCTCAGAAGTCAAGTTGGGCAGAGGATCACCTATTCCCCCAATGCTGCGGTGAAAAATAGTGGAGCAATATCAGAAAAGAATTGCAAAGAGTTTGAAGTCATCATCATCTACAGTGCATAATATCATCCAAATATTCAGAGAATCTGGAAAAATCTCTGTGCATAAAGGTCAAGGTCAGAAAAACATACTGGATGCACGTGATCTTCAGGTTCTTAGACGGCACTACATCACATACAGAAAAACTACTGTAATGGAAATCACAACATGGGCTCAGGTATACTTCCAGAAAACATTGTCGGTGAACACAATCCCTTGTGCCATTCGCCATGGCCGGTGTCCTGACATTTTATCCTACCCTGTCAGATTTTCCTACCCGGGTTTACTGCGCACGCGCATATCAATATCGCGTCCTTTGTCTCATGCTAAACAACGATATTTAATGTATCTGCATTACTGTAAGGGTAGGTTTAGGGTTGGGGTAGGTGTATACTTTAATAAAAACGCAATCTAATTGGTAGACAATAATATTTATTGTTGGTTTCCTGTAGCTGTATCCCTTCTAGCGACAACCACGAATATAACACATATTTACTGTATTTGCAGTACTGTAAGGGTATGATTAGGGTTGTGGTAGGTGTAGACGTTAATAAACCATAACTTTACAGTAGCATTTTTCGTTGTGGAATTGTACCACCCACTGTTTTAGTGGGAGGTAGGAAAATCTGACAGCGTAGGACAAATCGACAGAACAGGCTAAAACTCTATAGGTCAAAAAAGAAGCCATATCTAAACATGATCCAGAAGCGCAGGCGTTTTCTCTGGGCCAAGGCTCATTTAGAATGGACTGTGGCAAAGTGGAAAACTGTTCTGTGGTCAGACTAATCAAAATTTGAACTGGGAAGCCATGTCATCCGGACTAAAGAGGACAAGGACAACCAAGTTTGTTATCAGCGCTCAGTTCAGAAGCCTGCATCTCTGATGGTATGGGGTTACATGAGTGTGTGTGGCATGGGCAGCTTACACATCTGGAAAGACACCATCAATGCTGAAAGGTATATCCATATCCTAGAACAGCATATTCTCCCATCCTGACGTCGTCTCTTTCAGGGAAGACCTTGCATTTTTTAACATGACAATGCCAGACCACACACTGCATCAATTACAACATCATGGCTGCGTAGAAGAAGGATCCGGGTACAGATCTTTCACCCATAGAAAACATTTGGCTCATCATAAAGAGGAAGATGCGACAAAGAAGACCTGAAACAGTTGAGCAACTAGAAGCCTGTATTAGACAAGAAAGAAGAAACAGCCGAGCAACAAGAAGAACAGCAGTTGTAAGTGTTTTAGCCTCGTTTTTTATTAGACTACTGTGTGATCATCATTGCTAGGAAAGTATGGTTTAAATAGTATGTCTTACCCTGGTAAATACGTGCTGAAAGTGGCACTTGGTTTTGCGTTTACGGGACTGCCCAGTTTCGGTCTACTAAATAGTGAGGCATGGCCAGCTGACTTCAATTACAGGTAATCAGGCAAATATAAAAGCGGTTGGTTTCACCGCGGCAGACTTCGTGTGAATCCTCCTCATGCGAAGACCGACAAGTGTAAAGACCATCGATTCTACCTGCGCGACTCCACCGAGGAAGGACACTGACAGGGCTCTTGATGATTGCTTTTCTCCCCTTTTTAATTCTTGTATAGCTTGTTCTCAAATACTTATTTAGGTAACTTATAGTCACTGTGTGCTATCAGATCTCTACTATTACTAGTCACATTCGAAGAGCACGCAATGTACGTCGAAGGAAGGCCTGTCTGACAAATCTACTGTCTGTCCCTCTGACCTCTACTTCTATGCTTTCGATTCTTGTTGGTCTCTGGAACTGCCAGTCTGCTGTTAACAAAGCTGACTTCATTTCTTCTATTTATACTCATTCCGGTCTCAACTTCAGGTTTGATCCAAGTCTCAGTCAGTGCCATGAAGACACTGCCACTCCAGCAGCCCTCTCCACTAATTTCACTTGTTCCCATACTCCTCGTATGACTGGGAGGGTGGAGGTACTGGTCTCCTTATATCAAAAGAATGAAAATTTGATCTTCAACCATCACCTACAGGTAACAGTTCATTTGAATCACATGCCATTACTGTAACCCACCCTGTTAATATCCACTTTGTGGTCATCTATCGTCCCGCAGTTCAATTGGGAAACTTCTTGGAGGATGAAACTTTCCTGAGGATGGTACTCCTCTGGTACTGCTTGGTGACTTCAACATCCCCCTAGATACTTACTCCTGAAGCCGCACACAGTCCAACGCAGGTCACCTTTTGACGGAACCTACGCTCACTCTCTACATCTCGCCTATCTTCTGTGGTTTTTCTCTCAGTTTTCAGTTCTGGACACAAACAGTGCTACGGACACTCTTTGCTCCACTCTAACCTTTTGCTTGGACAGAGGTTCTCTGTGAACATCGCTCTGAACTCAGGGATGCAAATAAGACAAGATCCATCAGTGACCAATTCTCCACACCGCAGACTGAAGATAACTTCACAAAGACTGATGCACACTCTCTCTCCTCCTTTTCTCCACTCTCAGAGATGGACGTTTCCAAACTTATCCTGTCCAATCATCCTTCTACTTGTCCACTTGATCCAATCCCCACTCACCTCCTTCAAGCGATCTCTTCTTCAGTGATACCTTCACTTACTCACATTATCAACTCCTCTCTTCACTCTGGAACTTTTCCCTCAGCATTTAAGTACAAGTATATAAATAAATAAAAAGAGACTTACTCATGTTTATGATCTCTGGTGAATAAAGTGCTTCGTTCTTTTTTTTCTGAGGAAATCCATTTCTCAAATCCTCAACCACGTCACATCTTATTGGGATGAATTATGTCTTATTCCTCTTATCGCCAAGCAAGCAGTAAAATAAAAAGAACTTGAAGAACAGTCTCGCTACTTTTTCTTCTGTGTGGGCGTATTCAAGCTACGTGCTTCAGTTTGAATCTGAATAGAGCGTTCAGCGCGGGGGCGTGGTCACATTAGATATAATAAAAGGAGACGTGAAAAACGGACATCGCGTTGTTTTCTTATGAATTACTTTATCACAGAATATCTGTTTCCGGCAGCACTTGTTTAGTTTAAAAGTAGACATGTCAAGCTTTCTATAGATATCTCTCTCATGTCTCTTTGTTGAGTATTCACTGAGTTACAGTTAATTTTAATGACGTGTTTGTAAATGAAGATCAGCGCAGACAAAGGCTGGAGCCAGCACACCTTGTTTGTTATCTTTATTTTATAAGTGCACAAAGTTTTGTTGTTATTATGTCTGTATCCAAAAAAAAGTAGACCCTTTACAGATTTGATTGATGTATTGCTCTTATCTGTACAATTAAAACTGAAAGTGTAATTTAAATTATTTTCAGGGTTATCAGTAGAAAATGACTCATAACGCGTATCTGCGTATCCACTACAGACCGTTATCCCTCCTTCCATTCATTGCAAAGACACTTGAGCAAGTTGTGTTCAACCAGATCTCTATGTTCCTTGTGCAGAACAATCTCCTGGACAGCAACTAATCTGGCTTCAAAAGATGCCACTCAACTGAGACTGCTCTGCTCTCGGTTACTGAAGCCCTGCGACTGGCAAGAGCAGCTTCAAAATCCTCGGTACTCATCTTACTGGACCTGTCTGCTGCTTTTGACACTGTTAATCACCAGATTCTCCTGTCCACCCTCAGAAAGATGGGCATCTCTGGAACCGCACTTTTCTACTCTCCGATAGATCCTTCAGGGTTTCAAATCATTTAATCACAACTTCTCTATACAGCTGGGTTCATCAACCATAACTCCTTCCAGGAGAGTCAGAAACCTAGGAGTTGTGATGGATCATCAGTTAAGCTTCACTGACCACATTGCTACAACGACCCGGTCCTGCAGATTTGCCTTATACAACATTAGGAAGATTAGACCCTTCCTGTCAGAGCAAGCAACCCAACTTCTTGTCCAAGCTCTTGTTCTCTCCAGACTGGACTATTGTAATGCTCTCCTGGCTCTTCCTGCGTGTACTGTCAAGCCTCTGCAACTGATCCAGAATGCAGCAGCGAGGGTTGTCTTCAATGAGCCAAAAAATAAGCTCACGTTCCTCCTCTCCTCATCAGGTTACACTGGCTACCAGTAGCCGCTTGCATAATTCAAGTTACTGATGCTTGCCTACAAGACAACCACTGGCACGGCACCAACATACCTAAACTAAAAGGGGACTGCTCTTTGCTGGTTCAATCTTATGTGCCCTCCAGAAGTTTGCGCTCTGCAAGTGAATGACGCCTTTTGGTGCCCTCCCAAAGAAATTCAAAATCACTCTCACGGACCTTTTCCTGGACTGCCCAGCTGGTGGAATGACCTCCAGATCTCAATGAGTCTTTACTCATTTTCAAGAGACATCTAAAGACTCATCTTTTTCGCCAGCACTTATGCACTTTCATACGTTTATAAAACAAAAACAAAAAACTGGCTATGCGTTCTGTACTAGACTAACTGAGACTTGTCATGGCACTTGTATACTGTTGTTGTTCTCTTGTTGACCTGACTGCTTCTATTGTTCTCATTTGTAAGTCGCTTTGGATAAAAGTGTCTGCTAAATGATTAAATGTAAACGTAAATTAATGGGACATTCCTATTCCTAAACTTGAGCAGCTTGTCTCCTCAGTCCCCAGACATTTTCAGACTGTTATAAAAAGAAGAGGGGAAGCCACACATTGGTAAACATGGCCTTGTCCCAACTTCGAGATGTGTTGATGCCATGAAATTTAAAATCAACTTATCTATTCTAATCTATAAAATATTGAAATTTGAAACTTCCACATCATTGCATTCTGTTTTTATTCACAATTTGTATAGTGTCCCAGCTTTTTTGGAATCGGGTTTGTACTACTATACTGTCTTGTACCATGCAATTTAAATTTATTCAAACTCTCTCAATCACTTGTTTATGCTCAAAACATGTAGATGTAGTACTAATATAATTACAGACAAGGTGACTTACTCATCTTGTTTTTTATCTTTGGAATCTAATCTTTGTTAATTATAGACTGGTGGCTGAACAGAAATAGAACCTGAACATGATAGCAGGTGAAGGAAAGACTAAAAATACCACAAACATTTGGAATCATCTGATTTTATGAGATGGGGGGGGGGGGTAGCATATCAGTATCATATATCAGCCACCCTGATTTCTAAATATCAGCATCGTCCAGGGAACCACACACATCAGTCACCCTCTAACAATGATTGCCTACTTCTAGAAGAGATGAGAGAGTGTTTTTTTTGGTTAAGGTCCTGTGATCAAACATAAATAAAATCATCAACTGCTACTAGTTCTTACTCTGTACATCTGTAAAAGTCTTGGGACATATTTGTCAAGTCCATCAAAGAAAGACTGCTGGAGATCCGTAGAAACCAGGCGCATAAACTCAGCACCAATCTGTAAGAAGACAATTGAAAGAAAAAAGTACATGAATATAACTGTGTAAATATGGCTTATATGAATATGGCTGTACAGACAATTAAAATGTAAATTTTTTTCACCTGGGCTAAACTAAAGAAAAAAATCCTAAAATCAAAAAACAAAAACAATGATTTTGGGGGGAGAACAAACAAACATGACAACACTCAAATCTAAGTCTGAAATTTAAATATATTTTGAATGTTTTGAAGTAGGTTTGTCAATGGGCTCGCCGCACAAGATTGGGCCGGTGATATTCAGTGAAGCGAGTGTGTGCATACTCATTTACTGTAAGGGAAACTTACGAATCTTGGCTAGATGGATATAATTAATGTTTTCAAATTAAACAGCGGATAGTGGTATATCAAGACATAATAAAACATCCTCCCTACGTTGTTGCATAACCCTATGTGAAAATTCATCAAGATACAACGTGGAGAAAGCTTTATTTATTCATCTGTTGATTATGCAGATCAGCGTCAGGTTAATCAGTCCACGGGGATCTTTTAATTAAAACACAAACCTCTCAAATGCACAATACTTAACATTTTCAAGCTGATTTTGTTCTGACGGTTATCTTTGAGATCATAAGGTTTCTCACTGTCAAGTGAGACAGATTTCTGATAAAGCACGTATGCTTTTTTAACTTTACTTGATAACATAATTTTTACAGTTTTTTTTTTTTTTTTTACAAAATCTTTAACAGTACAATTTAACATAATATAATTATGGTATGTTTACATTAATTAAAAGATTGGTGTTTGCATTCATGTGTATTTTTATCAATATTTATCTGTTTTGTAAACGATCTGCAACATAAATCATTATCTGTCTATTACCAGTGCATCTATATTTTCACAATTTCTTTGACATTAATTATCAGATAAAACAAATATTAAAATTAGTCATGTATTAGTTATATCATTTTACAGGCCATTTTTTTCATTAAAAAAAATATGTTTGATGCAAATTTAACTGTATAAAATATTAAAATATGTTGTGAAAATAAAGATGAAACAAACTGATGTATGTGCACAACTGACAAGTGGACATTAACGAAGATAAATCGCAGCCCACATCTCACAAAGTAAATATTTCACACACGCTTGCTTGCGGTTGTCCATCAAATCTGATGATGATGTCCACTTCTGTCTTTTAACGGTGAGTTTTCTGATGGCTGAATAATCTGATCCTGGATCCACAGGTTCTATTGCAGGTGGGGCATATATACATGCTATCGGTGTTACTGGTATTTATGGGTGTGTTTCTCCTGAGCCTTCTTTGTTGTCTCCTAACTGTCCTTTCCTCCTCCAGTGCTTGGGTCTCATCTAAACACTGCTGGTGTTACCAGGTGTTACGGTCAGCAGCCATGTTCTCCAAGTCCCCAGGTTTTATTTTGCACCTCTTAAGCGCTTAAGCGCTGCTGCATCTAGGACAGACTGGAGGTCTTGTGGAGAGTGAGATACGAGAGCGCAGTCATCTGCATACTGCAGCTCAAGTATCCTCACTCTGTGCAGTTTGGTGGTTGATTGCAGTCTCCTGATATTAAAGAGGTTACCACCTTGCTGCCCCTGATGCCAATGTATTCTGCCAGTTGTTTCCTGAAGCCTTCCCAGTGGCCTTCCCTAGCTGTTCCTGTTTATTGTGTTCCTGTTGTTGTATCGTGCACTTCACCACCCTCTTCTATCAGTCTTTTGTCAAACCCTTATATCTCACTGCAACTGGGTCCTCCTTCCTAGATCCCTGCCACTAAAAGAGACAAACAAACATTAATGTTAACAAGTTTTGATGCATACAGTAGAAAGCAATCGACACTGTCAATTGGGATTTTCTGTACAAAACGTTATCAGTAATGGGACTCCACCCAAAACTTGTAGATTGAGTGAGTTATTTACAGAAATCCAAAATCTTATGTCAGAGTAAACTGATGCTTGTTCTAAATTTTTTAAGCTACAGAGTTGGGTGAGGCAAGGGGACTGCTCTTTGCTATAAATAATGAACAATTAGCAGCATCTATAAGACAGAATGAGGAAATAAAAGACATGGGAAATACCACATTAGATAAATGGCTATCCAAGTTTATTCAAGGAAAGTGACCCAGACTTAAATTTAAAAGACTACTTTGCCCAAAGGAAAATGGAGGTCTGGACTTGACCAGCCTTAAAGGGGGGGGGGGGGGGTGAAATGCTATTTCATGCATACTGAGTTTTTACACTGTTAAAGAGTTGGATTCCCATGCTAAACATGGACAAAGTTTCAAAAATTAAGTTGCACGTTTGAAGGAGTATTTTTGTTGCAAAAAAATGATGGATGGAGCTTATTTTTACAGAGCATCAACGGAGTTGTGCAAGTGTTTTTGTTTGTTCCCTGCATTTCGAAGATGCTTGTTTTACAAACAAAGCCCAGTTTGACGCCGGATTTGCACATCATTTATTTCTTAAGGCTAATGCAATCCCAACGAAAAAGGGTCATGATCGTGTGTTGGAACCGAAGGCGGTGAGTAAAACTGCTTCAAATATCTCTGTGTTGTTAACTTAGCTATCTGCGCGTAAGCACATCAAGTAAACAACATGCGATGTTGTCATCAAACTGCACTTTCCACATGTACAGCTTAAAAAAAAAAATATAAAAATAAAAATAAAAACACATAAAGTGGAACTTAGTCATTTTCCAAAACCGCTAAGCAAATATATATAGTTTCAGTACATACCACATAGAGACGTCGTTGATGCTGCTGCTCTTGTTAAATTTCAGCCTCTGGATCTGATTCTGGATCATAAATAAACGGCTGAATCTGACTGTTAGCCATGGTTTGTTTTGGATGATGTTTTTTTCCTCACGGTAATGTCACAGCTTCCAAACGCTCTCAACGCAAAAGCCTACTGGTGCTCGTGATTCTTTAGCTCCGCCCACACGTCACGCCTCCAGCGGCTCGTGTTTTTCCGGGAAAAATCGGTGCAGACTATCTTTCTCTTATGAATATAATAAAACTAAAGACTTTTTGGAGTTATGAAGGATGCAGTACTACTCTATAGGTACTCAAGATTAACAGGATATTGAGTGAAAACGAGCATTTCACCCCCCCTTTAAATCATACTATTGGGCAACCCAACTGAGATCAATGGTTTGTGTGGATGTCCCAAGACACTATATGGGTTGGAATGGATCAGAGTGAATGCCCAAATTTGCCATTAGATTCAATTTAATTCCTAAACCAAAACATATCAGGGGGAAAGAAGATTACTAATATATGGAGTAAAAAAAAACACCTTAAAAATATGGTCAATTGTGAGGAAAAAACTACAACTTCCCATAACTATTTCCAGAGCTATAATGATTGACCAAATCAAGATTTCTTTAGGTACTTACAAATTAGACATTACCTCCAAAATCATCAAGAACGGGGAAAGCTCTGCTCTCTACCAACCAAAATAGAGCGCTTCTTCATATCAGTAACAGAAAGAATAGTGAAGTCAAAATTTATTTCACATATTTACAAAATATTGTGGGAAAGATTTTAAGAAAATAATTAAGTTATTACAGAAAAAATGGGAACTAGAAATGAACACAATAATAACAGATAAGCAGTGGGAGACTTAATGCAGTCAAGGACACAGGGTAACCAGTAGTCCTAACTGCAAGGAATTTGGATGGAAAATTAAAATGAGATATTTTAGAACTTCTAGTTTATAACATCAAAATGGAGCAACACCTCAGACGGCTGTGGCTTGGTGGGAGACCACACGCATATATTTTGGGAATGCCCAAAGATATCAGAATACTGGCAAAATGTACAAAAAGAAATAAAAAATGTCTCTGTATAGAGACATTTATTGTAAAATTATGGTACCATCCTACTTTGTTATGGGGTACTGCCAGCTGACCTTGAAGAGAATAGCCAAACATGTTTGCTGAGAGTCCTTCTTTTAATAGCGCATACGTTAAGGTCAGCTTCCTGGCTGAAGTCACACCGTCCAACAGTTGCACAATGGAGGGAAAGAATCCAACAATAACAGTTTATAACATGGAGCATACAACAGCATTATTACAACTGAAACCAGATGTATTCCTAAATAAATGGTCTTTAATTTCCCAACATATGAAATGTCTTTCATTAGATATGACTATTGCAATATCTGGCAAAGTTCATTCCCAATATGTCTGACATAAGTGCAAATTTGAGGAAATTGCTGGAGAAAGAGACAGAGTGGCACTGGGAGGATGCTCAACAGCAAAGACTGAAAAACTGAAATATAGTCCAACTTTGAAATTCTTTGATGTGAGCAAACCGATCACATTGTTGGTAGATTCCAGTTCAGAAGGAATAGGAGCTTTGATTCTGCAAGAAGGAAGGCCAGTGGCTTATGGCTTATGACAAACTGAAAATGAGTTGTTAGCCATAGTTTTTGGATGTGAGAAATTTCACCAGTATGTGTACGGAAAGGAAATCATGATTGAAAATGATCACAAGCCATTAAAGAGCATATTTAAGAAGCTGCTGCAACAGGCTCCTATGAGATTACAAAGAATGCTTCTAAGACTACATTGATACAATCTGAAGGTGATGTACAAACCTGGTGAGGAACTATACATAGCAGATGCTCTAAGTCATGCTTATCTACATGAACAGAAGGAAAATCGGCTGGAAGAGGATCTAGCAGTCAACTGGATTACGTCACAACTTCCTATTTCAGAAGAGATACTGGATGCTTTCAAAAAAGCAACAGTAGATGATGCAGAGATACAAATTTAAAAAAAGGCAGCGCTGAATGGATGGGTGAAAAAAAGATCAGTGATGCCAAGATCAATACAGCAATACTGGACATTTCGAGAGGAAATCAGTTATGAAGATGGTCTGTTATTTAAAGCAAATAAGCTCATTGTTCCAAATCAGCTAAGACAGGAAATGATCAACAAAATACATGAGTCACACCTGGGAATTGTCAAATGTAAGGCAAGAGGCAGAGACATTTTGTACTGGCCAGGTATGTCGACACAAATTGAGGATGCAGTATCCAGATGTGCTACCTGCAATGATAACAGGAGCAACAATCAAAAGGGCCATTGTTCCAACATAAAGTGCCAGGACAACCTTGGAAAAAAATGGCTACAGACATTTTTTACTATAGTGGTTCAGCATTTCTGTTATGTGTGGACTACTTTTCAAAGTACATTGTGGTAAAACTACTCAGGGACACGACAAGCTGTGGAGTCATCAGGGAAATGAAATCCATCTATGCAAGACATGGGATTGCAGATATAGTCGTATCTGACAATGGACCTCAGTATGGATGTGCTGAACAGTGAAAAATCTCTTACAGAAAGCGCAGAGTAGTCAATGTGATCCGTACATAACACTACTGGAGTACCATAACATGCCAGTGGAAGAGATAGGATTATCACCTGCACAATAACTGATGGGGAGACGTCTCAAGACAAAGCTACAAACATCATCTGCATTACTTACCATGGTGACAATGTCACAAGTGCATGAGCAACTTAAGCAGAGACAGAAGAAACAGAAGCAGTACTATGCCAGGATTGCAAAATACCTGATCTGCAACCTGGAGAAGGAGTAAGGATCCAAAAGGGAGATTCATGGAAGCCAGCTGTTGTTCTAGAAAAGCATGAACAGCCACGTTCTTTTATAGTAAAGACTCCTGATGGAAAGCTGTTCAGACAAAATCGTAGACATTTAAGAAAAACAAGAGAAACAAACTCTTCAACATTTGAGAAAAGCATTGACATGGATACTGATAGTCAGCAGTCGGTTGATGCATCACAGTGCAATGCACTTATGACAGTAAGAATATTTCAAATGAAAGAAATGTCAATGAAAGCATAGAGAAAGAGCAAGCTTACCGTACAAGGTCTGGAAGAATTGGAAAAATACCTGAAAAATACAAAGACTGAAAGTTACTACAATGTATGTGTATTGTTGGATGTGTAATACATTGAAATGCAATAGTTTATGAGTATATATGCATTTTTGAAAATGTGTTGAATAATTTTGTAGTTATGCTGAAAGTTTGGTAAATGACACTCAAATGTTGTGTTTAAAAGTTTGTGCAGAAGTTCTATGCATCAGTATAAAGGAATGTAGTTAAGGGGGGTGTAACATATTGTATATGTTATACATATATGAGGTTATGAGGACATCTAGTGGTCATCTGATATAATGACATCCAGAGTTACGTGTGTATGCTTTGTTACTTAAGGCAGTTGAATAAAATCATGTTCATCTGTCTGTCTAAAGAACAGAACATGCAGTTACAAGATGACCTGCACATCGGGGACATCACGCAAGTTATGTTGGTACTTCTTCATATTGTAACCTTATCAAAGAACCTAATAAAACATGAAAATATATATTCCAAATATATAATATAGGCTATACTGTAGGGAATTGCACTAGTGATGGTTCATTCCTAATCCATTACTCATCCATTTTTGTTTTTTGTTTTTATGATCAAATTTTTATTGAGCTACACAATGTTATTGTACAGAAACAAAAAGTAAAATAAACATAATTGTGAACACTTCTTTTTTTTTCCTCCCACATACCCAAGGCGACCAACCCCCCCCCCCCCCATCTCCCAAAGGTACATTCAGAGCATACATAATCAGTGAAGAACAAACTCCAAATACAATAAGTAAAAATAACAACATGAAATATAGGTCTTAAAGACACTCGTTAATTTTTAAAATGACCCCTGACCATTTTCTTTGCAGCAGTAAGTCCACAGAAAAGTAACTTCTTCTGAGTTAAAGAGAGAGTATAATAGGAGTCATCATTTAGAATCAAGAGTCTTGGACAGCATGATATCTCCAACTCCAAAATGTCCTTTAATGTAATGGTAACCTGTCTCCAAAAATAATTGACTTCATGGCAATCCCAAAACATGTGCATATATGTCCCTATACACCCACTCGAACACAAGTCACATTTAGGAGAGGAGGAAAGCTTCATTAAATTATGCTTCCTGGGAGTGAGATACATCCTATGAATCATCTTGAAATGGATCAGTTGATGATTAGGATTTTTAGAGACATGTTTGAGGTTAGCCCATACGGAGTCCCAACATATGTCAGTACTGTTTTCAGAATCAGACTAATAAATATTCATGTGCCAAATTTCCACCACATGTAACCTTTTATAAGAGGCTTCCAAAAACATAATGTATAATGAAGAAACCATCCCCCTTGTGTTTCCATATGAGGTAAGCAAGAGTGCAGAGTAAGACTGGGAATATTAGAACCCCAAGGAAGCCCATATGCACGCATGGAAGATCTCAGGCGCAGATAAAAGAAAAATGAAGTGCCTGGTAAGGTTATGAGATGAGCCACGCATTAACTAACGTGTTCCCATCATCGCTTTGCATTAATTTGGCCTCATATTTAAGGAAACTGCTACAAAGAATATATAACCTGGAAGAACCATTTACCGGATCTTCAAGACATCAAGGAGATAGGTTCAACTGCAGTGCAGAAGTCTTCAGAACGTGTCAGAGTGTCAAGGAAGCACAAGGAAGACTGTCTCTTCCTGAGGAGTAAGCTATGGAACAGGACCGTCTACTCCTGAGGAGTCTGCTACAGAACAGGACGTCTCCTCCTGAGGAGTCAGCTACAGAACAGGACCATCTTCTCCTGTGGAGTCAGCTACGGAATAGGACCAACTCTTCCTGAGGAGTCTGCTATGAAACAGGACCATCTCCTCCTCAGGAGTCAACTATGGAAAAGGATTGTCTCCTCCTGAAGAGTCAGCTATGGAACAGGACCGTCTCCTGAGGAGTCAGCTACGTAACATGATTGACTCAGTTATGGAGCAGGACTGTCTCTTCCTGAGGACTCAGCTAAGGAATAGGTTTGTCTCCTGGAAAAGAGTAAGCTACAGAACTGGATTGTCTCCTCCTAAGGAGTCAACTATAGAACAGGACCGTCTCTTCCTATGGACTCAGATACATAACAGGACTGTCTCCTTAAGAGGAGTAAGGTACATAACTGGACAGTCTCCTCCTGAGGAGTCAGCTACGGAACAGGACCGTCTCCTGAGGAGTCAGCTACATAACATGATTGTCTCCTCCTGAGGAGTCATCTATGGAACATGACCATCTCCTCCTAAGGAGTCAACTATGGAGCAGGACTGTCTCTTCCTGAGGACTCAGCTAAGGAATAGGTTTGTCTCCTGAAAAGGAGTAAGCTACAGAACTGGATTGTCTCCTCCTAAGGAGTCAACTATAGAACAGGACCGTCTCTTCCTATGGACTCAGATACATAACAGGACTGTCTCCTTAAGAGGAGTAAGGTACATAACTGGACAGTCTCCTCCTGAAGAGTCAGCTACGGAACAGGACCGTCTCCTCCTGAGGAGTCAGCTACGGAACAGGACCAACTCCTCCTGAGGAGTCTGCTATGGAACAGGACCAACTCCTCCTGAGGAGTCAGCTACAGAACAGGACCATCTTCTCCTGAGGAGTCAGTTACAGAACACAACTGTCTCCTGAGGAGTCAGCTATTGAACAGGACCGTCTACTCCTGAGGAGTCAGCTACAAAACAGGACTGTCTCCTGGGAACTCAGCTATGGAACAGGACTGTCTCCTAAAGAGGAGTAAGCTACAGAACTGGACCGTCTCCTCCTAAAGGGGGCAACTACAGAACATGACTGTCCACTCCTGAGGAGTCATTTATGGAACAGGACCATCTCCTCTTAAGGAGTCAACTACGGAACAGGACAGTCTCCTCCTGAGGACTCAGCTACAGAACCGGACCATCGTCTCCTGAGGAGTCTGTTATGGAATAGGACCAACTCTTCCTGAGGAGTCCGCTATGAAACAGGACCATCTCCTACTAAGGAGTCAACTACAGAAAAGGATTGTCTCCTCCTGAGGAGTCAGCTACAGAACAGGACTGTCTCCTCCTAAGGAATCAGTTATGGAGCAGGCCCGTCTCTTCCTGAGGACACAGCAACATAACAGGACTGTCTCCTTAAGAGTAAGCTACATAACTGGACGGTCTCCTCTTGAGGAGTCAGCTACGGAACAGGACCATCTCCTGAGGAGTCAGCTATGGAACAGGACTGTCTCTTCATGAGGAGTTAGCTACAGAACAGGATCGTCTCCTCTTGAGGACTCAACTGCAGAGCAGGACTGTCTCCTCCTGAGAACTCAGCTACAGAACAGGACTGTCTCCTAAGGATTTGACTATGGAACAGGACCGTTTCCTCCTGAGGTGTAAGCTACTGAACAGGACTGTCTCCTCCTAAGGAGTCAGCTACAGAACAGGACCATCTTCTCCTGAGGAGTCAGCTACGGAACAGGACCAACTCCTCCTGAGGAGTCTGCTATTGAACAGGACCATCTCCTGAGGAGTCAGTTAAGGAGCTGACAGGACTGGAGCAGGGCTGTCTTCTCATGGGGAGTCAGCTACGGAACAGGAACAAATCCTCCTGAGGAGTCTGCTATGAAACAGGACCATCTCCTGAGGACTCAGTTATGGAGCAGGACCGTCTCTTCCTGAGGACTCAGCTACATAACAGGTTTGTCTCCTGAAAAGGAGTAAGCTACAGAACTGGACCGTCTCCTCCTGAGGAGTCAACTACGGAACAGGACCGTCTCCTCATGAGGAGTGAGCTACGGAACAGGACTGTCTCCTCCTGACGAGTCAGCTATGGAACAAGTCTGTCTCCTGAGGAGGAGTAAGCAGCAGAAGAGGACTATCTTCTCCTGAGGAGTCATCTACGTAACAGGACCATCTTCCCTTGAGGAGTCAGCTACAGAACAGGACTGTCTCCTGAGGAGTCAGCTATGGAACAGAACCATCTCCTCATGAGGAGTAAGCTACTGAACAGGACCATCTCGTCCTGAGGAGTCTGCTACCGAACAGGACCATCTTCTCCTGAGGAGTCAGCTACGGAGCAGGACCGTCTCCTCCTGAGGAGTCAGCTATGGACCAGGACCAACTCCTCCTGAGGAGTCTGTTATGGAACAGGACCAACTCCTCCTGAGGAGTCAGCTATGAAACAGGACCATCTCCTCCTAAGGAGTCAACTATGGAAAAGGATTGTCTCCTCATGAGGAGTAAGCTACTGAACAGGACCGTCTCCTCATGAGGAGTGAGCTACGGAACAGGACCATCTCCTCCTGAGGAGTCAGCTATGGAACAAGTCTGTCTCTTGAGGAGGAGTAAGCAGCAGAACAGGACTATCTTCTCCTGAGGAGTCATCTACGGAACAGGACCATCTTCCCTTGAGGAGTCAGCTACAGAACAGGACTGTCTCCTGAGGAGTCAGCTATGGAACAGAACCATCTCCTCCTGAGGAGTCAGCTATGGAACATGACCGTCTCGTCATGAGGAGTAAGCTACTGAACAGGACCGTCTACTCCTGAGGAGTCTGCTACCGAACAGGACCATCTTCTCCTGAGGAGTCAGCTACGGAGCAGGACCGTCTCCTCCTGAGGAGTCAGCTACGGAACAGGACCGTCTCCTCCTGAGGAGTCTGTTATGGAACAGGACCAACTCCTCCTGAGGAGTCAGCTATGAAACAGGACCATCTCCTCCTAAGGAGTCAACTATGGAAAAGGATTGTCTCCTCCTGAGGAGTCAGCTATTGAACAGGACCGTGTCCTCCTAAGGAGTCAGTTATGGAGCAGGCCCGTCTCTTCCTGAGGACACAGCTACATAACAGGACTGTCTCCTTAATAGTAAGCTACATAACTGGACAGTCTCCTCTTGAGGAGTCAGCTACGGAACAGGACCATCTCCTGAGGAGTCAGCTACTTAACATGATTGTCTCCTCCTGAGAAGTCATCTATGGAACAGGACCATCTCCTCCTAAGGAGTCGACTATGGAACAGGACCATCTCCTCCTAAGGAGTCAACTATGGAACAGGACTGTCTCTTCATGAGGAGTTAGCTACAGAACAGGATGGTGTCCTCTTGAGGACTCAACAGCAGAGCAGGACTGTCTCCTCCTGAGAACTCAGCTACAGAACAGGACTGTCTCCTGAGGACTTGGCTATGGAACAGGACCATCTCCTCCTAAGGAGTCAGCTACAGAACAGGACCATCTTCTCCTGAGCAGTCAGCTATGGAACAGGACCAACTCCTCCTGAGGAGTCTGCTATTGAACAGGACCATCTCCTGAGGAGTCAGTTAAGGAGCTGACAGGACTGGAACAGGACTGTCTTCTCATGAGGAGTCAGCTACGGAACAGGAACAAATCCTCCTGAGGAGTCTGCTATGAAACAGGACCATCTCCTGAGGACTCAGTTATGGAGCAGACTGTCTCTTCCTGAGGACTCAGCTACAGAACAGGTTTGTCTCCTGAAAAGGAGTAAGCTACAGAACTGGACCGTCTCCTCCTGAGGAGTCAACTACGGAACAGGACCGTCTCCTCATGAGGAGTGAGCTACGGAACAGGACCAACTCCTCCTGAGGAGTCAGCTACAGAACAGGACCATCTTCTCCTGAGGAGTCAGTTACGGAGCAGGACCGTGTCCTCCTTAGGAGTCAGCTACGGTACAGGACCATCTCCTCCTGAAAAGTCAGCTACAGAATCATGTCTCCAGCAGTGCAGAGCTTGCTCAGGAATGGCCACAGGTTGGTGTGAGAGCATTTGCACACAGTGAGGAGAAGACTTTTGGACAATGGCCTGGTTTCAAGAAGGGAAGCAAAGAAGCCACTTCTTTCCAAGAAAAACATCAAGGACAGACAGAAGGATTTTCTCTGAAGCTCCCTTCCGACTGTTTGGGAAAATCGATTGTTCTGAAAAGAAAAGGTGAACACTACCATGAGTCCTGTGTTGTGCCACAGTGAAGCATCCTGAAACCATCCATGTGTGGGGTTGCTTTTCAAATAAGAGAGTGGGGCTCATAATTCTGCCAAAAACACTCCCAGGAATGAATGGAAGGAAGAATGGTATCAAAACTTCCTGCAAGAGCGATGTCTTCCAATAATCAATGAGCAATTTGGTGATGATCCATGCATTTTTCCCTGAATGGAGCACCATCTCACAAAGCAAGAGTGATAAACAAGTCACTTTAAATTCGTGGCCAGGCAACTACTTGAATCTCAATCCCAAAGAGTACCTGTGGTTAGTCCTCAAAAGGTGAGCTGATAAGCGGAAGCCCAGACATTGTGATCAACTAATAAGGAAATAATGGATCACCACCAGTCAGGATTTGGCCCAGAAGCTAATATCCAGCATGCCAGAGTGAATGAGAGGTTATGAAGAACAAGGGTCAACATTGTAAATATTTAAAGCTGCTTTGACACAACCAGCATTGCATAAAGCACTATACAGATAAAGGTGACTTGACTTGAATGGTTCTGCCGGAGGCTTTTTGAAGAGGTTGTCCATTGTTTCCCAGAAGACAAAATAGGTTAAATTTACCCTGATCTTCAAATTTTAAAAAGTGTTCACCCCCAGTTCTTAATGCATGTTTTCTCCTTTTAGAGCATCAGCGAATGTTTGAACCTTCTGTAATAGTTGTGTTTGAGTCCCTCAGTTGTCCTCAGTGTGAACAGATGTGTCTCAAAATCATACAATCATTGCTGGAAAGGGTTCAAATACACACAAATGCTGGAAACCCACAGAATTTGTGAAAGCTGAAGGATTTTTCTGAAAAAAAGCAGACAGTTTAACTGTTCAGTACAAACTAGAGACTCATTAACAACTATCTCTAAACCATTGAAATAATTCAGCTAACAACACAGTACTAAGAATCACTTTACAGTACAGTTGATTCACTACCACTTTTCGTTGATCGTTTGCCAGCTTAAGTGAAAGTTACCAGGCCTAGTCTGCCTGTTGTGACCTTATATGTACCTCGTATTTGACTCTCTGCTGCTTGCCCTGACTTTAAACCTGATTACTGACGACGATTGTGTTTGCCCTCTGTCAACTGTGTTTGCTGGTGTTTGACCATTGCCTGTTTGACCACGATACAAAACCGCTTTTGGTAGCCTTGGTTGTCCACCAATGTCAAACCTGCAATATTCAAAAACCATCTCGTCAACTACCCCCTGGACTGATTCAACCTCTTCCAATTTCACAATGTCCCTGGTCACATATCACAATTGACTTTGTCACCGATTTACCAGCCTCCAACTGTCAAACAACCATCCTCACCATCATCGATAGATTCTCTAAAGCCTGCCACCTCATGCCACTCACAAACATCGGACTGCCCTACAGACAGCTGAACATCTTTGGAACAAGGTCTTCCGATTCTATGGGCTACCAGAGGATATAGTTTTGGATGGAGGTCCCCAGTTTACTTCACGAGTTTGGTCAGCCTTCTTCAGGACACTAGTAAATGTGAGCCTGACATCTGGTTATAATCCTCAATCAAAGGGTCAAACTGAAAGATTAAACCAAGAACTCACTCGTTTCCTGCAAACTTACTGCAGTCAACATCAAAACGATTGGAGTCGCTACCTTATGTAGGCAGAGTATGCTCAGAATTAACTTAAAAAAACCTCCACTGGTTTAACTTCCTTTCAATGCACCCTTGGATTTCAACCACCCCCCTTCCCCTGGTCTGGAGAACCCAATAATGTCCCAGCAGTCCGTGACTGGTTACACAGAAGCGAGGAGACCTGGAATCAGGCTCACACTCATCACCAGCATCCCATCCTTCGACATAGAGAACAGGCTGGTCGTCACCACCATCCTAGTCCAGAGTATGGTCCTGGTCAGTGAGTATGGCTATCCACAAGAGAATTACATCTTTGACTGCCCTGCAAGAGACTCAGTCATAGGTACGTGGGTCCATTTCAGATTATTAGACAAATCACACCTGTTTCTTTCCCCTACTCAAACCCGCTGGTGGTCCGAATGACGAGGCAGAGGAGGTGTCCAGTGACCAGGGAATGCTGCCCGTCATGGAAGATGGAGAGGAGTCATACCAAGTTCGAGAACTGTTTAACTCCAGGTGCCGGGGGAGAATTCTCCTGTATTTGGTCGATTGGGAGGGGTACGTTCCAGAGCGATCTTAGGTTAATACAAATTACATTCTTGACCCCAAGAGTTCCACCACACCCATCCAAATAGTCCGGCCACCCGACCATGTGGGAGACCCCAGTGTCGCCCGCCTCCTTGCACCAGGAACGCTCACAGGGAGGGTGTTCTGTCACAGTGTTGAAACTCTGTGGTTCCCTCTTATGACCATCAGAGGGCCCCCTTACACAAATATCGACTCTTACACTCTCAAACTACATTTTACTATCAGTCCGTGTCAGGTACTGATCACTCAGCCCAGCTGTAGCCCATTAGCTGGCCTATATAAGCAGTCTGTTCCTACCATCTCTTTGCAAAGTCTTGTATTTGCATTTCTGAGCATTTTCCTTTTTAAAGCTGGCCTGTTGTACCTTTATCTGTACCTTGTGTTTGACTCTCTGGTGCCTGCCCCGACTTTAAGCCTGATTACTGATGACAATTGTGTTTGCCCTCTGTTACTCGTGTTTGAGCATTGCCTGTTTGACCACGATTCTAATACAGCTTTCTTATAGATCCCATTTTGAGTGGTGCATCGTTACAATAACAAAGTTCATGTTCAAATTAAACAAAATATTTGAAACAAAGGTTTGTATTGTTTTATATATTACTACTAAACCACTAACCCATCTAGGAACCACTATACTAGGAACTACAATACATGTTTTTGCAATAAAGGTGTAAAATTTCATTGCAATTAAATTTCGACACACACATGATGTTAGTAGCTTATTTATTTAAACACATTTTGAAAGCAAACCACTTATTCATAATATTTTGAGGTATATCTTAGCACAATATCTGTAAAAAAAATTGATGTTTGCATTGTTTGCTATTAAGAAGTTACAGAACTGTTTTTAGATGTTGCATTATTTCTAGTTCTCTAATTTGTGACTCTTGTACTGAGTCTCAGAATTTCTGGATTTGGAATGTTCTCAAATCAGTAACAGACATGAAATTACAAAGAAGCACCACAGAATAAATCTGACATTTTAGATTGTCACTAATATTTTTGCTAGCTGATTTAGTCAAATTATCTTCATATAAAACCTTTCTAAATGGAAGTGCTCAGGTTTACGTCGTGTCTAGATCTTCAGGGTTTGGTTGGGTTTTAAGATCTCTGATGAAACACTGAAAGCCAAGCTGAAGGGTCACTCGAGACTGACTGGAGTTGATGGGAAGTCTTTGGCCCGTTCAGGAAAGGAAACAAAGAGTGCCTCATCAGGATCAATCATCAGAGCATCTCCATTCTTGCTTTCATCTTTCACGAGAACAAGAAAAGCCTTGGCAACAACATCAGCCCTGCGATGAAAACACAATTACAAAGTTTCTCAGCTTTTATGTTAAATTCAAACCTTCACTTTATCTGTTCCGTATCTCTCCCCGGATACGAAGGATTGTTAACTCACTCCAGAAGGCCGCGCTTCTGCATCATTGTCTCTGTAATTCCCTTCAGTTGAAAGAAACTTCCGATATGCTCTTCTGAACTCATGGTGGACAGAAGATTGGTCTTCACAAACCATGGACAGAGAATGTTGATCCTCACCCCATAGTTAGACAGCTTGGAAACGGCCTGTTGATCAATCAATCAATCAATCAAACTTTATTTCTATAGCCCTTTACAGCAGCCACAAGGTGTCCAAAGTGCTTCACATCAGATACAAATAACACATCATCTTGATGATGAGCAATTAAAAAAAAAAAAAAAGTAAAATACTTTCTCTCTTTCACAAAAAAGCTGTGATGCTTGATATGGAAAATACATACTGCCATGGCACGACTGAATCCCACCACACCGTGTTTGGTCGCAGTGTAGATGGGTGCCATCGGGAAAGGCCCCAAACCTGCAAAGATTCAGTTCTCAGAATAAAAGGAAATTCTGCATCATTTACGTACCTCATGTTGTTACAAAAATATTCTCAGTGTTTTTTAGGGGGTCCAGAGCAATGTCGGACCCCATTGACTTACACAGTAAGGACAAAAGCAAATGACATGAGGTAAATTAATAAATGATGAGAGAAGTTCAGTTTTTAGATATACTATCCATTGATTGTAGAAATTCCTTATAGGTCTAAGAAAGTCTTCACAGTTTTTCTCAGTCGCTTTGGTTCAGGTCTCAAATGATAGTTTTTTAACAGTAGTTCAGATGTCTGAAGCTTCTTGTTCACATCAGATTTGAGTTTCCTATTGATTTGGGCAAATTGCATGTGTTTTGGCATGTGTGCTAATGAGAAATCCACAATTTGCACAATAACTAAATGCAAGTAGCTTATTGATAAAAAACAGATTAGTCGATTCTCAGCGAGATTGTCAAAATCTTCAAAATTTATGTTTATAAATATCTTTATAAATATCACAATCTTCTCAATCAACCCAGTCTGGAAGCATATATATATGGAGTTTGTCCAGCACAATCACTACCATTTATGAGTTTTGGTTCTTTGCTGCTGTCGCCTCTGGCTTGCTTAGCTGGGGACACTTCATTTACAGCGATATCATTGACTTGATTTCAAATGATTGCAAAGATACTATTTTAACTGTTTTAACTGAACTGAACTGGATGATGACATCACTGAATTCAATGATGAGCTGCCTTTAACTGGAAAATGAGTGTTTACTATTGTAATTTTGCATTATTGACTCACTATTTTCCTAAGTAATGTTGTTTGGTTGCTTTGACACAATCTGTATTGTTAAAAGCACTTTATACTGTAAATAAAGGTGACTGACTTGAGTATAAACACATTATATTTGTACAGTACATTTATTTGTAGAAATGTGTTACATGTAAACTGAAAATTCACACTTGCTTGTCCTGAAAGAGCAACAGGAAGACATAAGAATGTGTGGTTGTGCTGATAGCAAAAGACAACAGAGTGTGTGAAGACAAATACACATTGGTGAATTTTCAGTTTACATGTACATTTCTGCAAAATATTTGTACTGCATGAAAATGCTTGTGTACTACAGTTTTTCTCAATACATTTTTATCTACTGTTCTGTTAAAATCTGTATCTAATATCTAAAATGCTTTAGTATAGAAAGCCTGAAGTCAAAAAAGGAGGAAAACAATTGCATATAACAAAATTAAATTAGCATGTAACATGAAATGAAAATTGCATGTCTAAAGTATAAAATGTCAATGAAACATATAACATAAAATAAAATAAAATTTGCATATAACATTTTTTTTTTTTTTTTTTTTGGTGGCCCTGGCAAAATAACTAAGTTTTGAAGCATGAATTAAATGTTTTTGATGAGCTACTAGTAGAGTTCTGATGTTACAGCAAACAGTTGTGACAACTGCACTTACAGTTGTGTTTGAATGTTAATGTTACGACTGTTTCAAAAAATGTGCCAAAGCAATTGGAAATTGTAAAACTGTAATTTGATCTGTGTTTATTTTAAATAGAGACTGTATCAAACCTGCCATAGATGAAACATTGACAATGACTCCTCCATTCCCACCATTTTCCTTCTTCATATGTTCTAGAGCTAGATACGTTCCTCTGACCACTCCACCCTGAGATGAACACAAAACACCTTCAGCTGAAGCAGATGGAGAGATAGAGACAGATGGAGAGAGAGAGAGACAGACAGACAGACTCACACATACAGACACAAACAAATACAGACACAAACACAGACAGACACAAACAAACACAGACACAAAAAACAGAGACAGACACAAACAAACACACACAGACAGACACAAACACAGACAGACACAAACAAACAAACAAACAGACAGACACAAACAAACACACACACACACGCACACACACAGACAGACAGACACAAACAAACACACACAGACAAAAACAAACAAACAAACACAGACAGACACAAACACAGACACAAACAAACACAGTCACAAACATAGACAGACACAAACAAACAAACACAGACAGACACAAACACAGATAGACACTGTGACGAGCGCCCTTGGAGGAATCAGCGTCGCCCTGGCAACCAACGGAAAACACCTGCACGTCCTCGTCACCGGCTGATCAGTCACAGCTGCTCCCCATCAGCCTGCACTCTCTTAAGCAGCACACGCTGAACTCAGAAGATGGTCTCGAACCCAACGCAACGCTGGTCTAATCCCTCTCTCATTTCTCTGCAGAAAGCAGCGAGTGACCGACAGCCCACCCCCTTTGGAGCACGGAGAACGCACAGAAAGCACCAGCACTCAGGAAGCGGCTCACATCACTTCACCAGGCACCTTACCCTCTAAATAAATCCACCCTCCGGGGCATTTAATGCACAAACCCTTTTCGAGTGATTCTTCACCCCATGACAGTGGTGGAGAATGCGGGCAAAATAGTGAAGGATTACCGACAAGTCACCGCCCCAACTCCTAATTTTTTTTCCCTCTCCTTGTTTGTGTCACCAGCAGCACGGAAGGCGGCGTGGGCGTCCCCGTCATGGAGGATGTCCTGCAACGCCTCGCTGAAGTGAGCATCCGCCAGCAGCAAACAGCGGAACACCTCGCCACTCGTCTGGGCAGGACGGAGGATGAAGGACTGAGTCTCGGGCACAAGCCACCCGCCTATTACCAAAAATGACCTGTCAGGCCACGTCGCCCATGACTCCTCCCCCTAGCCCGCTCATCCCGCTGCCTATCATCGAGGTGCCCTTCGAGCGGATTGGATTGGACATAGTGGGGCCGTTGTTGAAGTCTGCCCGAGGGCATGAGCACATCCTGGTCATTGTCCACTATGCCACCTGGTACCCAGAAGCAGTTCCCCTGCGGAAGGCCACCGCGAAGTCCATCACCCATGAGCTGTTTCTGCTGGCCAGCCGAGTCAGTCTCCCCTCAGAGATCCTGACTGACCAGGGAACCCCGTTCATGTCCCGGCTAATGGCGGACCTCTGCAGGCTGCTGCGGGTGAAGCAGTTGAGGACCACAGTATATCACCCCCAGACGGATGGACTCGTAGAGAGATTTAACCAAACCCTCAAGCAAATGCTCAGACGAATGGAGGCGGAGGACAAGCGGGATTGGGACCTCATGATCCCCTACGTGCTCTTTGGGATCCGCGAAGTTCCTCAGGCCTCAACTGGCTTCACCCCCTTCGAGCTCCTGTTCGACAAATGAAGAAAACGGATCGACCGAGTGATGCCGTTAGTCCGGGAACACCTCACCAGGGCCCAGCAAGCGCAGTAACGTCACTACGTCCGGGCAGCCCAACCATGTGAATTCCAACCCGGAGACCGCATCATGGTCCTGGTCCTGGTCCCCAGCTCCGCCTGCAAGTTTCTCGCCTCTTGGAAAGGACCCTACTCGGTGGTGGAGAGGATTGGACCAGTCACATACCGCCTGAGACAGCCGGGACCGCGACAGACGGAGCAACTCTATCACATCACCCTCCTGAAAAAGTGGGTGGGGACCCTGGACCAAGTAGCTGCCCTGAGCCTCAACGAACCCGTGGTTGTGGATGTCAACCCCAACCTCTCGGCTGCCCAGAAGACGGAGCTGCAGCACCTGGTCAGTCAGTTCCAGGATGTGTGCTCCTCCCAGCCCGGCCAGACCAACGTCCTTCAGCACCACATCAGGACACCCCCAGGAGTTGTCAGGCAACGGCCCTACCGGGTCCCGGAAACTCATCGGCAGGCTATTGAGGCAGAGGTCCAACCAATGCTGAAGTTGGGGGTAATAGAACCATCCCGGAGTCCATGGTCCAGCCCCATTGTGATGGTCCCAAAGCCGGATGGCACCCTCCATTAATGACTTGAACGAAGTCTCCGAGTTCGACGGGTACCCCATGCCTCGGGTCGACGAGTTGCTGGACCGCCTTGGAAGGGCCCGGTACATCAGTACCCTGGATCTCACCAAGGGCTATTGGCAGGTACCACTCTCCGAGGCCGCCAAGCTGAAGACTGCCTTCTCAACCCCCAGTGGCCATTGGCAGTACCGGACCCTTCCCTTCGGCCTACACGGGGCCCCCGCGATGTTCCAGCGGATGATGGACATCCTCCTGCGGCCCAACCAGGTGTGAGCAGCCGTCTACCTGGATGACGTCGTGATCCACTCCGAGGCATGGGAAGAACATCTGGATCGTCTGCAGATGGTGCTCTCGGAGCTCCGGCGGGCTGGACTCACTGCTAACCCCCGAAAATGCCACCTAGCCCTCTCTGAGGCCAAGTACCTGGGTCTCCAAGTCGGCCGAGGTCTCATCCGGCCACAGGACATAAAGGTCGAGGCCATCCATGCTTGGGGTTTGAGGGCTATTACCGATGTTTTATCCCCAACTTCTCCTCTTTAGCCGCCCCCTTGACAGACCTGACCAGGAAGGGGCAGCCGGAGAAAGTATGCTGGACTCCACCGGCGAAAGAGGCCTTCGCCCAAGTCAAAGCGGCTCTCACGTCCTCATCTGTACTCCGCGCCCCGGACTTTAGCTGCCCCTTCCTGCTGCAGACGGATGCCTCTGACATGGGACTGGGAGCGGTCCTCTCCCAAATTCAGGAAGGTGAGGAGCATCCGATAATCTACATCAGCATGATGCTGTCCCCAGCCAAGAGGAAGTACGTCGCCGTGGAGAGGGAAGCCCTGGCCATCAGGTGGGCAGTCCTGGAGCTCCTAGGGCCGCAAGTTCACCCTGGTAACCGACCGCGCGCCCCTACAATGGATGGCCCGCGCCAAGGAAACCAACGCCAGGGTAACTCGCTAACTGGTTCCTAGCACTCATGGACTTCCACTTTGAAGGTTGCCATCGAGCTGGGGCCGCCAACGCGAACGCCGATGGCCTCTCCCGAATCTGGACAGCTTACACAGGACTGTCAGGAGTCATTCCTCACCCTCCCCTAACTTCACCCCTACTCTCTACATATGTTCACAGGATCAGAACGACACTTGGGGGGGGGGGGGGGGGGTTGACGAGCGCCCTCGGAGGAATCAGCGTCACCCTGGCAACCAACGGAAAACTCCTGCACGTCCTCGTCACCGGCTGATCGGTCACAGCTGCTCCCCATCAGCCTGCACTCTCTTAAGCAGCACACGCTGCACTCAGAAGATGGTCTCGAACCGAATGCAATGCTGGTCTAATCCCTCTCCCATTTCTCTGCAGAAAGCAGCGAGTGACCGACAGCCCACCGACAGCCCACTTTCACTTTGGTTTGGCACCGAAGAGCACGGAGAATGCACAGAACGCACCAGCACTCAGGAAGCGGCTCACATCACTTCACCAGGCACCTTACCCTCTAAATAAATCCACCCTCCGGGGCATTTAATTCACAAACCCTTGTCGAGTGATTCTTCACCCCATGACAACACACACAAACACACACACAAACACACAGACAGACAGACAGAAAACACAGACACACACAAATAAACACACACAGACAGTCACAGACACAGACAGACAGACTGACACAAACACAGACAGAACCAAACACAGACCAACACAGACACAAACAAACAAACAATCATAGACAGACAGACAGACAGACACAAACACTGATGGACAAACTCATACCAGGTTGATTGCAATAGTTTTTTCCCAGTTCCTTTCATTGATGATCCCTGCGTTGTTGCAAAAAATGTCTATGCGGCCAAATGTTTTAACAATTTTTTCCAAAACTCCTGTAAGGGACAACATGAAAGCATTCAGAGCATACCCACAATCTCATTTACTGCTCTTATAAAGTGACTTGAGTAATAGCAGCATTGTGATACTGTAATTCATATCAGTCTGATCATCATGTAATCATTCCCAGACAATAAAACCTCTCTTAAATGTTCAGAAACCTTTAAAATCTTCCTCTGATGTGACGTCGGCTGAGTAAAATTCAGTCCTGCCCCGTCCATACTCCTGATCAAGTGTGTTCTTCAGTTCATTTCCCAGCGATGTATTCACATCGATTAAAGCCACCTGTAATCAAATTAATCTGTGAGAGCGATTACAGTACAGGACTCTGAGATTCAGAAGTCTACAGTAAAGCAGAGCAAGTGACTATTGTGTCCCTCACACTTTTTAATTTCATCTTTTTTATTATAATATATATATATATATATATATATATATATATATATGTGTGTGTGTGTGTGTGTGTGTGTGTGTGTGTGTGTGCATATATATTTTTTATATAAGCAGATGTTTCTATTTATTCCCTCAATGTGAATTTTACATTTTAATAGTCAGAATATGAATTGGAAAACGAACTTTACTCTTCAGGCGTTTCAACACAATTCAATCAAATCTGACGAGCAGGAACAGTTCCGTTCTTTAAAACGCTTTTCAACTTTGACACAATTTGACGCCCATCTTTCTAATCGATGACAGTTGTTTGTTTTTTTAAACAAACTTAGATCTAAATCTTGATGAAGAGAAATTATTTTGCTTGTTTACTTTTTCATGGCAACAAGGTTTTATAAACGGTTAACATTACGAAGACGCCTCATTACTATACTTATCTGCATCACTGTTACAATTTTCCTAGACACTGTCAAACGATCTTACTGTGCATATAGATACTTCTGTCTAGATCAATGTTCAACCTGCTTTTTATCTGCATCGCAAAGTCCTGTAGCATATTATTTGTCGTTCTAGAGTGCGCATTCCTTGTCATGCGGCGCGTTGAAATCCTGACGCGAGACAAACATTACAACAGCCTTTACAACACTGTATCGTTGAATTCTGCTACTTGTCGTTAATACAAATATAAGCACAAAAGGATATATATATATATCTAATTTTTTTTTTTTTTTTTTTTTTTACCTTTGCCCCGTTTTTCAGGAGTATTTCGACAAAACTTCTGCCCAAACCCTGAGCTGCTCCGGTCACCACAGCCACTTTCTCCTTCAGATCCATCACAACACACACCTGTCACAGAAACCAGAAAACACAGCAGCACTAATGACTAAAAACTATCTGTTGAATAACTAACAGTTACCAGAACAGAGACAAGAGGTTTGGGTGAGTGGGAGGAGTTACACAAACCACACACACCACACACACACACACACTGTATATAGCGGCTCTGCCACAGATGTGTGAGGAAACAATTGTCAGTGTGTCCTTCTAAAAACACTTTAATAAAACCTGTGTTCATTGTAAACATCCTGATAGGTTTGTCAAAGCATCCTGGAGACACAGTTCTTGTGGATTGAGTCTGTCTCAGTTTGTTCTGTTTCTTCATGTCACTCCAGACAGACTGATGAGGATCAGATCACAAAAAAATTACTGCATTATTACAATTAATAGCAAAATGAATGTTTGGCAATGTTAACTGTTATTTCCCACAGACACACTACAGCAAACAATAGAAATAAATGACTTTTTAGCTGCTGGAAATGACATTTAGGGCCACTATTGTATATAAAGTCACATGTAATGCATTGCACAGTAATGATGCTTTCACCATCTGGTAAATCACACATGTTAAAGATCATTTCCAGACAACAGATGAGGTCATGACACTTAAAAAGTCTACAAACTTTTAAGAACTTCCTCCAATGACACATTGGTTGCATTAACCCTTTCTGTGCTTCCTGCCTGATTACTGTACATCCTGTGTGTACAAACCAGTACACAGTGTCCGAGACTCATGCCATCTCACAGAAACCCAGCCTCAGCTGTGAGTGATTATCCACATTTCCTGGAAAGAGAGCAAAACAAGAGTCTTGGTGATGATAATTAACAACAGACCTGACGTGTAAGGAAGAGGAAAGAAACTCTCATTTTGAGCTCTAAGAGACTGCTTTGGATAGAAGTATCTGACAAATATGCAAATCTGAATGTAAATTAATGAAATGGGATTTGAATTGAAACACCATAGATTGTGTTGATTGGGAAGAGAGCAGTTCAAATAAAATCACACAACACAAGTTTTGAAACAGTGCACAAATAACAACATCAGTTTGGTTTATTATTATAACCTCAATTTTAATTATCTGCTATAACACACACACACACACACACACACACACACACACACACACACAAAGACAAATATCATTCTAATAGAATACCAGTTGAAGTCTAGGTAATGTTCCCACTCAGATATCCAAACAACCTCGCGCGTATGTGTGTGTGTGTGCGCGCGAGCTCGGTTACACAGAATGTTTATTCATAGACAGTAAAAAAAGTGTTTATTATGATTAGCATAATTATTATAGTATAATTAGTTTTCATATTTACCGTCGTAAAAAAATATCTAATCAGTTAAAACGCATTTGAGAAATGTTTCTAAATAACGTCTCACAGATTATTCATTGCAACCGTTCTTTCTATTTCAAAATAATAATAAAAAACCCACTCAAAATATAATTTACCTATTTGTCACGGTCTTCTTGGAGGCAGCTGTTTGACCAATCAGCGCTTGCGCTCGGGTGACGTCGGCATGACGTATTTATGAAAAATGGCGGCTACGCGTAGCAGTGAGTTCGGCGATTTGGTTCAAATTAAAAAGCAACTTATTTCTATTACAGCGCAGTGTAAGGAAAGAGGACTCGTCCACAGTGTGAAATGGTAACGCAGATTCTATTTATAATTCAACACATGTGAGGAATACAAACCGTTATTATATTACACATCTTAATGTGTGAGCGTTCGTTAGCATGACAGCTAGCATCATGAAATACAGATATATTAGATCTGTTTAGAGTATCATACACTAACTCTTCCCTGACAGTATCGTGTAATGTGACACGTTCTATAATAACACACACTGTACTCTCTAAAAATATGCCTTGGGATATAAATATGTAAATACACTCCCCATACGCCCCTCTGTCCTACACTAACACTGTTTTGATGTATGTTATGCTGTGTTCAACAGTTCAACATGTTTCTTGAGCAGTAAATCATTATATTATTCTGATTTCTGAAGATCAAGTGACACTGAAGACTGGAGGAATGATGCTGAAAATACAACTCCACATCACAGAAATACATTACACTTTAACACAGATTCACACAGAAAACAGCTGTTTTAAATAGTAAAAATATTTCACAATATTCCTGTTTTTGCTGTATTTCTGATAAAATAAATTCAGGTTTGGTGAGCAAAAGAGACTTATTAAAAAAAACAAAAAAACTTTAAAACTCTTCCTAATCAAACACTTGTGACTGGTAGTGTATGCAAATGAAAATAGGTTTTTTAATCGTTCTTCAGGGTGTAAAAACAACAATAAACGTGTCGTTTGTGTTTCAGGGCATCTGAGCTGGCGTTTTCTTTGGATCCGCTTCCTCTGAAGGAGATCCCTCCAGCGCCGGAGCTCACCGAGGTCCGTCTGAAGCCCTCGCTCTCAGTGAACAGACAGAGAAACAGACACGTGTGTATAACAGACATGTCTTCTCTCTTCCAGGAGGACGCTCGGGACCTGGATGCACTGTGTCTTGCCAAATCATACTTCGATCTGAAGGAATATGACCGAGCTGCATACTTCCTCCGCGGCTGCCGGAGTCAGAAAGCATATTTTCTCTACATGTATTCGCGCTACCTAGTGAGATATTTCTCTCTTGTTTTCTTATGTGAATATTTTAGATCTGTTCTCTTACGAGATGAAATGTGAAGAAAGCAATATCCTTTATTTTCTCAGTCAGGTGAAAAGAAGAAAGATGATGAGACGGTGGACAGTCTGGGTAAGAGTGAGTGTTTTTAACCTGGCAGAGATGGTTTCCGCTCTCTCGTCTTCATCAGCATGTGTTTGGTTGTCTGCAGGTCCTCTGGAAAAGGGTCAGGTCCGAAACGAAGCCCTGCGAGAGCTCAGGGTGGAGCTGAGCAAGAAACACAGCGCCGGAGAGCTGGACGGGTTTGCGCTCTATCTGTAAGCATCACATTAGTTCTCACGTACTGGGTCGTGGCCCAGAAACAGAGTGAAGGTCTGTCCTGATTGATTGAGTATATCTGAGAACCACTGGTTGTAAAAAAAGCAGTGATTTTCTAGAAGATTCAGCACATCAGTCTGTTTTTCTCGATTTTTTGACACACCGCACATAAAGTATAACTGGGTCAAAGACGTTAAGATATCCACATCATAAGAAATTTACAAAAGTGATTTTATGTCAATAGAAAGAACAATGATTGTGAGTAAAGTCTCTACTTTTAAGGTTCCGAAAAGTTTTCGGAGGGTAAATGGTCAATATTTGGTTGAAATTTCTGTAAAAATATGCTTATTCTGACGTGTACATATTAAGATATATAAAAGAATAATGGAACATATTACATTTCATTGGGTTTTAAATGAGTGGAAATGTCTTACTGACAAATGTCTGAAACTTAGGATGTTGGGGGACATTATAACAACCCCCCAAAAAAAGTAAAATTATAACTAATTAGTATTTGGGGTGAGAGTAATTATTCTTTTAATATGGAATAAATGGATTTTTGCTGTAAATATACCTGACAAGACCGTTACACCAAAAGACATTTTAGTCTCTTCTGTAAATCAGAGGAAAATGTATGATGTTTATTTTTTGGTCAAGAAAAACAAAATTACAATTTAAATTAAACCGAGAACATGGTAATAAAATATGACTAGAACTCAGAGTTGAACTGTAAACATTCATCTTGATAATGTCAGATTACTTTGATAGAAAGGTATGTATTTAATTCAGCTGTTAAATTTAAGATCATAATTAGTACCAATTTAGCTCAAACAATTTAGCTTTAAGGTTGCATTAGAAATTAAAGAAAAACATGCTTGTGTCAAAGTGTTTTTGGTCCCAAATATTACTTGTAGTCCACTGTATGAAGATTTTTTTGGGGTATAATATGCCGCAGTAACTTTATTTTGCTGTCCTCTCTTACACAAGTGAAGTGTAGTGTCCTGCGTCCTCTAGTGAGAAACTATCATGAGTCTGAGTAATGTTTGGTGCGTCTCTGAACGTCATCTTTATTCAGTTACGGAGTGGTTCTGCGGAAGCTGGACTTGCTGAAGGAGGCGGTGGAGATCTTCGTGGCGGCGACACACGCTCTTCCTCTGCACTGGGGATCGTGGCTGGAGCTCTGCAACCTCATCACCAACATCGAGATGGTACTTCTCCTTCTGAAGCACACTGTGTGTAGTGTGAAGCGTGTACGCTGAAACAGAGACCGCTGTGTGTGTGTGTGTGTGTGTGTCTCAGCTGAAGTCCCTGTCTCTGCCGGAGTGCTGGGTGAGGGACTTCTTCATGGCACACATGTTCACCGAGCTGCAGATGATCAAAGAAGCGCTGCAGAAGTACCAGAGCCTCATGGAAGCAGGCTTCTCCAAGAGCACTTACATCATCTCTCAGATCGCCGTGGCTTACCATAACATACGAGGTGAGGGGTGCATGCAGAAGAGACCGAAACCTAAGTCAGGACGCTCTGTTATTCTTTCACTGATTGTTTATACACATGGTTTAAGACCATTGAAATGTGAATATATCGCGGGGTTCGTACAGAGTGCTTAAAGTGCTCGATTTTGAAATCTAAAATCATGGAAAACCCTTAAACAGCCAGATTTTTGGGAATGTTCTTGAAAAGTACTTGAATGTTTGAAGGGCAGTATTTATGAAATAAGTGTAATTTCCTTCGATAAAACAATCTTTTACGCAAAATTAACGATGAATATACTGTGAGCTTGTGTTGCTTAACATTCCTCTGGTTAAACCGCGCATGTTATCTTACTAGATTTGTAACGTATATCATGTATAAACCTATTCCAACACAGGAGAATTCATCAACGTATTTCTAAATATGCGATTTCTTGTACATCGCGATTCGAAAATAAATGTCCAAACCCTCGCTCTTGAGTTTAGATGTGGCCAAATATTCAAACTACATGGATTTAAACTTTGAATCCCACTGTGAAGTGAAGCGTGGCCAGTCCGTTGGTGCCCTCTACAGGTGTTTGCTATAACACATAATAAACTAAAGTGGACTATGTTCATATTTTGTGTAGGTTTATTACGTAGACCTATTTTATCATGGTTGTTTAATGAAACCATGTTATTACTTGGTTTGGATACCTTATTTGAACAAATGATTATTGCCACATTGTTTTGAAAGCCTGTTTTTCACCTGCATCACAGGAAAATATCAGATCACTAAATTGTAAAAATAATCAGTAGATTACTTGATTCCTAAAACAATTATAAGTTATAGCTAGGGCTGGGATAAACAATATATTTTTTTAACGATTAATCTAGCGATTATTTTTTCGATGCATCGATTAATCTAACGATTAATTTTTTCAGACCGATTTGATTTCGATTATCTCCCCATTAATTGACTACTAACAATTTATACATGTTGATTTACATATCTGAATGAAAAAAAACATGAATTCCTTAACATTGCAATATATGTTTATTGCTCTTAAAATTACAAAATAAAAGACTGACTAAGAAAGCATTACTTTGCACTTGTATAGAGATAGCATTCAATAAAACCTTGAAGCCTTAAAACACATAGCTTACTGAAACAAGCTTACTGAACACATAGGGCCTAGCTTACTGAAAAAAAGTGCTTCTTTCAGATGAAAATAACAACAACTTGATGTCTAGCATTCAATAAAAAGGTCACCCAAAATACTTGTTTAGAGCAATTGTAATAATACAGTAACCAATGTAAACTTGAGGGCTTTAAGCTAATACAGAGAGTGCTTTTCCAAAATAAATAAAAATTAACAGTGGGAGCCAGCAGCCTGTCATGGAGAAAAAATCTCTGAATGCTCCACCTGAAACTTTGCCGTTCCGCCCTTTTTCTATCGTGTCTAATGATTTTGGTTAATATGCACGAGGGAGGGAGGGAGAGAGAGAGCGAGCGAGCAAGAAGCGCTCGTGTAGTTTGAAGACTGTGAGTGTGCGCGCACAGCCGGGTCTCTCTCGTACGTGCCCTGTCTGGTGCAGCAGTCATTCTATCCTACATCACTCACCGATCAAATAAGGCTTTGACAGCCGCCAAAAAAAAAAAGATCAATGCAGAAAAACCCCTGGATTGGTTATATAACGTTGGACAGAATGTTGATCCGGCCATCGTGTATATTCAGCGCACACAAGGTAAACGTTTTGCAAACGTTTTCTTAAAGAAATAGAAACGGGTCGACGAATCTATTCGCATATTTTGCATCAATGTATTTTTTGTTGTCCCAGTCCTAGTTATAGCCTAGTTAAAAAATCTTAAAAATAGTATTAAAATAATGTCTTATTCTATTGAACCAAGTATGTGTATATCTCATGAGCTAAATGTATTGTGGTGGTGATAAAGCTCATAATTTAACAAGTGTTTGATACAGTTTTCAATCTACAAGTCAATCATATTCATGAAAAAAAAAATCGGTTTGAATAAGAGAAGCGATGACTTTGTCATAATATCCTTTCAAATGTTAAAGTTGTCACAGTCATTGCATGCTTTTGTGCTACACTTTATTTGTGCCATTTAGTTGTATTAGTTTATAAGAATTTTAGAGATAATAACAATATAGTTTGAGAAGTTAGATTTTAGTCCTTGAAAGCCAAAATAAATTGTGCTTAAGTCCTTGAAAGTCCTGGGATTTTATTTAGCAGTTTCTGTACGAACCTTGATAATGTTAACATTACTGTAGGATTTTAATTTAATACACAATTTAATTAAATTCAGTTAAGTCCTGGTTTCACGGACAAGGCTTAGATTGAAGTCAGTTATTCAATTTAGGACATTTAAGTAGATTTTTATTTGTATATTTTTTTAAGTGTGATAATGGTTTACCTTACAGGGGTAATCAATTTACAACGTTAGCACGCATGCGATACGGTTTGCAGTGTGTGTGAGCCTGTTGTCAGAAAGAAACATTAAGTGATGTGCTTCTAGTTCAAAACTGCATCACATCAATCGAGTGTTTGAGGAAAAGGCGATAATCTTAATATTATCTGCTTCATTGTTTCTCCAGATATTGATCAGGCCTTATATCTGTTCAATGAGCTCCGGGAACAGGATCCTTTCCGCATCGAGAACATGGACACCTTCTCCAACCTGCTCTATGTGCGGGTGAGAGCTTTCTGAATGCACGTTATACATCTTACTATGCAGGTTTAAATGACTTTAACATGTTTAATCAATGCTGTATCTCTTTCAGTAAAGATTAAAAAAAAAGATATAGTCTGCTTAAACCCAGCCCTTTCTTACACTGAACTGCATCCATGCATTGACTGTGTCTGTGTGCTGTCAGAGCATGAAGCCGGAGCTCAGTTACCTGGCACACAATCTGGTGGAGATCGATAAGTACCGAGTGGAGACGTGCTGCGTCATCGGTGAGAAACCAGCTGTTAAAGATCTGTGGTTCATCTCTGAACACGTCTGATTCTTACACTTGTGTCTTCGCGGTCAAACCGTGAAATTTAACTTCTTTTGTTTTCAAGAAAATCAATGTAGTGTATTTTTGGTCATCAATATTTTTTGATTACTATTTAGAATTTTGAGGGGGATTTCATGATACAATGCAATAGTTATAATTTTTATTAGTTTTTGTTTTTCATAAAACAACTAAAAATTAGGATGTCTTATGAAATTGTCTTAAAAAAAAGATCCAAATATAGTTAAAAAACAAGAAGAAATATCTGCAAATGGGTTTGGATTAAGATACTTTTCCTTTACCCCAAATGCATCCTGATTCAATAATTTTTTGATATTTATATTAAAAAACAAGACTGAAATACTAAGGAAGAAAACAATTCTTTTTTTGGATCGTGTTCAGGTTTTCACCAAGTCTCATCCCGTTCTGATGAAGCAGAATTGAAAACATAATATTTTTAGTTCAGTTCTGACTAAAGAGTCCCAGAGGGTTCGGCAGGATCGTGAAGAGCTTGTTGAGAGGCTTATCAGTTCTCCATGGAAGTTAACAGATGCTTGATTTCTTTCAGTTTTATTTCATTTGACAGATACTGTGCCAAAACATAATGGCCCACAGCACAAGTGCATGTGCTCAAAACAGTCTGGCTTCCAGTTAGCACGTGTTTGATTTCATAACAGGGGTGTGAGAAAATCAAACAAACTAGAAAATCCAGTTTGTTGAGGAAACTGTAAAATAACGTATCTCTGTAATCATTTAATCTGTGTTTTGTGTCCACTGGCAGGAAACTACTACAGCCTGCGGTCTCAGCACGAGAAGGCCGCTCTGTATTTCCAGCGGGCTCTGAAGCTGAATCCACGCTGTCTGGGGGCCTGGACCCTCATGGGTCACGAGTACATGGAGATGAAGAACACCTCCGCTGCCATCCAGGCCTACAGGTATCATCCGCTCGCAGCTCAGAGACGAACCAGATCAGTGCTGTGCATCATTCCCATCAGCACACTGGAGCACATTTAACTCAGGACTGCTTCACTGAGACTTTCAGTCCAACGCACGTCACATTAGTCAGCTTTCTCATAATAAATGAATATGAATCTATTACTCGTTTCCTTCTTGTGTGGTAGACATGCGATTGAAGTGAACAAGAGAGACTACAGAGCCTGGTACGGACTCGGACAGACCTACGAGATCCTCAAAATGCCCTTCTACTCGCTCTACTACTACAGAAAAGCTCATCAGCTGAGGTGAAGAGGTCTTGGAGGATCGTTCAGTGTGTGTTCCTCAGGATCTGCTGGCTTACTGTGTGTGTGTGTGTGTGTGTGTGTGTGTGTGTGTGTGTGTGTGTGATGGTTTCAGGCCTAATGACTCGCGAATGCTCGTCGCTCTCGGGGAATGTTACGAGAAACTGTCTCAGCAAGTGGAGGCCAAAAAGGTAAAGTGGTGACTCTTGATTTTTCTGCAGAGTGTATGTGTGTGTGTGTGTGTGTAGTAATGCTAACGCTCTGCTCTGGCGTCTTCAGTGTTACTGGAGGGCGTATTCGGTGGGCGATGTGGAGAGAATGGCTCTTCTGAAGCTGGCCAAGTGAGTGTGTTTTCCTCAGGAGTGTGTTGTGTTAGTGCTGATGATGCTTTCACTGAAACCCTGTGTGTGTGTGTTTTCAGGCTTCACGAGCAGCTGAATGAATCTGACGACGCTGCACAATGCTACATCATCTACATCCAGGACATTTTCTCATGTGGAGTAAGTATCTGAAACCTGACACTGCAGCAGCGTTTGACTAGTGAATGTTCTGTAGGAAGACTTATTCACAGCTGACAACGTACACTTCCAAGAACCTTAGTTTTTATTTTGTCGAATATATTTGAACGTTAATCTAACATTCCTTTATATCAGAGGTAGACCACAGGGAAGAGCAGATTATCGCCGAAAAGTCAAACGAAGTGTTTTGGGCACTTAGTATTTTTCTTGCATGCGCGTGCAGTTCAAGATCTACCCGATTATCTGCAGTCCAAGAATTCAGAATCGAAGATACAAAACTATGCTATATAAAAAATCAGTTGTGTAAAATTTTAAGTATTCAAGCTAAAAATCATCATAATTCAGAACTATGTTAAATGCCACACAAAATTCAGTTTTGATAAATGCCACTTGTCAATAATTGAAATTTATACAATAGAAATTCAAATAGTTTTGTCATATAATAAACTCCATACGAGGTAATAGTATTGTTCGAAAGTATTAAATGTTCCTTCTTTATAAAGATCTTGAATTGTAAGTATACCCTTATGTTGAGAAAAAAATACTGTGTAATCCAGCAGAAAAAACATGAATGCATGTAAAACTGGGAAGACTTGTGTGATCTGCTGAGTAAAGGTGTGTGTGTGTGTGTGTGTGTGTGTCAGGAGCAGCTGGAGCACGCCGAGGTCAGCACCGCTCTCAGGTATCTGGGTCAGTACTACTTCAAGAACAAGCTGTACGACGAGGCGTCTCTCTGCGCTCAGCGCTGCTGCGATTATAACGACGTGAGTTCCTCTTCATCATCCACTCACACAACTCAGGGATGCAAACTTGTCACCTTTCAGAACAATTGTCATTTTGAATCCAGAACAGGTGATTCGTGCAGATCTGGTGACTCTTTCCACTAGAGGTCGACCGATTAATCGGTTCTGCGGAGTAATCGGCACCGATAATATCGGCCAGTGTGCTTCAGCCTAGCTGTATTATCAGTCAAATGAAGTACCAAATCAGTTCTGTTCCCGCTCAAATACAAGTGCTTTCAAACTGGGTTTCCAGGACTGTGTAACAAATTCAGCTGAAGTGCTACTCAAAACTGGCCTAATCACGTTCCTGGGTAAATTGGCTATCAAAATTGCTCCAAAATCATGATCCAGTGGACCCTAAGCCTCTTTCCGGGATTTTCCACATCGGGTGGAATTGCATTACACCAGCAGGAACCGTATAGAAGCAGTCCAATTGTGTATTTGTGTGTGTGCTCCGGTTTAGAATTACAGATGCAGAAGTTTCTATTTATGCTTTAAACCTTAATGTTGAGTATCACAGCCAATCACAGGCGTCTCTGGAAAGCATTGACCAATCAGAGGTGTTTACTGTATGTTAGTCAGAATCCATCACTTTCTTCATCTCCTGATGAGATTGCGTCTGTGAGAACTAAAACAGATGACAGGAAGATTTACTGCATATTAAATATTATTTCTGATCAACCCTAAGTAGATCTAGTAGAATTTGCAGACGAACGTGTTTTCAGCATATAGTTGAAGGTTGTTAACATCCAGCATGTCGTCGGAACCTTTGAGCTAAATTAGTTTAGTGTTGCTAGCATGCTTTAATATTGCCAGAATATTTTAGCACTTGGCTAGCATTAGTTATCATGTCATTAGCATGTTTCAGAATTTGGCTAGTATAATTACACGTGCTGCTAGCATGTTTTAACATCGTTACATAATTTTAGGATGTACGTAGATGACGGCATGTTTTAGTATTTTTCTAAAAGTTGATGTAATTTAACTTTTTTTTAAGATGATTTAGCATTTGGTTAACTAACCTATCGTTAGCATGTTTAAACATCAAGTTGTTGACATTTTACTATGTTTGAACATGTTTTTACATTTTTCTATAAGTTGATGGAATGTAAACGTATAAAGATGTCGCTCGCATGTTTTAATATCGTTAGCGTATTTCAGGTTGTTTTTAGATGATAACATGTTTTAACCTTTTTTAAAGTTGATACACTGTTGTAAACGTGTTTTTAGGATGTAGTTGTAGTTTTTTTCTCTAAGTTAAAAGTATGCTATCATGTTGTTAGCAGGTGTAATAAATTGGTAGAATTTTTCTAGGAGTTGATGGGTTGTATTAAGATTGTTACCGTTTTTTTTTAAAGAAGTTGGTAGTACGGTAACATGTTTTAACACGTTAGCATATCTTTGACAGACAGCTAGGTTAAAGGCAGAACAGATTACTTGTGTGTGTTTAGATTTGAGTGTGTACTACTTTGATAGAATCACTGCACCATGGAATAAAGAGGCACTTGTGATAATTAGTGGTGTAACCTGTGTAACCTGTGGTTTTCAGGCGCGAGAGGAAGGCAAGGCTTTGTTGAGGCAGATCTCTGCGGTGCGTGAGCAAGGAGAGCCTTCCTCCACAGACCTGACTGTGCCCTGCGTCTTCAACCCGCTGTCTAACAACACCACACCCGTCAGGAGGGTGTCTCCGCTTGACCTGTCCTCCGTCACACCCTGACACACCTCTACACACTGTAAATAACACCGCTGCCTGCTACAACAAATAAACTGGTCCAACATTGACAGTTGAGTGTTTGATTACAAATCTCACCCATATTATACAGTGGACAGACATCCAGAAGTGACAAACCAACATCTCCGACCACAGAGACTTCCCCAAACGCATGCAAAAGAGGAGCCAAAGCAAGAATGTAGTGCTAAAATCTGCATTTGACCATTTACAAACACATCAAAGAACAAGACGTGTGTGTGTGTTTGGTAATAACACTTACTCATTCTCAAACATTTTGAAACCGATAAAGCGGCAACCATCAAAGAGTTTTACAGGCTACATTTTTGGAAGACAAATGGAATGTAGGTTACTATTTGGAATCAATACTTCTATCTTGCTTCTTTTTTGATTTATTTTGCATAACATACAAAATTATAGCTGCAAGCAGCAATTACGGGGCCAAGCACTCCACCGGCAAATTAAGGAGCTAAGCATGGCATGAAGGTCGGACCACACCAAATGCAACAGTGAGCAATTACAGCAATTTTAGGATGATTGTAATTGAAATGGCTAAAAAAATCATAACAGAACCACTAGTAATATGATTAAATGGCTTCTCACTTTTGACCAAGAGGTGGCGCTATTATCAAATCATTTTGGCGTGTTCTGTGAGAGATGATAATGTTACACACAATGTTTGGTGTCAATATGCCAAAGCATTGCAGCGATACAGCCTCAAGTGTCATTTTGGCATGATGCCTCAAATTCGTCGCGGAGGTATGCGAAAATGGTTTTGTCTATCGACACAAAATCCATATCTTTGTGTCAGCACAGTACCAAGATCATCTGATTAGAATTTGGTGAAAATCGGACCAACAGTTGATGAGGAGTTTGAAAAAGTAGGTTTTCAACATAGATCAAAATGGCGGACCAGAAGTTCTGCTTACTCTGGTATATTTGGTATCTATGTTGTCGGCATAAGCCAGGGAATATTGTGAGTTCAAGTTCATTGCAATAAGATAATGCATTAAAAAGTTATTAGCATTTTTAAGTGTAATTATTCATGGTTAATTAATGGTTTATTACTCTTGACCAATAGGTGGCGCTCTTACCAAATTTATGTTGCATGGTCAGTTTCATGTGACAATAACAGATACAAAGTTTGGTGCAAATATGTAAAAGCTTTGCAGAGATACAGTCTCAAATGCATTTTGGCATTGGTCCAGCAAATTTAATCAAAATGGCGGACAGGAAGTATGGCCAATTTTGGCATAATTGGAATAGATGTTCTTGGCATGACACGAAGAATATAGAGAGACCATTTTCATTTCAATAGTCTAATCGATTCAAAAGTTTTTAGCATTTTTTAGATGTTTCATTATAACTCTTGACCACAAAGTGGTGCTGTCTCCAAACTTTTTGAGTACCTTCAGGGCATGGAGCCGAATATTTTTGTAATTATTTTCACATTGATACGATAATGCGTTAAAAAAATACAGCATTTTAAATCATAATTTAAAATGGCCAACGCCTAAAATGGCTAATACGAGAAATCTGGATATCATTCGACTCAACCTGACTCACTGAATCTAAAGAGACCAGTTGTGTGATTTTTGGCCAAACCATTCTGAAGTTATAAGCCAAAATATGCATTTTTCATATCTCCTGACCACTAGGTGGAGCTGTGTCGAAACACTGCAGGTAGTCTCAGGTCATGCTTATTATAACACACACCAAGTTTGGTCTCAATATGCCAAACTGTTGCTGAAATATAGCCTCACATGCATTTTTGCGTGCTTTTCGTCAAATTTGTTCACGTGTCATTCAAGAACGGTTGGACAAATCAACTTGAATTCCATATCGGACTAAACACGAGTTCGAAAAAGTAGGTTTTTCGAAAATTTTTAAATAGAACAACTAAACCTTGCAAAATTTTGGGGTTAAATCGATTTGGCATAAACCAAGGATTCAGAGGAAGAAATAATTAACATTTTCTGGCTTACAGTTCAAAAGTTATTAGCATAAAAAATATTGAAACTTTGGACAAGTGGTGGCGCTAGAGAGTTGGAGTTAGAGACTTCAAATTTGCTATAGTTAATGTTGGGACTGTCCTCTATCTGTGTGCCAAATTATACATTTTCCCGCAATCGGTTCTATGGGCCTTCGGTGCTTGGCCCCTAATAATAATAATAAACAATCAGCATGTAGGAAAATAAAACCGGTAATAGCCTTTGCTCTTCAAATGAGAGTTTCACAATGAAACAATTTTAAGAGCAAATATCCATCCGACGCACACTAAAATAATTTAACGCACAGCTAACTGTGGATTATTGCGATTATACCATGGTCACTTGTCAGCACTGATAATGATGTTTACAGTGAAACGTGTGACCGGAAGGGTCAGCTACGACTCGTTAGCTTTAGCATTCTGCACGCTTCAATTAGACACAGATGAAATAGTGCAGTGAGATCACATTTAGATGAATCAGTGTTTCGACCGCAGGAGCTCCTTCAGCTTCTACAACACACACACACACACACACACACGCACACACACACACACACACACACACAGTCAGTGTCAGGAAACAAGCTCATTGCTGGAGATCAGGTCTGACTCTGTGCCATCAAGCGCCCCCCGGAGGAGCAAACAGGATCTTCATCTCACACACAAACTAACATCTCCATCCAGTCGGGGAAGACCTTTCTAAGCAAAGAAACCTTAAGGAACACTGTCTCTTGTATTAGCAGTTTTTATTTGAAATAGTTCCAACCAATCACCATTACTTCATCGCACAAACAATAGCATAAGGTTTGAAAACACTAGAATATTGAAATAATGGTCAATAACTAGAGAAGCTAGTGTTAGATGATTTTATTTTTATTTTTAAGAAAACAAGCAGTTAGTAGATAAAAAGAGTGCAAGACTAAAAGGGGCACTTTTTTCTTTCATTTTTAAAGAATAGAATTAGTAAAGAGATGAGATTATTGATGCTGGAACTTCAGCTTTGAACACAGCACAGTTCCACATCTTCACACTTGCTGATCAATCACACAATCTCTGGGTCCTGACTCATTACAGGTGGTTAATGACAGTCAGATTACAAAAATGAAGCACTTGTAATTAGATTAAACTGCATTTTTAAATATTTGTAATCTTTATTGATTTGATGATTACATATTCACACCATAGTAATAATTTAATTGTAATGTATTGATTCTACCTAATTCTTTATTTACATGTTCCTTTCTAAAATATCCTACCACTCTCTCTCACACACACACACACACACACACACACACACACACTCAGAAAGTCTTCCAGCTTCGTGAACATTCACACAGAGACCAGTCACTTGTCAGATGGATGTAATTACACAGAAAACAGACACCACACAGCATCTGAGCACTGGATTTACACAAATCCTCCACATAAGAAGTGTTTTCTCAGCATTGCATCAGCTACTGACGAACACATTCATGTTTAACAGAATTATGGGTTATTTAACCATGTATCATTACGTCTTTGGGAAGCTTTTGTCTTTCAGAAAGATTTAAATGCTCAAATTCAATGTAATGCAGGGATTCTCAAACTTCTTTCACCTAATATATTAAACGATGGTTTATGGCCACATGGCATGCAGGTAAACAAATACAGTTTTTCATCTTTTTTATTAAGCACTTTATTTTGATTGTTATCATTATAAAATGACTTATTTTGATTTGATATTGTTGTGTAATTCATTAGCAGTTCTTTCATGAACCCATTTGAGAAACCTTGACTTAATGCAATGTTTAATGCTGTTAATAACAACTCTCTCTTTCTCGTACAAGAGTATTCAAAGTTAAATCCATGTGATAAATGAGTTTGGTCCTAAAGTGTGTTTGCCATCTAATTTATCCACCAGAGACGTGTGCATATCATTCTGCTTAACGATCCCAGCGTTCATCTTTATGTGATTTAAAACTATTTAAGCACAGAGAGTGACTTCTTTCATATTTAACAACCAGTGAGCAGAAAACTACATCAGTATATATTCAAAAACAAAGACATTTAATCTCAAGTTGAGCTTAAACATGAGAAAGAAAACACTTGTGTACAGTATTTTTAGATCTGTGTGTGTTCGGTGTTAAAGAGACAGCAGTCTGATAAACACACTGCCTTACTACTGTTAATCAAAGGACAAAAGAAAATCATTCACTGATCCTGACTAAATCTATGTCCAATTATAGCGCTTTGAGTATTAAGAAAGAGGTATTACAAATAAAATGTATTATTATTATTAGTTGTGTGGATTCACATTGAAATGACTGAACTTCTCAGAACAATGGTAAATGTGTCAGCAGCTTGAAGCTAAAGTCATCTGTTCTTCTGCTTAATGATGTGCACCTGACTCTTACAGATCATTAGAAAAGAAAGAAAGTGTAGGACAAGGATTTTAGTTCTAGGGCAGGATTTTGAGATGTGGACATGAAATTAATCTTAAACACTTTTTATAATCAGAAAGGCAGTCTCTTTGTTGTGTCCTAACATCAGTATTCAGTTCAAGTGAAGTCTGGGCCGAGTGTGAATAATTCCCAGGCTGGATGTCGTATATCTCCTCGCCGTCCAGCTGTGTTGTTTCACTGAGAGTCCACTGACATCGCTGTCCCAGGACGAACCCGCTGTCAGCCGAGACGTGCTTTCCTCCTGGACATCACAGAGACACTCAGAGATGGCCAAAAACAACCTGAAACTCCTGAGGGACAAAACGGACTCAGTAAAGGACAATAACTAGTATTATTCCAAGTGATTTTTATAGAAACATGTCCAATAATGTCTAAAGAATCACCACCTGCTCATAATTCTCTACATTTTTAGTAATACAAATATGCATACATCAATTTTTTTTACGTTTTGGTTACAATTACTAAAGTTGTATCATCAAAAAAAAAAAAAAAAATCAAATTATTAATCTAAATTTTTCTGAAATGCTAATGTAGATGAAAAAAAGTGCATTGGAAGTATTTACTGCTCTATAGTTTTTATGCGCTGCCCACTTAGATGAACTGAAGATACAAGGCTTTAAATCTCTCAAGATCTGATTAAACATCTCCACAAACAGCATCACCAGCTTCAGTTATTACTAACCAGATTGACTTTATTTCTGTTAAACATCTACAGAAGATCTTATTGAGAATTAATAGAGATTTAGATGTTGACGTCTTATTGAAAATGTTTGACATCACCATCACGGAGATCAGTGTTTGATTTAGTTCTGCTCTTGACCCTTGACTTTTGTTCAGCATGCATTGTTGCAATAAAAAATAATCATTATAATCATAATAATCACTTAAGTGTGTATAAATTATTTTTTTTCCACATTTGAGTTTAATGTTTTCTTCCCATTTAACATTTCAATTCCAAAATAAAGCAAAATAACTGTTGTCTAAACTACTTTAAAGCTGTCATTTTGCCTGTTATTAAAACAGACATGTTGATCTGCTTTTTCAACACATAAATATTTTCTGAAAACACCTGCAAATGCTGGAAAAAAAGCAACAGTATAAGTCAAGGGTCAAGAGTCCAACTGAACAACACTGACTTTAAACAAATAAAACATTTTCAACAAGCGGTCAACATCTAAACCTCTATTAATTCTCAATAAGATCTTCTGTAGACGTTTAACAGAAATAAAGTCAATCTGGTTAGTAATAACTGAAGCTGCTGATGCTGTTTGTGGAGATGTTTAATCAGATCTTGAGAGATTTAAAGTCTTGTATCTTCAGTTCATCTAAGTCTGTGGCTGAAGAAAATTGTAGTTTGTTTCTTATTTCTCTTTCTTTCAGAGCTTGTTCACAGCAGGTGTTTGAATGATTGAATGTTTCAGGAACATCATACTAACCTTTAAAGCTGCAGTAGGTAACTTTTGTAAAAATATATTTTTGACATATTTGTTAAACCTGTCATTATGTCCTGACAGTAGAATATGAGACAGATAATCTGTGTATAAATCAAGCTCCTCTGGCTCCTCCCAGTGTCCTATTGCCATTTGCAGAAACTCCATCGCTCCCGGTAAGAAACAACCAATCAGAGCTGCGGTCCGTAACTTTGTTTGTGTTCAAAATGTAGAAAAATGTATATAATAAGCGAGTACACCATGGATCCATTTTCCAAACCGTGTTTTTAGCTTGTCCTGAATCACTAGGGTGCACCTATAATAAGTGTTTATATTCGGACTATTTTAGATTGCTTCAGGGGTACCGCGGCGGAGTAACCCAGTACCTTTGTGATTCTTCATAGACATAAACAGAGAGAAGTAGTTCCGGCTACGATGTTCTTCCGCAAGACGCAAGCAGTTCTGTTTATTAACCGCTAGAGCGTCAAAAGTTACCTACCGCAGCTTTAAATAACATTCTACTAACATTAAGGAAACTGGACATTTTCATGTTCTTGGAATGTTACAAATCAATGTTCCTAGAATTTTTGATTTTTATTTTAAATCACAATTAAGTTGACAGAACGTTTGAGGAACATCACACCTTTAAAAATGTTCCTCTAACATCAAAACTGGACATTTTAAATGTTCCTAGAACCAACACTGAATATTTGGAGAATGTTCTTGTGACAAAATTCTGTTAGCTGGGACTACTTCTTACATTTTAACTAGAGTAACTTGTAATCTGTAAACCATTAAACACTACTCTCTCTTTACATCTTTGAGCAAAGCGTGCCGCTGCATCTCAGAGTGAAGCTCCTCAGTAAGAATAACTTAAAGAGCCTTTTCACTATTGATGATCTCCTTCACGGTGGATGCTAGGGGTGTGTGGTATATATGGTCCGTGATAATATCATAGTTTTAACCACGACATTATCAAAAAAGGAAAAGGAAAACCTTCAGCCTCTTATTTCTATAATGAGGACTGAATAAGCTCTAGTCTCTATCACTTACATTAGATTCAAGCATGTGACAAAATCACCCCCCCCCCCCATGTGAAATATCAGTTCGTTCAAGGAATTTTAACAGTATTTCTTATTACATTTTTAATCTGGAGAAAAATGTATTTATATCAATTTGCCTGGAATATAATAATTATGTAAAAATTTAAAGAGCTGCTAAAGTCAATATTGTTATTCCTCTTAAGAAATGAAACTGTTTGATTGGCTACAGAACAGACCACTGTTATTGTTTGTGTACTGTGTACTGTTTTGGGCTTAACTGTCACAGAATGGAATGCACAGGATTGTGGGAAATCAAAGACAGCGAAGGATACATTTATGCTCTATATTTACATTTTATAGTATATACTGTATATATATATATATATATATATATATATATATATATAATTATAATATATATAATATATACATACACACACACACTTGTTTTACATGAATGTATTTTTCAAAAATATAAAGAGCAATATGTAACATTTTACCCAGATTTATTCATACACTTAACTTTTATTTGTTGCCCACAGAATAATGTTGCTTCACCAAATGTTTACTTTAATATTTTTGTAAAATGATTGAGCACTCATGATTTTTCTAGAATAACGTTTGCTGCTGAATTATCTATTAACCTAGTTTATAATATACTATATATATATTTTTGTCATGGATTGTGATTATGTCGTGATTAATTTATGTTTAACACACAACACGAGTGATGATCAGGTCAATACACAATAGCATAGAAGTTCTACATTGATTTAAAAAATAAATAAAATGAGTTAGCATTGGTATCATTGCATCCACTGATCTATATATGACTGATTATTAGTCCAAAATAAAAATGGAACTTAAACAATCAATAAACAAAAAATAGTCTACAACCAACTATATTTAAAGTATTGTGCCCAAAATTTGCCCAAACATTTTAAACAGTTGCTACTTGCCCGTTCAGTTGATCAGTGGTTTTCTAGCCATGCATCATTTCTCTCTGGTTTTATGACAGCTGTAGCTTTTATGGTTATTAGTAGAACAGTAAAGCATTACTATTAATGGCTATAACAGTGCTCACTACTACTAATCAGTGTTGAGTTTTACTATGAGGTTAACCCTGCCTTATTTATATACTATACTATACAATAGTAATACTTTTAACCATTAAAACCATTAAAAATGCTTTTCAGTAGTGTGTTTTGAGACGTATTCTATTAGTTCTTATTGTAACGCAAGCCCAATGCCAGATGAGAAAAAGTATCAGTTATTTTTAGGAAGTAATGCAGCATTGTAATGCATTATCTTTAAAAGTATTTTTTTCCCAGCACTGCTAACCATAGCTTAAAAGTAAATAATAATAATAAAAAAAACATGGTTACAGCACTTTTTCTATCATAAATCCATGGTTGATGTTCATAAGGGCAATAGCTCACGTTTCTGTGTGTGAAAGTGAAGTAATGATGGCCTATACGACCATTTCCTATTGCTCATGTGTGTGTGTGTGTGTGTGTGTGTGTGTGTTTGCCAAGCTTGTCTGGCATTACCTGAGTCTCAAGTTACACCAGTTTTGATGTCGGATATTTTGTGAAAATAAACGATGTGGTTTCCAAGCACAAATGATTAAGGCATTAAGGCTGAATAAATCACAAAAGAGTGTTTGGTTTGACGCCTGCATGTGAGTTTCCTTTCACGTTTATGACCTTCAGAGTTTGCCCTAATGAAACAAAAATATATTGCACTATATTGGAAAATATCATGTAATATATTAGGTATATATTCTTATATATATTTATATTTTCCAATATATTTCAATATATTGAAAGCGGCAATCATATTGTATATTTTGCAATATATAATATAATATATGTATCATCAATATATTATCAAAATGTATTCAAATATATAAAATATTAGAAAATAAAAGGGAAAATAATATATTACAATACATCACAATATATTTTAAGAAATGTATTGGTAAATATATTTTCCTTGTGTAAGGGTGAGGCATGTTGCACTGATAAAAATATGAAGACAGATGCTCAGAAGGATTAGACTGACCATTTATCAGCAGTTCCTATGCAGACTGATCTAAAACACACAGAAAGGATGTCCCCTCATGCTTCTCCATCCAAAGACCTGTTTTTCATGCTGTGTTGAGTGATAATATCAAGTCAATACTAGTTGGTCCCCTGGGCAAAGTTACGTCCAGTGGACGTCTTTTTATGTCTTTGCAGATGTTGAAAAGACGTCCACTGAGGTGACAGAATGTTTTTATTATGTCTTATTATTTTTATTTATTATGTTTTATTATTATGTTTTTTTATTTTCGATATAGACGTTCACAGATCCTCCTTACAAGGCTCTGTGACTTTATTTCTGTCAGACATCTAGAGAAGCTCTTATTGAGAATTACCAGAGGTTTAAATGTTGATACTTGATTCATTTGAAGTCACCGGTGTGGTGATCAGTGTTTAGTTGGGATTTTGGTCCAGTTACTTCTTGTGTTCACAGTGTGTGTGTGTGTGCACGTTGGATGGGTTAAATGCAAAGCATGGATTCTGAGTATAAGTCACCATATTTGGCTGAATGTCACGTCACTTTAAAATTGTGTATGCTTCTAGATAATAGGCCTTGTGTTCAGTTAACAATTTTTTTTTTGTTCTGATATTTTTTAGGTTAATTTGATTATTAATGTTGTAACAACTTGTGATATTAAGTTATTATTTAAAGTTGGGTGGACTTTAGTCCTCATTTGTTAAGTTTATTTAAAAAAGCGCCTGCGATAAGTTGCCTTATTTTTTAAGTTAACGCAACCTTTTTTTTTTTTCCTTTTTTTTTTTTAACAGTGTAGAGTTTCAATCACATGCATTGATTACTTAGACTTAACATCAGACCTTATATTTAATTTAATCTTTATATATAACAGCCATTTACAAAGAGGATTCTAAAGCTCGAAGAATAATGTTAGGGTCAGTTTTTCGTAAAAAAAAAAAAGAATTTGTGTGAAACAGTATTACACAAAACACACACTGCTGTTCAGTTTGGGATTAGGCGTCTCTTCTGCTCATCAGGGCTGCATTTATTTGTTTAAAAATACAGTAACATTTGTGAAATATTATTATAATGTAAATCATCTGTTTTCTGTGTGAATCTGTGATGCTCCGCTGTATTTTCAGCATCATTCCTCCAGTCTTCAGTGTCACATGATCTTCAGAAATCAGAATAATATGATGATTTACTGCATTTATTACTGCATTTACTTATTATTATTACTATTGAAAACAATCAATGTTTTTGTGGAAACTGTCATGTTTATTCAGGTTTGTTTAGAAGAACTAGCATTTTTTTTTATATAATTTTTGTAACAATACAAATATCTCTTTCGATCAATTGATAAAAAAAAAAAAAAAAAAAAAACATCTTTAAAAAACAAAAAAAAAAAAGTTACTGGACAACCAACTTTTAAAAAGTAGCATGTGATGAAATGTATTAACAATGCTATTATATTTATAAATGTATGGGTATGTCACAATTTCATTTGTATATGCAGTGAGCAGAAAGGCAAGGCATAAGTTCCTGTAAGAAAAATACTAAGAAAACTAAAGCAATACCATAAATAATATCGCTGAGGCAAAAACAAGACAAATAAATATTTACAAAAAAATATTTATTTACATGACATAAAATCTAAGAAAGTGTAGCTGTGTCTTCACGAAGAGACTCAAGCAACAGACTGTGAATCACATTTCTGAGAGACGATCAGAAGTTGGAGTCTTCACAGGGAATCGGTCTGAACGTCACGTCTTTATTTTCCTTCAGCAGAAGATCATAGCGACACAGAGGCCTGAAGAAACACAAGACAAGCGTTCAGTGACTCACTGCAGGTGCATCCTGGGAAAGTCTCTGAGACGTGTCCTGACGAGCATCATTTAACCTCTATGTCTGAACAACTGTTTTGAGCGTACCGCTGATTTAATTCACACAGAATCTAGCCTGTGGCATTTCCCAATCTCATGTACATTGATGAATGTTTCAGTCTAAAAGTCTGGGGTCTGTAAGATACTTTAGTGTTTCTCAAAGACGTCCCTTCTGCTCAGCAAGGATAAAAAAAACAGGAAAAAATGTGAAATATTTTTACTATTTAAAACATCTGTTTTCTGTGTGAATCTGTGTTAAAGTGTAATTTATTTCTGTGATGCTCCGCTTTATTTCCAGCATCATTCCTCCAGTCTTCAGTGTCACATGATCTTCAGAAATCAGAATAATATTGCATTTATTTGAAATGCAGAAGGTTTTCTAACATTACACATGTCTTTAATGCCACTTCTGATCAATATAATGCAGTCTAGATGAATAAAAGTGTGTAAGAGAAGAGCTCAGACGTGAACTGTTCCCTCAGATGAAGGCACACAGACCTGAGCTGGTTCTGGAGAGGAGTGAGCCGGATGCTCAGGATCCGGAGTTTCGTCCGCGGCCGGAGTCCTTTCCCCGTACAGAACCGGAGCGTGATCTCTTTCACAGGCTGGACGTCTCGCTCAAACTGAGCCAGAATACTGCTCTCCACAAACCTCTCAAACATCAGGGTCTTACTGGAAGAGAGAGCACCAACATCAGCATCCAGAAGATCGATCTGGGAATACTCCTGATACGAGACGGAGACGCTCACACACTTACTGATTGAGCTCAACTCGTGCCTCTTCCTGTCCGTCGCTCAATTTAATGGTTAAATATCCCCAGTGTGTTTTCTGGTTCCATGTGATGATATCAACCTTGTAACCGAACTCTAGAGAAGTCAAAGATTACATGAAAAAGCTGTTACATTATATACATATAGATCTGTGAGCACAGAAGCAGTCATCAGTAGCACAGGTGTATTTGTAGAAATAGACAACAATACATATAATAAAGAGATGCTCACTGCAGAACGGCAAATCTTTATTAGTTTGGAAGTACGTCCTGGTTTGTCCCAGCTGCAGCAGACGGTCTCTCCAGCGCACAGCATCATAACCTGCACACAGCAGTGAAACACGTCTGTCTCAGAACAAGCCCCTTATCACACAGAGTTTACTCAGTGTTCAGAGTTTACCGAAAACAGGGCATCCGTCCGGAGCGAAACTCCCACAGTCCATGCACTTCCCGTCCTGGAAGAGTGTGTAGGAGTCACAGGGGTACGCAGTGATGGGACACGAGCCGTTCAGTGAGCTCATGTAGAGGAACACGGACCTCTGATGGTCACACTTGAAATACTGCGAGCCTGTGGAGGACCAGAGAGGAGTTCAGGACAACACACACACACACACACACACACATATATTCAGTATGATCGAGGATGCAGAGAGCCATGTGTACATTATGAAGAGAATGATTCTTTTGTTTCTTTAAGAGTGCGAGTAGTCTCTTGCAAGTAATTATGATGGAATTGCTTACCCTTTAATATGCCATGCATTTAAAAATTATGAGAGATATTGTTTGAAAGCAAGTAAAAACTGATTTAATATCTTTCAGTATTTATTTAATTTGACAAGCATTTTTAAGTTTAAAGAGTACACAAAAATGCACACTGCCATTCAAAAGTTACGTTTATTTTTTGTTATTTAAGTCTTTTCTGCTCACCAAAGCTGCATTTACTTGCTATTTAAAACTATTTAAATTATAATTTATATTTAACAATAATACAATAGTTTAAAAGTTTGGAGTTAGTAAATATTTTTCCTTTAATAAAATTAATACTTTTTATACTTCAGCAAAGACTAAGGACTTACATTGTTACAAAATATTTCTATTTAAATAAACTGTTTTAGAATTTTTCTTGAGCAGTAAATCAATTCTAATAATAAATCATCATATTATTCTGATTTCTGAAGATCATGTGACACTGAAGACTGGAGGAATGATGCTGAAAATACAGCGGAGCATCACAGAAATAAATTACACTTTAACACAGATTCACACAGAAAACAGAGGATTTACATTTTAATAATATTTCACAAATGTTACTGTATTTTTGATCAAATAAATGCATCCCTGATGAGCAGAAGAGACGTCTGATCCCAAACTGAACAGCAGTGTGTGTTTTGTGTAATACTGTTTTTAACTGATGTTAGATTAAAATGGTTAAGGCTGACCTGAAAAGATGGTTCTGGGGCATCCAGGCTGATCCGCTCCACCGTTGGCGTAATAATCGATGTGACCCAGGACATCACGGTAGCCCAGCGCTGCGAGGAAACACCAGCCAGAGTTAACCTCGTCTAGAGACTGGTGTGATATAGAGTGTCATGTGTGAGAGAAACACACCGTCCATGTCTGTGTGCAGCGCCTCCACGAACTGTGCATCAGACGGGTCGAGACGCTCGCTGACGGGCCGACCGTTAAACTGGGGCCCCGCCGGATCCAGCGCTGACACACACACACACACACATCACCATCACACACTGAAACACTCGACTCGAGCTTCAGGAGAACGGATCAGTCTCACCTGTTATCCTGCCAATGCTGCCGTTAAAATTGGCCCCCGTGAACCCTGAGATGTGGGCCCCTAAACTGACACCAATCATGTGTATGGAGCCCAGATCTGCCCCTTTCTCCTGTGATGTCAAACACACACACACACACACACACACACCTGCATGTTGGTATATGCGGTTTATGGGGGCTCTCCATAGGTGTAATGGGTTTAATTCTGTACAAACTGTATATTCTATCGCCCTACCCCAACCCTACACCTAACCCTAACCCTCACAGGAAACTTTGTGCATTTTTGGATTTTCAAAATAACTAATTCTGTATGATTTATAAGCGTTTTGAATAACAGGGACACTACAAATGTCCTCATAAACCACCTCCTCATTGTAATACCTGTGTCATACCCATGTCATTATACAAATTTGTTTCCTCATTAACCACAGAAACTAGCTCACACACACACACACACACACTCACTGATATAAACACACACATACACACACGTTTACTTCACAGATGAATATGAGAGAAAGCTTCAGAAAGTCAGTCACAGGAAACACTGTGGTGAACTGTTCACAGAAGATGATACGACAAACGAATGGGACTCTGATTCTGCTAATTAACCCCCTGAAGACATCGTGGAAAATAACAATGAATCATTCTAACGTTTCATGTAAATGTAAATGGTTCATGCATGCACATATTAAACAAACATGCAGTGCCGGTATCTTCTTTCACTCTTTGGGCCTCTTCAGTCACTTTTGACCAAAATATTATTATTTTTTCATATATATATATATATATATATATATATATATATATATATATATCTGTGGCATTAGCCCTGTGAACACACACAAACAAATCATGGACACAATCCGGAAATATGTCAAAGGGTCGAATAAAAAACACACTTTGCTCTTCACGGTCAGAACATATAAAATGAACGGGAAACACAAAAACACTATGACTCAATGGATTGCTGATTAACCAAATCAGGCCCTGTCCTCAATCCCTCTCCTCATTCTAGAAGCCTCAGCTTTCTCTCAAATATACATCTCACGGTCGCTCACAGTTTCTGTTTCATGCTGACCTTAAAGAAGACGGTCACCTGCTGTTTGTTCAGGTCTCCACCTGAAGAAGTTAATGTTTTACACTTTATCTGCATGCTTCACCTGTGCACAGACAAACCTGACACCTGTCCTGGAGAAGCAGCACACCTTCAACATCATTACTGTAACTAAAACTACTATATAAATAAATAGAAATTGTAAGAAATAAATAAACAAATAAGTAAAATTACTTAAGATATTAAAAACATTTTATTTCAGCTAGGTGCCCATGCAACATTTCTCATTTCCATTTAGTTTACTTTAAGTTGAAGTACTAAAATAACAAAATAAAAACTGTTACATAACACACACACACACGCGCGCGTTGCTTGTTTCCCAAAAGACAAATAAGTTAAATTTAGCCTGATCTTCAAATTCAAAACATTGATGTAAATTCAAAATCAAGGGGGTGTAAACTTTTGAGCAGGGTCACTTTTGACTTCTGATTTTATTGAAAAGAGCTTAGGCTCATGTAACCAGAAGTTTAAAGATATATGAATATGCTTTTAAGTTTTTCTTTTTATATTTTAGTCAAATGTAATTAAGCAACATTTCAAACCTTTAACCTGCGGGGAAAATCAACCCATTAACAGTTTAAAAGTAGCCACAGGACAAAGGTGGATTTGGCAACCCTACATATAACATGAGTTGGAATCAGATTTGATGAGGAGAGAGAGATGGCTGATTTAAAAGAGATTTAAATACTCTGCAGATTGATAGAGGTTTCCTGATGTGTGAAAATTATGCAACATTAGGGTTTGGACACAAAAATCACGGGAGCAGGCAATAATGGTCAGAAATTCAGTGGTAGCGGGATTAAGAAAACAGTACCTTGCAGCGCTCTAATACCAAAAATGCACTGGAGACTGTAGAAAGAAAAAGAAGAATTCCACATTTTGGGCAATTCAGAAATCCCGGCCAGATGCATTTTTTTTTTTTTTGGTCCAAAAAAGGAAATTTGGTCACTCTAACGTCATGGCAATGTATAACACAAAGTACCTCATGCACAAAACATTTAACACGTAAATGCACGTAATTAATGTAAATCAAGCAAGCTTATAAGCATAGGCCACAAAATTACACATTAACAGACCAGAGGGAATAATATGGATTTTTTTTTCCAGAAAACTTCTTGCACAAAATAAATTCATGCACTTTCAAGGTCCTGCATCAATGTATGTTCATTTTCAAAAACTTTTCAGGACCTTGAAAAAAAATGTTCAGGTTCACAAATTTTCAAGGATTGCAAGGACCAGTGGGATACAACTATTTGAAAATCTGGAATCTGAGGGAGCAAAAAACTCTAAATAATGAGAAAATCATCTTTAAAGTTTTTCAAATGAAGTTCTTAGCAATGAATATTACTAAACAAACATTACATTTTTATGTATTTACAGTTGAAAATCAACATAATATCTTCATGGAACATGATCTTTACTTAATATCCTAATGATTTTTGGCAAAAAGAGAAATGTATAATTTTGACCCAAACAATGTATTGTTGTCTATTGCTACAGATACACCTGTGCTAGTGATGACTGCTTCTGTGCTGCAGGGACACAGATATGAGTTATTGAAGGATGATCAGTAACTATCATGTTTGTATTTCAAGCTCCTGAACAGATTCCTTTAATTTATGAGTGTTTTTCAAGCTTTGAATTAATAATAGTATCCTCTAATGTATTAATAATAGAATACTCTGATGTAGATCTATAGTTCTGTGTATTATATTGATTGTAATATTCTACAAAGGCTGCTCTCTGCTGTTGAGATGAAGGAGACTCGATGGCACTGAGTAGTTTTCCTCTTACCTTCATCTTCTGGATGAGGTCTGTAAGGTTTGCAGCAACCTTGCGTGTGTTATCCACCACTTTCCAGTAGTTGATGTTGGTGGCTCCATGGTTCCAGTCCACCACGACGACGTTCATGTCGCGGCGCACCAGGAGGAGCTTCACGAACTCTGTGAGCCAGACGGGGGGCGAGCCGGTGGGCCGGTAGCCGTGGATGAGGAAGGTCGTCGGGGAGCTGAGGTTGAAGCCAGGGTTGCTGAAGGGCTCTTGGTGGGACAGCAGCTGACCACAGGACACATTGAGCCGAGTGTAGAGCAGTAATCTCACTTTCAAAGACGTCCCGGTCAGAGAGTGCTTCAGGTCCAGGTCTGTCATCTCCTTACACTCCTCAGCTGCAGGGAGACCACAAACACAGCTCTTCACTGCCGCTCGCACACATCCCTCACAGAGGTATCCACATTCAGTCATTCAGCAGATGTTTTTATCCAAAGCCAATCACAAATGAAGGCAACAGAAGCAATCAAAATCAACAAAAGGGCAATGATATACAAGTGCTATAACAAGTCTCAGTTAGCTTAACACAGTACACATGTTTCTGTTATAAAACAAATAAAAAGAAAACAGATAGAACTCAAAAAGATTAGAGAATTTAGTGTTTTTTTTAAAGAAAACAAACAGTAAATAGAGTGCAAATCTTATTCTTTTTAAGAATAGAATTAGAATAGAGAGTGCTAGAGTTCCACAGTTTTATCCATTCACAATAACTTTAAATATGATTAAAAGTAGAGTTCAACCGATATATCGGTTTACCGATATTTTCCCTAATTTTTAAGCATTTTTCCAAAATCGGATATCGGTTTTGTAATATCGGGGTTTACCGATAAAAGTGCCATCGTGTGGGGATCGCCATTACTGAGGGGAGACCAGACAACAACAACGGTGTGCAGGTACTTAATATTACATAGTTAGTCAGCTGTATTTAACATAAAAGCCATTTATACACAAATTATATGCATTACATGAAAGCTTGATATGTAGTTTATGCAGCTTGGCTCTCAGAAATAGAGACCAACTCACAGAGTCATGTAAAATAATCTGTCAAATCCTGTCCCAAGACGGAACTTTGTATGAGTTATGTTAAATAATACAGCCATGAATGAGCGCATGTTGTAAATAAAAGTGCTTAATTTAATTCTCTCTCTGTTGTCTGTGGTCATCATTAGTCTCGTGAAGCCACTTTCATGTTAATGACGTGGTTGATGCTCAGGAAATGCTCCAGCACGGCCACCGCATGTAACTTTTAACAAGATTAACTTGTTTAAAACACCCTAAATTGTATTAACATTTCCTATATAACCATTATTTTGCTAATAAACATCTAAATAAATACAACTCAATGAAAATTAATAAGCCTATTTTTTTACCTTAGTGAGTGATCGTAGTTTGAGTGTATAGTTTTGTGTAAATGCACAATCTAAAAGGACACAAACATTATTAATAATTCTTATATGACATTTAATTTGAGAAATGCAATACAATACTGTTTTGTTTGCTATATTCCAATATTCCCTAGACTCTGCAGCTATTAAACAGCTTATTAACCTACTAATATATATATATATATATATATATATATATATATATATATATATATATATATATATATATATATATAAATAAACCTATAAACCTATAAACCTACTGACCTACCTACTGATATGACTGTCATTTATTTATGTTCTCCATTTATTCTGCTTATTGTTAAGAGTTTTGCTGCTGTTGGTGCTTTTTATAATTAAAATTTGAAGATTAAATTTAACATGAAAGACTGCTAATTTCCAACAATTAAAAAAAAAAAAAAGTTGAAAAGAACTGAAAAGAGGAAAAACCAAAGTGAAGTAAGTTCTTCCTTTACTCAGTCATTTATTTACGTAATAACGGTAAATAAATATCGGTTCTGCATATCGGTTATCGGTTACATAAACACGCAAATAATTGGTATCGGTATCTGTTATATAAAATCAATATCGGTCTATCACTAATTCAAAATAATGCAGCATTTGATATTGATGCTCTTACAGTGACTAGGGCTTTTAAAAGGATAAAAGTAAAGAAAAAAGCCATCTCTTGGATCTGTGGTGGAGGATTTTGTTTCTCGTTGCGTAACTTAAATATAGCTAAGAGCAAAGACATGATTATAGACTCTGGAAAGTTTGCTATTTCTGTCTCTACTACTGTAATACACGGAAGGGACACTGAGCTTGTGGAGGAGTAAAGATTTCTGTGTACAGTGGTTGAAAAAAATAAAAAAATAACCAAGTAACAGAATTTGTAAAATTTTAAGCGAGTAACACAGATAATGCATCATTTTTTTTAAGTTACTTTCCCCAACACTTGAAAGCACCTAACATACATGATAATTACATCTACACTAGGTGAAAAAAATATGTGTGTGTGTGTGTGTTTTGGATTTTACAGGAAAAGGGGGACTAATGCTCCATCTGTGGGGGTTATGTTAACATTTCAAGAGAAATTCTACAGTAACACCCACATTAAATGAGACTGCGTCTGCATTCACACCACAATGGGTAAACACAATGAAGTGTAAGCATTGGGAATAATGTCAGGTGGTTTCTTCTAACTCGCTAATTAAAATAAACAGATTATTACAAATTGCAAAAAAAGTGATATGAAAGGCAGTGGATGTGGATTTAGATCAACATTACCTCTGTGAGCTTCAAACATCAACGTCACAAACACAAGCCTCCAAAACAACGTCCTGCAGACCTGCAGAGAGAGAGAGAGAGAGAGAGAGAGAGAGAGAGAGAGAGAGAGAGAGACAGAGAGACAGAGAGAGGGAGAGAGAGAGAGAGAGAGAGAGAGAGAGAGAGAGAGAGAGAGAGAGAGAGGGAGAGAGAGAGAGAGAGGGGAACCTCAGAAAGTGTGAAAGTTTGTACAGCGGATATCACACACTTCTCATCTAGCAGCCTTTTCTCTCACTTTATATGCTTTTATAGAGCAGCAGTGAAAAGAAGAAAAAAATAACCCTTTGCTTTCATATTCAATAAAACTATTAAGCAGTTTTTGGAAAGCCACATATCACATTTTGCTCATGATGAAACCACAAGTTTCTAAAGACCCCTGCCGACACACACACACACACACACACACACACACACACACACGCACACACACACAGTTTCCGTGAAGCTCATTACTGTAGAATAATAGGGTGTGTAATGTTTTGGCATCATTGATATACAATAATTGTTTTTGTTAATATTTTCATTAATTTTTCTACTCTTTGATTTAGTAATTTTGATGTGTTTAGTTTATGGTTTGTTTTTACATACGTCTGTATCTTTTTCATTAAGTTTATTTCGTTCATTCAGATTGTTGATTTCATTAGTTGATTTTGTTCTTAAACTGAATAGACATGAAAAATGTCTTTCGCTTGTTTATTTATACATTCATTTAGGTGGTTTCAGTTTTTCCCTCACGTGTATGTCTCAGGTTTTGCTTACATTTTGGATTCTGGAGACCAAATGTATTAAAACTAAAAAAAAATTCCCATGATGAAAACAGCTTACTAAATATAAACAATGTTTACTTTAAATACTGCTGAATAATGTTTTCATTAAAACATAAAAAAGCAAGGTTTGTCTGAAGACACAGTTTACGGGATAACAGACTCAGTATTATTATCTTACGATTAAAAGATTGAATTGAATAGAAATGGCACATACTGAACAGTAACACACACAAACCGTCTCTCCCTCTGTGTGTGTGTGTTTGTGTTTGGAGAGTTATTGTGTGGTTGTGTAAAGGGACATTATAGGGAGTCTGAAAAGCTGAAAAGAAGACAAACTGGTTTGAAGCTGCTGTCACGTGAAGGGAATAAGAATGTGCTTTCATTAAAACAGGCAGAAGAAATCCCACCAACATTTACCTCTACCATGACCTCAAACACAAAACAGCACGCAGTGAACCTGACTGACCACTCATGTGAACAATCACACAAACACACACAGCCAGCCATTCACTCATACGACCAACAGACTTAAACACACACTCAGACAAAGAGCACATGTTACAACTATCTGCTACAAGACACAGTTTACAAGAGAGACGTCTTACCATGTTGGACGAGTGAGGAGAGGTTTCTGTCTGACAGTGAGGCTTTATTCTGTCAGGGTTGCTGACAATTCCTCTGAAGACTCCAGGAAATAGTAAGATGACACACTTACACAGCTCCACCCACCACGTCCACAAACATCCGCCTACAGGTGTCACATTCCTGCGCTGAGGAACAGCAAGACCAGACAAAAGCTCAAACTGGTGACAGCAGGGGACTGTGGAGGCACAGATGCACTGCATAAAGGACCAGCAGAGCTTTAAAGAACTATCCAGTTAAAATATTCTTAATATAGGTACACATTTATACAATTATGCAATAGCATTCAAATTAAAATGTAATTAATAAATTTTTTACTGCATTGTATTTTTATTTATTTTAGGTATTTTCACCTTTTTATGACTATAGTGCTGATCATAACTGACCGGAAGTGAAGTGAGAGAGCGATGAGAGGCGGGAGTCAGGATTCGACTCGGGACGTCTGTTGACTTTTTATTGTACTTTACATTTTCAAGTTACATGTTGGTGTATCAACTTCTGACTTCTGCCACGTGTTAACCTGCTACGTGTTCAAATATACCTTGCTTCAATAATAGTTTCCTTCCAGAGGTCTCTGTAGACCACTGCAGCCACGTGATGGAAGACAGCTTAGACAGTAGATCTGTATTTGCTCCAAAATGTCTGTTACCTTCAGTTATTTATTCTTTTGCTATGTCTGGTTTGTAAAGAAAAGCACATGCTCTGTACAGTATGTATTTGTGACCATGTATTCAACTGATCCTGTTCCATATAGGGAACTTAATTCCAAGTATTGGCAGTCATAAAACGTTTCGGCCTTCAGAAAGAGAAAGCGAAACTGGACTGAAAAGCATATCTGGTTATTTTTGTAAAGTCTAGTTCCTTTTGATCGATGTCCCTTATCTATATTGAGACGTGGCTTCAGCTCAGATCACAAGATGTTTTGTTCTGAAGTCATATAAAAGAGGTCCGGACACCCTCCCTCTTCAGCTTCAGACTTTTGTTTCTCATCTTTGTCTTCTCCTCTCGCTTTTTCAAAGTTGTTGTCAATAAATTCACACTGGAGATTTATCAGAGCCACAACAGGTGCAGTTCATCACAAACTATGAACATGTTCCACTAGCAAAACACCTCCCCAGCTAACAGAATTTTGTTACAAGAACATTCCCCAAATATTCAGTGTTGGTTCTAGGAACATAAAAATGAACGTTTTTAAAAGGTATGTTGTTCTTCAAACATTATTTCAACTTAAATTTGACTTAAAATTCAGCATTCTAAGAACATTGATTTGTAATATTCCAATAACATAAAAATGTCCAGTTTCCTTAATGTTAGTAGAATGTTATTTAAAGGTTAGTATGGCGTTCCTGAAACATTCAATAAAAATTCCTTATTGTGAGTAAACAGAGGTTTAGATGTTGACGTCTTATTGAAAATGTTTGACATCACCATCATGGAGATCAGTGTTTGATTTAGTTGTGTTCTTGACCCTTGACTTTTATTGAGTTGCTTCTTTTGCAACAGTTGCAGATATCTTCAGAAAACATCTCTGTGTTGATAAATCAGCTTAACATGTCTGTTTTAGTGACAGACAAATTACTGCATTAAAGTAGGTTGAGTTGCTCAAACAATGTGAAAAAAAAAAACCTTGTAATGCTTTTATTGCAATTCAGATGCTGAATGTTGATGCTTGGGAGTGTGTAAATATGGTCTTTGTTAACTTTTTGTTTAAAAGATGTTTTGCGTCATTAATACACTCAGTGACATCAACATTAAGCGTATGAATCCCAACAGTGGTGACATACTTCACACCAGCACACAGAACACATTCAGGGCTCCCACCTTAAACTAAATCAAACACTGATCTCTGTGATGGTGACTTTAAATAACATTTTCATTCAGACGTAAACATCTAAACCTGTCAATTCTTCTGTAGACAGTTAACAGAAACTGAAGCTGGTGATGCTGTTTGTGGAGATTTTTTTCAGATCTTGGTTTAAAGTCTTGTATCTTCAGTTCATCTAAGGCTGTGGCTGAAGAAAGTTTGTTTTCTTATTTCTCTTTCTTTCAGAGCTTGTTCACAGCAGGTGTTTGAATGATTGAATGTTTCAGGAACATCATCCTAACCTTTAAATAACATTCTACTAACATTAAGGAAACTGGAAATTTTCATGTTCCTAGAACCAACACTGAATATTTATAGAACATTCTTGTAACAAAATTCTGTTAGCTGGGTCCTAATTATTTACGTCTATTCTGAAATAATAACTCCACGCAGTAACAATTTAAATGTTCAGCTATAATTTTTAATAATTGAATTTTTCGTTTCATCAGTCATCAAAGCTGGGTAACTATTGTTCACAGAGACAGAGATTTACTTTAAATTTCACCAAGATGATTACTCACTAAAAACTCACACAGATAATGTTCTCAGGCCGTCTCAAGTCTTCATTTGACGTAACAAGGTGGTCAAATCTAAGTGTGTGAGTTGTTTACTTAGTTTTTTAAGTAAGTCTTACCATCAACGCTATAATATATTTCATTCAGACTATATCAACACTATATCGCATGGACCAATCACATACGAATATCGTGATGGAGCCATTGCTTCCTCTCATTTGAAATACCCCCCCCCCCCCCCCCTGGTTATTTCATTTTATTAAAATGTAACTTTCAAAATTATAAAATTCAACAACAAGTTCTTGACAGATATTTACACGTTTTGTAAATACAAATATAAATAATTTTTATACAAAGAAAGCAAGCTCAAAGCACGCTATGAGGGTCTGTTAAAAATAAATATAATATATATTTTTTTTTCTGTTTAAATGTGTAATGTGTGATTCTCTCTCCAAACCCATATTTTCATATCTGGTCCAGTCGACGAGGTGAGTATATTCAGAGAGGGACGTTATGGATGTGGCTCTATGGGCAGCCAATCAGGTCACAGCAGCAAACCAGAGGATATCAAATATGTGTTGAGCGCATTATCTTCAACATCCATTTTTAGATGCATGATATCGTAGAAATGAGGTGTTTGCATACCACACGGGGACAGGACTGATAGCAGCAGGTGTGTCAGATTACAAAAACACAATAGTTCTTCTGTTAATAATGTTCATATTGTTCATATTCAGAGGTCATAAACTGGGGTCTTGCTTCCCCAGAGTACCTCAAATCATTGCTTTAAATTCATTCACCAAGACTCACCTCTTCTGTTGCTCTGTGTCCAGTGCTGGGAAGCTTACTGTGTAACTGTAATAGGTTACAGATTACAGGTTACCCTGTTTAAAATGTTATAGTAGTGTAACTATTTCAATTACTTTATTAATGTTACTGATTACTTTACTTTTCTAAATTTCTAATGAATGTTTATTTTCAACTGTTAATCATTGTCAAACATTTACAGTATGCAGGGTTAACCTTACAGTAGTGCTCAGCACTGTCAGAGTTTGACAGTCCTTCATCACTTGAATTCAGATGAGCACGTTTGAACACATCCACATTAGACTTTGGTTCTGCCTTTCACTTTTAGATTGATCTGGAATTCAACGCAGATTTAAAATCATAATAAATAGTTTACTGATCTTTGCATAACTACAGGAAACACTGCATCTAACAATGGTTTGGATAAAATATTTAATTAAAAATGACAACAAATAAAAGCATATACATCTCAAATAAAGTTATAGCATGTGTCCTATTTTTTGTACTGAACTCCTGAAACATTGGTGTTTTTTCTTGAAACTGCTGTCTCTTTGTATATAATATGATGATAGTTTTCTCAAAATAAGTCAAATGCTCTTGAAGTGACTCAAGTGTAAACCCCTTTGTAATCGTTTACATTTTCATAAGTAACTGTAATTTAATGACACATTTTTATTCATAGTAACATTAACTGATTACAGTTACATTTATTTTACGTAACGCCGATACATGTAACTAGTTTCTCCCCAACACTGTTTGTGGGTAATATTTTGCTGGAAAAGCATGAACAGATGAACACTTCAGTATATACGGATGATTCTATAATTGCAGGCACATTTGGTGTCAGAAGTCATTGTTTTTTAAAAATTTTAATTTTTTTTTACATTTGTTACATATTGTTATGAATTACAAGTTTCTACAGTCAATAACAAGATAAAAAATTGTGTAAAAAAGGTCTTTAATAGGATACAGTAGGATACAGGAAATGATGTCACTCTCCCTCACTGATAAGACCTGAAGCACTGAACAGTCTGTGAGCTCTCTCTGAGAAAATATTTAAATCTAGAAAGTTCTTACACCAGGAGTTATTTTGAAGAACGTCAACGCTGTTACCACAATATCAAAAGGGAAACAAAATGTATTACTGATCACACATTGAATTATTTAAAGGTATTTTAATCATGATTACATTAGTGCCATGTGCTCTTAACATTTATGCTAGCAAGTGGAGTTTCTGGCAAAAAATTAAATAAAATTGTCAAATCTGTTACCATCAAACTCTGTTACCAAGGTAGAGTAACAATGTGTCATAGTGTAACAGAATGGACAGTGCATCGGTTAATTCTGTCAACTTAATTAGATTAATTATTCACTGTAAAATACAGTTGTTTTACAGTGCATAATCAATTAAGACTTTATTAAAGTCTTATTTTTGTAATGTTTGAGAACTTTTGAGCTTTGAGTTTAAAAATGCAAAATTTTTTACAATTAATGAACAAAAGACAGATCAAGCAGTGCATTTCTCACCCAATAACAAACTTTTCAAGAATGTGTTCAGTCCATGTCACATTTTACCTATGAACTAAATAATAATAAAAAAATTCTAAAACAAAAATAATTAAAAGATAGGCACATGCATTTTTTTTTCATTAAAAACCATTCAAATAATTGCATTATTGCATTAAAACAAAGTTTTTCGAAAAGCTGAATTACATTAACAAATTACAAATTAAAACAGCTGCTTAAAACCTTTCAAAAACAATGAAAAAAATAATAATAATACATACGCAACATGTATTTTATATGGTTGATGCCTTTTACATACTAAGCTATACATGTTTAAATTAATGTGTAATATAACAATTAAATACCATACATTAAGCCATCAATTAATGATGGTTCTGTAAAATATGTGTGTTTTTTTAAATTTTATTTATTTCTAGTCCTTGTTGTGGGTGGAGCTTGGCTTTATGTTAATCACGCATAACTATTAACATGTAAGTTAAAGTAATTTTAAAACAAACCTAAATTGTAAAACTGACCCAGCAATAGTTAAAACCAAAAGGCGTTCACAGGTTCACGAACCATTGAAATGAATCGGCTCCGACTCGCTGATTAGGAACAGAAGATCCCGGAACTCTTGAATACTTTTTGAAACTCGCCGGATTTATTTTTGAGGCGCACCGCGGCACAAGCGCCTCACTCAAAATCCACCCTAATTATTCTTAAAGTGTTACTTCCTACTTTGATGCATCAAGTCCCGTTCTATAACGCTCGAAAAAGCAAAACACGTCTGTATTAGTTATGTCAACAAATCATTAGCAGTTGTGCAGCGAACTTTAGCTGTAGTTTAGTATTTGTTCAGTCCCCCGTTGCTCTGATCGACGGGAGCTGCAGTGAAAATGGTCCCTCGTTTAAAGATCAGAAACGCTTTCTCAAATGTTGTCTTCGCCTCGCTCGTCGCTGCAGTCTGTGTAAGTGTGGGCTTTAGTGGGACTGCAGAGATTGACGCGCGGAAATGTTTAGTTTGGGGTCCTGGACTGAGTCCCGATGCTGTACTTCCGGTCAGATACTTCTACATCCAGAGCGTGGACTCCCAGGGACACAACATCAGCGCGTCTCCCGGTGAGAGAAACATGTGACAAATATACTGTGGAGCGCAATGAAGTATATTGTTAATATTGAAAATATATTTAGTTTCAACTCTCAAATACAAATAATAAATAAAATGTATAAATAATAAATAAAAATATATTTTAAAATGTATTTCAGGGACAAGAAAATACATTTCTAGGCTAGTTGCAACTGTGGATGGAATAGCCAAGAGATCAAATAAATTAAACTAAATAAAAATAATATATACATATGGTTAACATAATATATATTTATTATTATTATAATATTATAATATTTTTTATGATTTTATTAATTATTAATAACTATTTAATTATTTAATTATTAATTATTAAATATTTATTATATTAATAACTTAATAAACATACTTAAACAATATACTGGTAGAAAATATATTTATGCAAATTAATTTTGAAGCATTTTTTATCCAAAATATTTTTGTCCATTTTTTATATGTATTTAAAAGTATATTTGAAAAAATAAATAAAATAAAAAATAATAAATAAATAAATGTTGTAGAATATATATATATATATATATATATATATATATATATATATATATATATATATATATATATATAGTTTGTGAAAGTTTATAGCGGTGTTTAGTTGCTGTTTCTTTATTCCTGTGTGTGGTGTGTGTGTGTGTGTGTGTGTGTGTGTGTGTGTTTGTTGGTTTCAGCTCCAGACTCGTTCAGAGTGAAGGTCTGGTCTCTGGAGAAGGAGTTTGTCCGTGTCCATGTCCCGGCTCCTTTAGATCGGGGCGACGGCTCTCTTCTGGTCAGATACAGACTCTACGGAAGCTCCTCCAAGGGTCTGAAGATTGAAGTCTTGTATCGAGACGAGCCCGTGGCACACTCTCCCTACACTCTCAAGGGTGAACCCAGTCTTTCCTCATATCTCTCCAGTTTTATTTCTAGCATTGATAGCTATGGTCTATAATATATTCTAAATTTTCCTGTTTTGTCCTCACACATGTAGTGGGATCACATAAGAATAGCGAGAGTTAACAGCAAACACACCCTTGTGGAAAGAAAGTGCTGTTAATTGTATTAATGTATGCAGTGTGATAAAGTGTTGTCTCTGTCAGGGCCGGTGTATCACGAGTCCTGTGTGTGTCCCGAGCCGGATCCGCTCGTCTGGAGGAGCGCTCTGCAGTGTCCCGAGGACGAGCCGCAGATCCAGCAGGACTTCCTCTCCTTCCCGTCCATCGACCTCCAGCGGCTCCTGAAGGAGGTTCCTGAGCGCTTCTCCAGACGAGGAGGACTGCTGCACTACAGCCTGATCCACAACCAGCTGCACCGCCGCTCGCTCGGCAAGTACACCGACTTCAAGATGTTCTCCGACGAGATGCTGCTGTCCCTCGCGCGCAAGGTGAGACGAGTCCAGCTCGCTGTGTGATTCACTAACCATGCACACAGTACAGAACACAGACCAGTGCATATCACTGCCTGCTTTAAGATGTTAAATAATGGAGCAAATACTAGTAATCTGACAAGTGCAAACATTGCATGTGATTCTTTTGGATACTCTCCTCCTATAAATGTTATAAATGCATATTCAAGATTTTTTTCCCGTGCTAATTCTGACGGTAGTATTTTAACGCCAGAAGACGGCACAGTTTAAAATCTTCTCATGCAGGTTTTTTTTTAAAGTGTTGCTTCTGTCAGTCGTTCTGCCCCAAAATGTCTGGAATTGTTTACCAGGAGAAGAAGAGAAACAGGTTCCTAGCACTCATGTTTCTGAAAGACGAGTTAAAACAGGTTTTTAAAGTTGCCTGTGACTCTGAATTGAGGTTGTGTTCAGGATTCATTCAGTTAATATACTTTAATATATATTGACCATGCAATTCCACACAATATCTGCACCCTTTGACGCACTTTGAGTTGCAGTCCATGTATGAAAAGTGCTATATATATTATTATTTGTATTTTTAATTTTACATGTTTGAAACAACGTAAGGGATAATTGATGACAGAATATTTTTTTTTTCATTTTTGATTCATTCGATTCATTCAAACGACTGATTCACTCAAAATTATTATTATGAAATGATACTTCTGTTGTAACAATTGTGAAAAGTAAGATGTTGCATTAAAAATGTTCACAATTTTTGTTACTTTTTTTTTTTCATTTAGTTATATTTTCAGAATCCAAATGAATATTTTTATGTCCAGGTTTGAGTTATATTTTTTCTCAGACGTTTTGCTTCGCTGTGGTGATTAATGTTCTGTGTGTGCCGTCTCCACCAGGTGAAGTTACCGGATGTGGAGTTTTATATTAATGTGGGAGACTGGCCGATGGAGGACAGGAAGGCGGGAGATAAACCCGGTCCGCTGCCCATCATCTCGTGGTGCGGCTCCACGGACACGCGTGACATCATCCTCCCCACGTATGACATCACACACTCGTCTCTGGAGGCCATGAGGGGCGTCACCACTGACCTGCTGTCTGTGCAGGGCAACACAGGTGCACATCCACACCCCGTCCACTAATACTGCCAGAGAAATGTGATCGTTAAAGTTAAATGAATCTATCTAGTGCACTTCGAGAGAACAAAACTAAGAGCTGCAGCTCAAGTTCTGAACCAAGAAATCTTCAGTGAGTGAAGCTGAACTTTAAAGGAGACACGACCCTCTTTTTATTTGTAATATTCTGTCTCAGTCTAAATTACATTCACACTGGTGTTTGACAGACAGACATATTACAATATAATAATAATGACAGCAACTGACATGCATTTAAAACAAATACACTGTAATATAATGCATATATATATATATATATATATTATGATTGCTTTACATGTGAGTTTCGGACCGCATTTAAACCTCTAGCTGTCAGTAATTCATGCCACACTTGAAGCTTTTATTCTGAAGGAAACTCAAACACAAACACACACTCTCTACAGATCTAGTGAAACACAGATCATCTGCTGTCTGTTGTGTTCACAAACACACACTAAACTCCCAGCAGGTGAAATAAAAGAGAACGAAGCGGTTCTGAGACAGAAAACACCAAGTGTGAGCTTCACTTAGAAACAGAAACCTCGTGTCCAGCATCAGCGTCTCTCTCTGGTTGTCCAGGTCCTGTGTGGTCAGATAAAACGGAGAAGGCGTTCTTCCGAGGCCGGGACAGTCGAGAGGAGCGTCTGCGTCTGGTTAAAATGTCCAAAGATAATCCAGAGCTGCTCGATGCGGGAATAACTGCGTATTTTTTCTTCCGCGACCGAGAGAAGGATCTGGGAAAAGCACCGCTGGTGGGATTCTTCGACTTCTTTAAGGTTAGTGATGAAGTGGCTGTGAAATCACCCACAGAATATCATTTAAAGCCTTTATTGTGCTGAAAGAGAAAATATCAAGTAGACAAATAGTAGCTTTAAAATAAATGACCCAACAATCATTTATTATACAATGGCTCAACATAAACTGTGGAACATAAAAAGATAGCTTAAGAAAAATCTCAGTGTTTTTCTTCATACAGTGACATACAGCTTGATCAACAGTCTTCAGTATCTTCTTTCATGTCGTGCAAAAGTCGTACAGGTTCGAAACGACGTAAGGGGAACTGATGACAGAACAGTTTTTGGTGAACTGTACGTTTAATATTTTTTTTGTTTATGAAATGATGAAATGAAAACTAAAAGTAAAACGTTTTTGAGTCATTCATTCATGTGATTCGTTCAAACACCTGATTCACTCAGGAATGAAGTAAACGGCTCTCTCTTTGAATCATTGATTCACATGATTCGTTTAAAACAAGGATTCATTCAGACACTAAACACCGGAGATGCACAACCGATTGCTAAGAAAGCTAACATGTTTTGATTTTTACTTAATATTCTAATGATTTTTGGCATCAATCTTTTTTTTTTCTAATTTTGACTCAATGCAATGTATTGTTGTCTATTGCTACAAATAGCACTCATGTGATATCACGTTTCATATTATATAAATATGAGACAAAAACTCATACAGGTGCATTTGTTTGCCACAATATCTTGAATTTGAGTGCATAACTGCATTTATGGATGCATCACATTATTCAACAGCCTGAAACTGAACCCTGAAATGTAAGATGACATGCATGAAATGCAGAGCGTTAAAATAGCTGGATCGTGCTACTGTTTCATAACAAATAATTGAATGTGTTAAACAGACAGCCCTAAAACTGCTCAGTTCTCGTCTTCTAGTACAAATACCAGGTGAACGTGGACGGGACGGTAGCGGCCTACAGGTTTCCGTACCTGATGCTGGGGAACAGCTTGGTCTTCAAGCAGGACTCGCCGTACTACGAGCACTTCTACACACATCTGAACGCAGGAGTGCACTACATCCCTGTGAAGAGAGACCTGTCTGACCTCCTCCAGAAGATCCGCTGGGCTCAGGTACACACTGCTGACATCATCGCTGTGTATTGTTCTGAGCACACACACACACACACACACACACACTTCTCGTGGTTTGATATGTGCAGGAGAATGACACGCAGGCGGAGGCCGTAGCGAAGAGCGGACAGTCGCTGGTCAGAGATCTGCTTCAGCCGCACAGACTCTACTGCTATTACTACAGCGTTCTTCAGGTGAGAGATATTAGAGGATAACTTGGGTTCGGCACAGTCCTCGGTGTGACATCATGACCAAAAAAACTAAACATGAACTAGATTTTTATTTTTCAACCCAACTTTGGGTCAAATATGGACTAACACAACTTTTCGGGCTAAAAATTGAAAGTACAAATGTAACCCAACAGCTGAGTTTCTTCACACTTGACCAAAAGTTGGGTTTTTAGAGGTTAAACTTAAAATATATATAATAATATAAATATAAAACCGTAAGCACTCAACATGTATGCAAACGTAAATTGCACATAATGCAATAAGCATCTAAATCATAAAATAACAGATTTATCTAAACATACATTGAATAATTAAGGCAAGGCAAGGCAAGGCAAGTTTATTTATATAGCACATTTCGTACACAATGGTAATTCAAAGTGCTTTACATATGAGAAAGTAAAATAATCATAAAGAAAAAAATAACAAAAATAAAACAAGTAATTTTACTTTTAAAATGATTAAAACATTTTAAAACAGTTAATAATAAAACAATAATAAAACATAAAACAGTGAAAATATAGTGCAATCAGTTCGGACATTGCACAGTGCTCATTCAACAAATGCACAGCTAAAAAGATGCGTTTTGAGTTTAGATTTAAATGTGACTAGTGTTTTAGCACATCTGATCTCTTCTGGAAGCTGATTCCAACTGCGGGCAGCATAGTAACTAAAGGCAGACTCCCCTTGTTTTGTGTGAACCCTTGGTATTTCTAACTGACTTGATCCTAATGATCTGAGTGCTCTGTTAGGTTTATATTCAGTGAACATATCTGCAATATATCTGCAATATATTAAGACATCACGAGCAGGTATACGGGTAATAACAGGTCAAATATGATGAGTTTATAGGCTAATATTTCATGACAATTGAACAGAGGCATTAATATGCAAAAATAATATTGGCATGTAATCACTATATTGAACACCCTTTTTAATTAACAAAACATTATTGATATTTCAATTTAAACCTGAACTACAGGGAAACAACTGTAAGATTTTAGTTTTTTATGATGATTAATTTTATTTGAACATAGCTTTACAATCATTTAAAAATATATATTATCCTCAGAATTAGCAGTAATTGCTTGACTGAAATCAGCTGAATTCCTCGCTGCTCGAAACCAGTGCAAGATTATGAGACCGACTTACTACTTTACTAACAAAACCAGAAAAAGGACATTTCAAAATGTTTGTTTTCTAGCAAAAAGCCCTGTCGTTCAGTTGCTTTTGGTCGGTTAGAGCTTGTATGTTTATAGTGTACATGGAGTGTCTTTTATAGGGTCATTGTATGTGCATATTCAGGCTATATATCATTTATGAAAGTATTTTTTCAGACAAATATAACCGGTATACGATAATGTCTAAAAATGTAAAGCTTCAGTTGATTGCTGGCTGGGTCAAAATGCATCTAGAACACGAGAGGTGTGTTGAGTGTACAATACAATTTAATTTCTTAAAAAAGAAAAATATGCAAAAAAATGTTGTATGCTTTAAACCCGCAAATGTGAAAAAAGGTCTATGGGAGGGTTAAATGCTTAAGCAAAAGGATTTCTTGCAGGAGTGCTGCAGGATCATTTTTGAACCTGTTTGTTTCCTGATGAGCGCAGGGTCATAAGAGGTCAGTGGTGTGTAATTTTGTGTGTTTCTACAGACGTACGCAGCTCGTCAGAGCACACGGCCTGCGGTTCATCCCGACATGGAGCTGGTTCCTCAGCCGTCTGATCCCAGCACTCTGTGTGACTGCCAGCGGTCTCCAGACGAGCTCAAACCCCAGCAGAAGAACGAGCTCTGAGGACCGGCGACACCCAATCAGAATCAAGGATGAGGACCAGCGACACCCAATCAGAATCAAGGATGAGGACCAGCGACACCCAATCAGAATCAAGGATGAGGACCGGTGACACCCAATCAGAATCAAGGATGAAGACCAGCGACACCCAATCAGAATCAAGGATGAGGACCGGTGACACCCAATCAGAATCCAGGACGGGCGGCTGAGTGCTGCTGGGAGTGATGTGTTTAACACATAATGATGTGCATTAATCCCACTGTTTTAAATGACGTTTTTTTTTTCCTTTTTGCACCTGATTCCTGTTTGATATGTTATTGAACCGAGTATGTGTTTTGTTTCCCTCTTGTTTCACCTTCCTAGGATTTATTTAAGTGTAACCAGGTTGATGGATATCATGTCGCATCAAATGAGTTTTAACGAATGCTTTAAATGAAGCTCATGTAAGCTGAGCATTATTTTGTGCACGGGCTACACTCGAGCACAGTATCACACTAAAAACAATATGAACCATGCTTCGAATCGTTGGATTCTTTGAGGTCTGTGCAGCTGATGATATGAAGCCCAAGCAGCGCTTCGATTCTGATGATGGGGAGTTTCTGACTCAAACCTCTCAACAAAGCCAAGTCTGTCTGAAATGATGTTTTATGTGCTTGCCTTAAACTTAAACACATTCCATTGGTTTCATTTGTGCCTGATCAGCTGGAGCTCATGGGAAACCAGAACTACAGTATTTTACCATTTTGTATGAATTTGTGCTGTGTGAATCATGCAAAAACATGATTTTTAGAAATAAAGTAAGATTAGACAAAATTTCACAAATTTTCCACTAGTTTACCAAAATGTGAAAAAGTCAAAGTGCCATGAGATTGTGATGTCTTGCTGTATGAGACTTTTGGAAAACCCTGTGATATATTTTGTTTTGAACCGGACATACATTTTGTATTAATGTTTCTATGTACGCATTAAAGAAATAATTCACCCCAAAATAAAAATTTGCTGAAGATTTCCTCGAGGCCATGCAAGAGTTTCATATGAGCAGGTTTGGAGAGCTTCGCTCACCACCGGATCCTCTGCAGTGAATGGGTGCCGTCAGGAGATATAATTACAAGAAATAAAGACTTGTGAGAAATACCCCCGGGTTTCACAGACAAGTCTCAGCCTAAAATGCACGTTTGAGCCGTCTCAACTGAAAACATCTTTATTTTAATATGAGTGTTGAGATGCACACCTCGAATGTTTTCTTTGAAGGCATTTTTATCAAAGTTAGTCCTGGCTTAAGCTAAGCACTTGGTGAAACCGAGTCATAAACTCACAAGGGCCCTTCATGAAGGTTGTTTACTTTAGTTTGCATCGTCGCATAGAAACAGTGTTTCCTTCAGTGGTTTTACACTGAATTTATAACAGTTAAGGAGCATTGTTAGGCACAGTGCTAAGCGTCTTTGGGCTCATTGCTTTAATTTATACTTGTAAGTTGACAGCAGGTGGTGCTTTTGGAAAAGCAGAATTGAAGCCACTTATAAATCAGCACGTTGAGTATTACACAGACAGGCTGAAAGAAAACAACATCAGTTCCCTTCAGACAGTGTCGAGCCGTCATGAGATCTGCTGGAACTCACCAGGAGTGAAGCAGCTGCTTCATAGGTGTAATGGTTTTTATACTGTACAAACTGTATATATTATGGCCCTTCACCAACCCTACACCTAACCCTAACCCTCACAGGAAACTATGTGCATTTTTACTTTCTCAAAAAAACTCATTCTGTATGATTTATTAGTGTTTTGAAAAATGGGGACATGGGTTATGTCCTCATAAGTCACCCTCTCCTTGTAATACCTGTGTCATACCCATGTCATTATACAGAGTTGTGTCCTGATATGATACACACACACACACACACACACACAGGAGCACCAGCATCTCAGACAGTAAGACTTTTAGACACTCGAGTGCACTGCACAGACAGTAGTGTGAGTGTAGTGAGGCGTCTCTCCACGTGCCTGTGCTCAGATCCTCTCCCAGCAGCGCTCCCGTCTCCTTGATCTCACTCTGCAGCTGCACCGGAGTCTCTTGAGGATCATAGCTGGAGTTCCGAGCCAGAATCTTTGGAGAAGCACAGAAACTGGAGTCATTCAACGCACCTTCAAACAAGAGGCGTCAACTCACATGTAGGGCTCTATGAAATCACTTTATTTCTTCCTAAATTCCATTTTTCCCCATTTTAACTTTTCTGGATTCCACTATTATTATTACTTTTTAATGGTTAAATTGTCTTATTGATTAAAAAAAATTAAACCTATACAATCAAGTGCATTTTTACGGACCTATATGCATTTTATTATATTTTTATTGTTACCAAATTCAGTTTAAGTATGTCTAATTATTTGAATTCATGAAACAACTTTATTAAAACTGATTTTTACAACAGCCCTATAATTTTTATTTATTATTATTTTTATTTTATTTTACTGTTGTCAGATAGAGGCATAAAAACAGTATTATAATTCATATTTTACTCGAATGAAAAGCATCTTTATTTAGGAATAAATCCATGTCTTCAAAAGCATGAAACATGATTGAAATGCATCATCCAGGTATTTAAAGTGCACTAAGCTATTTATTTTCAAACAAACACTTTCTTTTAATTGAACTTAAATCATGGCCTATATATTAACTGATCTGTTATTATTGTTCAGTAACACTTACAGGTTCCTTTAACATTAGTAAACATTAATAGAAATAACAATGAGTGCATTCAGTTCCAATACTGGCCCAAAATCCTTGTTTTTAGAATGGTAAAAGCTTTTTTTTTTTTTTACTGAATTCGCACTGTTGTATTGAGTCACATTTATCATACAACACAGATAAAAGCATATATAATCCCACTGTATTAGTATTTAAATAGTATATGATTATATTAGACTTTATTCTTGAAAATATGGTGCTGTATTAAGCAGTATGTAAAAACTGTTTCTGTTGCTCATGAAAACGTTTCTAAAACGTCTGTGTATTTTACAAATATTGCATTTAATTCACTGATTCATACCGCCTTTCATGTGTCCAAAATAGAGCTGCAACTAACGATTATTTTTTCAATTAGTCGACTAATCTAATGATTATTTTTATTACGATAAATAATTAATCTAATGTTCTTTTTTTTAAATTAGCTAATGAATCCTTTGGATAACTTAAAAAAAAAATATATAAAAATATATATAAAAAAAAATATATATATATATAAGTAGAACTTCTAATATAATATTTCAACCTTTATTCATTTTCAACCAATGTGGTTGAAGTTTTTACAGTATAAAATAATAAAGAGGCAAAGAAAATTATTTTACTATGGTAAATATGAGTTTATGATAGTGTTTATAATTAAACCACAGTAGCCATAAATTTACAGTTGTCTGAGACGTCACAAAACATAAAATGTAGTCAGGGTTCTGCTATGGTTTAGCATTGGACATTGTCACTCCCCAGATCGCTATCAGACTTCGCCGCACCTACTATCATCCTGATTCATGTTACTTGTTTATTTGACTGCTTCATTAAATACCATTGACTTGCACTTGCTTCCTCCCCTTCTTCCGCCGTTAAACAGCGTCACAGAATGAGGGTTGCCGCACTTCTCGATGAACATGTATTTCTCCTCTTCCAACTGCAAAAAGCCACATAAATGACATTGAGCTATCATTCAGATAAAAGTCCAATGCTCACCAGTGTTTGTTTGTACATGAGTCCGCCGTGACCCAGACACTCCGGCGTCAGGCCGTCCACAGAGTTCATCGATGCACGACCGCAGGCCAGAGTCAGCCTTATAGGAACACAACACATTTACAAGAGCGAGGGGAATGTGGACATTTTGTTTTCATCAAACAGAATATAAATCAAGACTATCTAATATTACTGAATGAAATGAGAGTCCAGGAAGCAGTTTAGGACTGTGAATCTTTGGGGATGTTAATGGACTCAATCTACTATGAAACTTACACTCAGGTGTTAATAAAAAAAAGAAAAGAAAATCCATGAAGGTAGAATAAAAATAGTTTTGTTCAAAAGCAGAGGCTCTGTTCTTTTGACATATTGCATGTTCAGATAATCATACAACAAAATATTCTGGAGGCCGTTAAATGTTTAAGAAAATTATTACATTCTGGCTTATTAAAAAAAAATACTGCTGGAGAAAGAGCTCAAATTAAACATTTGTAATTGTGTTCTTACAATTATTTCATAATAAAACGTAAACATATTTAAACACTAACTTGAAAAGAATTGGATTGGTATATATATTGTCATGGAACGCTTGACAACGCCTCTTCCTGGTTTCACCGGATCCCTCTCTCCTGCGTATTAGGACTGCTTTTCCCATTATCCACCTCTGCTCATTAGCTCATTATTATTATGTTTAATCTCCTTATCATTGCATTATTATCACATGTGTACCCTCAGCTCTCCTTTATCTGGACTTATCTGCTCATTGTTCATGTGTGAAGTCTTGATTTACCCAAACTCGGTTTCTAGCTTGTCTCTTCTGTTTGCTCTTGCGATTTTGACTTGGACTCTGATCTCGTTTTTGAATCTAAGCTTCCAGCCCCTTACCCAGGCGTGTTTGACTTACAATTCTTGGATTGCCCTTACCTGTATGCTGCTTTGAATTATTGATACTGACCTTGCCTAGTGTTCTTGAGTTCTATGACTGTCTATCTTTGCTGGCTTACCTGTGTTAATAAAATACTGCAGATGGATCCGACCGCCTTAACCTCTTCAAAAAGAAGACTTCACCAAAACAGGATCCAGCAGATTTCCATCAACTGGCCTCCAAGGTATCCTCTCAAGCTATGTGCTGGCCGCCCATCAGCAACAGCTGGCAAAATTAAGTCAGAGCCCTATCCCCACCGAGCGTGGCTGAGAATCAAGCTATGAGTCCGGCTGCACCTGTTCTCGTTCCTTCTGCTGTGAGTAACAATTCAAACCAGCCTAAATTATCCCTTCCCGAGATATAAGATTGCTCACCCTCTGCCTGTAGGATTTTTGTTGCAATGCAGCTTGTATTTTGATCAGCAGACACAGTCCTACTCCACCAATGTGAGCCGCGTTTCATTCATGTGCTCCCTACTCACTGGCCGGGCTCTGGAATGGGCTACTGCACTCTGGTGTGGAGGTCAGCTCTCTTTCCCCTCTTATGATGAGTTTTTAACCCAATTTAGAGAGGTGTTTGAACATTCAGCGGGAGGAAAGCATCCAGGAGAACTACTGCTCACGTTACGCCAGGGTAATTCAACCGCAGTGGACTACACACTCTCTTTTTGGACCCTTGCAGCTCAAGCTGGATGGGAGGAGGAACTTCTAAAGCTCCTTTATCGCAAAGGACTCAACCCGGACCTCTAGGGAGAGCTGGTGTGCCACGAAGGTAAATCCTTGAATCAAATTATGGAGCTTGCCATCTGCCTCGACAACTTTATTCTCTTCCGATGCACATCTCTCAGGTCCAGCTTCTACGAGTTTGCTTCCTCCAGCACGGAGTCGGAGCCCATGCAGATTGGTTACACACGCCTCTCTACAGAGTGGGAGAGGAGACACCATAATCATCTCTGCATGTATTGCGGAGAGGCGGGACATCTGAGGGCTACCTGTCCGGTTAATCCAGCGCTCAAGAATTCTGCTGCGGTGAGTTCTTATCACTCTTCTTAATCATTCTCTGTGGATAGTTCTTTGAATTTTAATGGCTAACTTTAAAGGTAAAAGCCTTGATTGATTCTGGAGCTGCTGGACATTTTATCGACCTTGCATTTGCCAAAACTCATCATGTTTCTCTCCTCACATTTGAGTCTTGTGTGACTGTGGAAACGCTGCATGGACACCCCATGGGGTCTGGAGAGGTCCAATACACTACGCAAACCCTCACGCTCAGCTTCAGAACTCAACATTTTGAAACTATCCAAGTCTTCACAATTCACTCACCCGTGCATCCTATAATCTTGGGGCTTTCCATGGCTAGAGAGACATAACCCCCAGATTTCCTGGTCAGACAGGAGAATATCTAGGTGGTCCACATTCTGTCAGATCAACTGCATGGCTGCTGTCCCACTGAACTCCACAGCGCTTCCCTCAAGGGAGTGGATTTTCAGAGAATTCCCCCCGAATACCATGATCTAGCTCTGGCTTTCAGTGAAACCTAAGTTTCTCATCTTCCAGGTTCACCGTGCTGGTGAATGTGCCATTGAGCTTTTGCCTGGAGCTGTACCTCCACGCGGAAGAGTTTACCCACTGTCACAACCTGAAACAGAAGCCATGAGGGCGTACATTGATGAGCAGCTGGCTTCTCTACATCTCTGTCTTCTGCCGGATTCTTTTTCGTTAAGAAGAAGGATGGGGGTCTTCGGCCGTAAATCGACTATCATGGTCTTAATGAAGTGACCATGAAATACCGTTATCCTCTCCCGGAGCAGCTCTGGAAATGCTCTGTACTGCCCGCTACTTTACCAAGCTGGACTTAAGGAATGCATACAACCTGATTCGCATAATGAGTGGTGACGAGTGGAAAACTGCATCTCTACTACATCCGAGCACTACGAATATCGTGTAATGCCTTTTGGCCTGTCAAACAGTCCTTCCGTTTATCAAGCTTTTGTAAATAAAATTTTTCGGGACATGTTACAACAAAGAGTTATTGTCTACATTGATGACACTTTGATTTATTCTGATTCCCTTGAGGAGCATGTCCAAGATGTTCTTGCGGTCCTCAAGCACCTGTTGATAACAAGCTCTATGCTAAGCTCTCCAAGTGTGAATTTATTCAGACATGTATCTCCTTTCTGGGCTATATTATCAGTACGGACAGGGTTCTAAAGGATGACAGCAAGGTCAGAGCCATGGTGAATATGCCCCAACCTTCTTCTGTTAAGGAGCTGTATTGCTTTTTGGGCTTGGCCAACTTGTACCACAGGTTCATCCGCAAATTAAGTGTAATTGCATCTCCCCTAACATCTCTGGTTCGAGGAGGGGGTACATTTTTTAAATGGACAACGAGTTGTGCTGCTGCCTTTGCTCAGCTCAAGGAGAAATTCACTTCTGCTCCTATTCTCCATCACCCAGATCCTGAGAGGGAGTTTATCATTGAAGTGGATGCATCTAACACAGGAGTGGGGGCTGTCCTGTTTCAGCGGTATGGTAACCCTGTAAAAAATGTTCCTGTGTGCCTTCAACTCTCGAAAGCTCAACTCTGCAGAACACAATTATGAAATGGGTGATCACAAACTCCTGGCCATGAAGAGCGCCTTTGAGGAGTGGAGGCACTGGCTGGAGGGAGCTCACCAGCCTTTTACAGTGCTCACTGATCACAGGAATCTGGAGTACATCAGGTCAGCTAAGAGCCTGAATGCTCGCCAGGCTCTCTGGTCTCTTTACAAGATTTGATTTTAAGATCACCTACAGGCCAGGCTCCCAGAAGAGCAAAGCTGACGCCCTGTCCAGTCAGTTTGACAGTCCCTGTGAAGAATCTAAGACTGAACCCATTATTCTCACTAGACTAATCTTGGCTCCTGTCCAATGGGACAACATCTCTGAAATCACCGCTGACCATCTCTTTGTTCCGTCCGGGCTCCGCCACCCTGTGCTTCAGTGGGTTCACTGCACCCCTAGCACGGGTCATCCTGGTATTGCTGCCACCATACAGTTGGTTTCCAATCTTTTGGTGGGCTTAACTCCAGTCTGATGTCATCAAGTTTATTCATCAATGCTCCATTTTTAACACTGTGAAATCCTCCAATCTGAAACCCACTGGATTATTACAACCTCTGTCAGTACCACAGAATCCCTGGTCGCACATCACAGTGGACTTTGTTACGGATCTGCCTCCATCCCAGGGGTTTACTAATATCCTCTCCGTGGAGTGTTCCATCTCTTTGGTCTGCCCGAAGACATTGTCACTGACCAGGGTCCCCAGTTTACCTCCTGTGTCTGGAGAGAGTTGTGTTCCAAACTCAATATCAATGTTAGTTTAACTTCTGGTTACCATCCCCAGGACAATGAGCAGGTTGAACATCTAAACCAGGATTTGATCAAATTTCTAAGAACTTACTACCACCAGAATCAGCAGGACTGGAGTCACTTTCTGGCCTGGGCAGAGTATGCCCAGAATTCCCTGTTAAAGCCTGCCACTGGTCTAACGCCTTTTAAATGTGTTTTAGGTTTCCAGCCTCCCCTCTTCCCGTAGGCCGGGGAGCCATCCGAACTCCCAGCAGTAGATGCATGGCTCCGGCACAGCAAGGCCACCTGGGATGCTGCTCACGTTCTCTTGCAGCGCGCCATTTGCCGTTATCAGCATCAGGCTGATCGGAGGAGGTGCAGGGGTCCCAGGTACGGACCGGGCCAGTGGGTGTGGCTCTTTGCACGAGATCTCCGTCTCTAGCTCTCCTCGTTTCGTCGGACCATTTAAGATTCTTCGTCAGATTACACCCATTTCTTTTCGTTTAGCACTCCCTGCTCATTACAAAATCTCACCCACATTTCATGTGTCCCTTTTCAGACCCGATGTTGCCCCCAGGAGAGACAGGAGCCGAGAGGAGGTCACTGCTGTGCAGACTCCCCTCATTGAGGTGGACGGGGCGGAGGCTTTCCGGGTGCGAGAGGTCCTGTACTCCATACGTCATGGTGGGGTGTTGCAATACCTTATCGACTGGGAGGGGTATGATCCCGAGGAGCGCTCCTGGGTCAGGTCTCAGGATATCCTGAGGATCCTCAGGATCTCGTTTTTGAACCTAAGCTGCCAGTCCCTTACCCAGGCTCATTTGTGTGTCAATAAAATAATGCAGATGGATCCGACCGCCTCAGCCTCTTCGTCACACACACACACACACACACACACACATACACACACACACATATATATATATATATATATATATATATATATATATATATATATATATATATATATATATATATATGTATATATATTTTTTTTTTATATATATATTTTATTTTATAGATTAGTAATATGCATTGCTAAGAACTTCACTTGAACAACTTTAAAGGTGATTTTCTCAATATTTAGATTTCTTGCTCAAATAGTTTTTCAAATAGTTGTATCTCAGACAAATATCACCCTAAAAACAACCCATACATCAATGGAAATATTATTTATTCAGCTCTCAGATGTGAAATCTACACTTATGACTGGTTTCGTGGTCCAGGGTCACATATTAAATCCATGCATTACGTCTTATAAGTGACAGCAGCCTAAGTTATGTGGAAGAGTTATAGTTATAAGTTATAGTGGCAATACAATGGAAGTCAAAATGAAACAAAACAGTTACCTTTCGAGGGAACTTCGAACTGTGTCCTCTAGGGGCCGCTTTGGGGAACACCTCGTCATGACCTGTGTCTGAAGCATACATTGAAAAAACACCAACTTGTTGGCCGGCGACAGCCTCCAATGTCACTACCGGTGTGACTATAAAGGAGAGCATGTCATTATCTTCTTCATCTTCACTGACTGTTTTGTTTGAAGCGTGCATCTGAAAGAACCGGTAAGGGCAATCTTTCTCTGTTTATCATGGCGACAGCTAGCAAGCGTTTAGACGATGTGTGCATCCTTGTCAGTGTTATTTGACACCCGATGACACATGCAATCTTTGCGTCATTTGTTTGGGTGAAGAGCACGCACGCAATGTCTTTGAGGAGGTAATCTTCGTGCATTGTGAGCGTTTTTTCAATGGAAAAAGCTCCGCTCTCATTTGTCTCTCTTCTGAAAGAAAAGGGGAAAAAAGGCAGCCATCTGCTTCCCGCAGTTCAGGCCCTGTCAGCGTTGAGGCGTGGAAGAGAATGAGCTTGTGAGAATACAGGTGAATATGTCTGAATGGGTTAAAAAGGGACTTTCCCTTACGCTCTCGTAGAAAAAAGAAAAAAAGAGAAAGAAGGGCGGCGGATGAGAGAGAGCCTCGGGAGGATGATGTTATATCTTCAACACTTTCTGATACTGAGGTTAGTGCTCTGCTGGGTTTATACCCAGGAAAAGCAGGAGATATTTGAGGATGGTGAAAAAGCTGAGGCTGAACCTTCTCAATTCTCCGGCCCTGCTTATGTAGAGCTGTTGGAGGTTATTGAGCGAAAATTACCTTTTGACCATAACCCTCCAGCTCAGGTGAGCCTTTTATTTCTGCATGATCTCCATAAAGAGATTTAAAAAAAATGAAATATGCCGTTTTCTTCTCACGTCCATCGGTTTCGGCATGAAAGTAATCTTCCGACATTTTTCTGATCAGGTAGCTGAGCTGCGCCGCACCACGGATCTCTTTCCGTGCTACCAAGCAGGCCACCTTTGCCATGGGCAGGACTATGGTGGCCATGGTGGCAGCGGAGAGACATCTGTGGATGAACTTGGCAGACATCGAGAGGAAAGAAAATGCTTTCTTCTCAATGCTCAGGCTTCGCCTTCTGAGCTTTTTGGTATTTCCGTTGAGATGGCGATTTGAGTAGTTCAGGGAGAAGAAGGCGCACTCTTCTGCTTTCAGATCCTTCGTTCCACGAAGGTCCAGGTCTGAGCCCGAACAACACAGGGGTCCTGGCCTGTCTCGATCTGAGGATCTAAGATGGGCACAGAAGGCTATTGTCGCAACTCGCGCTCCTCCCCCACCTGCGGGCAGGGTTTAGAGGAATCGTGGGTCACGAGGAGGTAAGCAGAACCTAAGGGGTATGATCTAGATGAGGCAACATTCTCGTCTGAATCAGAGTGATACCGAGGTATCTACTCGTTCCCTTTGGGGTTTTTTAACCCTCAGGAGTCTAAAAGGTTTTCAGGAAAAAATAGCCTCATAACGCGTATATGCGTTAATCGACTTCAGAGGGTTAACTTCTGCCTTTATCCTCCCCTTCCTAATTCCCCTGTAACTTCCAGCTCTCCACATGATCAAGGTTAGGAGGAAACCTATCCCATGACAGTCTCCTATGCTGGACCTATAATGTTTTTATGGTTCTATGTTCATAGCAACCACCTGAATGATGGCCCAGACTAAAAAGAGGCGCCCCTTGAGCGGGGCTACAGCGCAGGAGGGTGGGTGAGTAAATGTAACCCTCTCTGTATATACTTGTGTATTTAATTGCTGGTGGTTAAGTGTCTACAAATAAACTCTGTGAGTTTCCTTTTGCAGTGCTCAGTTACAGTGTATACTAAACACTTGCCAGCACCAGCCATCCGGCTTCAGGTTCCGGTATTAGGCGGCTGAGATCACATGTTTCTGAGGGAGCCTCCCTGATCATCAGGGCTGGCACAGCACTGCAGGGAATTTCATGGATGTCGGCCAGGTGACCCCGAGGGGACCCTCGATGCTTAGGAACCTTTAAGTACACACAATAAGATTTGTGTACTTTCTCAAAACCACATGGTGGTCAGTGTGCACATGAACACTTTGCGCACTTTCTAAAAATCCACAAGTGGTAAGTTTGCAAGCAAAACTCTGAAAACATTCTGAAATCTTGAATGATAAGGGTTACGCACTCCGCTTTGTTCCATTTCTTCTGATGATTAGACCTTGGTTCCAGGGCTCCATTCAGCCAGTGTGTATTTTTTACCTCAAGCATCGCTTCCCTCAACATGAGGGCCTATTTGCGTGATTCTCATAGTAACTTAGCAGCGCTCCCCTTGCTACTCTGTGCTCGGAGTTCTCCTCTCATATGAGACTGAGTTGTTTCCAGTTGAGTCCAGTATTGTTTCCATAGATCGAGTTGATGACTCTCAATCATACTGTTTTGAGGTGCAACATTCCATCTATGAGCTGCTCTATCAGAGTGCCACGAGAGCCCCTTCTTAGAACAGTATTTGAAAATCCATGCTATGGTAAGTGTGCACATGAAGTCTTTGTACACTTTCTGAAATCCACACTGTGGTAAGTTCGCACGCTAGTATTCTGCGTTATTTCTAAAATCCTATATGGTGAGGGCTTCGCCCAGTTGCTTCGTGCCCTTTCTTGAGTTGGTAAAAGCCCCATTCATCTCGGGCACCACTCCACCTATTTATCCTCAGATACCTATCTAAACAGAGTGTTGCTACTAGAGAACTGTCGAGACAGCTCTTTTAGCAAGCTTATGCGTAAGCTAGCGGTAGCCCCCGTGTGACAGGCAAGACTTGGTAGAAATGCTAGGTTCTTAGCCATATCACTTTAAAGGAATCTTTCCTGATTCCAAGCCTTCAGCTCTACCCTGGACCGAGGCCCTAACAATTAGGTTGGGTATGTAGCTTAGGCCGTTTGGCCGTAAGGGGTACTGTCACAGACAGCTGTCTAACGTCCCAGGGGCAACTCCAATGGAAATGGTAGAGTTGGTACTTAGTGCTCGCCATAATTCTGGCCTGCACTCCCCTCAGCATGGCGACGTGGGTACACTGTTCCCCAAAGCGGCCCCTAGAGGACGCAGTTCGAAGTTCCCACGAAAGGGAATTTTGGGTTTCGGTCTATATTTTAAATCATCAGCCGGGTCCGGGTCGGGTCCGAATCTATTACCTCGTGTCCCGGGTCTGTTTAACATTGTGTGTAATACCCGTGCGATCGGAGTCATCGGACTCGGAGAACATCCGGCCGTGATCAAAGACTGCTTGTGTTTTTTGTAACTTGCAACTTGTAAAATTAGGAAAAGAAAAGAGTGAGACAAAAAAAGTGATCTCTCTCTCTCTCTCGCTCGCAGACTCAGAGTTAATATACAAGTGCACGCACGCTATTAATGCTTGCAGACTTGACACACTCTTGTTTAATATATTTCAAATCAGCAACACAATCTGAGGTGAACTGTCACATGAATGTTTTCTATGACGCTCAAATTGCGTTAAAGCATTTTAGGTTGATACAGCTAGCACGCATCTGCAGTCTCGAGTGCATTTCATGTTTCTATGGCAAGCAGTGAGGGACACTTCGACCGCCAAGCCGCGTTTTACATTTTCTCCCATTTTTATAATATTATAAATGAATCATTTAATCTTAAAGTTTTAGTGGTTCAGATTCAGACTCGATGCAGAGCAGAGAGCACAGAGATCAGATGATGATAGTAAATAAATTACGTCAGCGGCCATGTCATTGCATGAGCGATCGTTATTATAGTTCAGAAGGGCAAACAGTCTAAGTTATTATGCAAATTAACTCGAGTCAGAATGTACATGTGCACAGTAGCATTTGTCATCCGTCACTGTGACATCAAGTGGACTTTTGAAGCTGAAATAATGAGTGGATTCAGTTGGACTTGGAATAACGAGAAGAATAACATGAATAACTTTCTTGTCGGAGGATTGTAATGCATCACAGGCAGTCAGGTACAAGGAAGAGAGACTACGGCTCTTTAAATTAGGTAAGAGAAAAAGCTGTATTCTTCGCAACAAGTTTATTGACTTGTAATAGCAATTTAAGGTGGAATATGTGAACGTCGGGTCCAGTCGGGTCTGTGTCTTCCCGGTGGGTTCGGGTCCAGATTTCAAATAATATACGGGTCCGGGTCGGGTCTGGGTAGGCATTTCTCGGATCTACACGGGTCCGGGTCCAGCTTTTGAAATATTAGACGGGTCCGGGTCGGTTCGGTTCGGTGTAGTACATTACGGGTCTCTGTCGGGTTCGGTCACGAATTTTTCGCAGGTTTGACTCTTGGTGCTGGCAGGAGTTGTAGGTGGGAGGGAGTTAATGAACAGCTCTCTCTCCCACACTCAATACCCATGGCTGAAGCGCCCTTGAGGAAGGCACAGAACCCCCAGTTGCTGGATCTATGGCTGCCCACTGCTCTGGGGGTGTGTTCAAGGTGTGTGTGTGTGTGTGTGTGTGTGTGTTCAATTCTCACTGCTGTGTGTGCGCACTTGAATGGGTTAAATGCAGAGCACCAATTCCGAATTTCGAGGTTTGGGCCTTTAAATTACAAAAGTACAGAGAAAATACAAGTAAAAAAAAAAAAAAACTAAGTTCATAGTTAAAATTTTTACAGTCTTTGTGGTGATCTACTATCATTTGCACTAAGAGACAGACTAAACAAGTTTCACTCCCTCCAGAAAATTTTTGGCAATATTTGCGGCTAATGTGAGTACATTTTACCACCCTTTGCCCTTTGACTGATTTGGACTTGTAGGAAGGAACAAAAGTACACTGTAAATGAAAGGAAGCGTTGTTGGACGGAATGCGACAATACACTTATTTCACCTCTTTTGTCCTTTTTCATAATTTTTGGAAGTCATAAGTCTAAGTAAAATTGAAAAAAAAAAAAAAAAAGATTATCATTAATTTAAATAGATTACTTACCTCTAAATGTTCCAATTAACAGGCAGAAATTCTATTGTTGCAATTTTTCCTTCAGAAAAAGTCTATTGTCTAAAAAATAAGTATAAACACATTTAGTATAACACATTTAAAAACATGTTTATCAATCTAGCTTTATAAGAGAAACTGCTGTAATTATAGGGTATTTTAATAGATGCATAACAATATTCAATATGAATAAACCATAAAAACACATCTACAGTACAATTAATTAGTGCTGGTGCGGTGAGACGAAAATGACTTCTGTTTTACGCTCCCCTCTTAAAGGTTGGTTGTAGGAGTAATGTTATGTTAATATGGGGCACTGGTATAAATTTCTGCTGCAAAAGCGGATTGCCTCACGACTGCGCGCTTTTCTTTCATCTGGGTTTTGAACTTTTATAAAAGAAAATTGCAGGTTCATTCAAACGATTCTCACGGAGTCTGTTGTGTGCCGCATGACTGATGTGTGAGCTCAGAGCTTGCTCGAGCAGCTTCTTTTACTTGTCTGATCTGATAAATGGTCTGTACGGCTTTTCTAACTTATTTATTAACTTTAAGTAATACTTGTCTAAACATTTTTGCATCTAATCTTTTAATTTATTAATGCTGGCGAACAAACAGGAATAGCATTCATTTACAATCGATCTGATTATCTGGGGGAAACAAACGGACTAAAGGGAATTTAAACTTTTCTTTAACGTATAAAAAAATAACGTATCAGACTCATTACTTAAAGTTATAACAGTTATATACATCATATGATTATATTAACAGTTACTTACCTTTCATAATCATGCAGGCTGAGTGGACCGTTAAAATTTGAACGGAGTGAAGCGGGAAACATATTTAACCCAACAGTTGTGTTATAACTAAAAATAACCCAACGACGAAAAAAAAATGACCCAACAAATTTTAATATAACCCAACACATTGACCCAATATGTCCCAACGGTTAGGTAAAAAAAAAAAAAAAAACAGTTTACTGTGTACAAACAGACAGAAACATGAGATTAACATGGTTTTGAGATTCTGGAGAAACTCACACAACGCATTCAATTCATAAGCCCCACTGCAATCTGGGCTTAATGCCACAATTTTACAAATAAATGCACTAAATGCACCAACAATGAAGCCCAGCTCTAACCATCTCATGCAGCATAACATTCCCATCTTTGGTGAGCTTGATGTCTCCTGCGCCAGACACAAGCCTGAGAGAGGAACACAACACAACAAAGTATTACTGATGTGTCCACATACTGCTGAACATCACTGAAGAACTACGTTACACAGCTTAAAACTTCATGTTAAAAACGTCCATACAAACGTCCCCCAAATTTGATTAAAGACGAGCAGCTCAGAGCGCAGCCGAGCCATGGACTCTGAGAGTGGGTGACTCTGTTATCAGAAACATTAGTAGCAGGACTACAACAACATGCTGCCTTCCTCAAACAACAGTCTCTGATGTGAACAAGGAACTTAAGAACATTCTGATGAAGCACAAGACTGCAATGCAGTTAAATGAAGAGCACAAATTCTGAGTATGGGTCACCATATTTGGCTGAATGTCACGTCACTTTCACTTTTCACTTCACTTAGAAAGTCTAACGCCTTCTCAAGCTGAAGGGCAAACTCATCTAATCTGTGGCCTATTATACATCAGACTAAGATTGATGTAAAGACACAAAGCACTGCCATCAAGTTACACTTTTAAACATCCCCTCACAAAAAAAATAAATTATTTCTAATCAATGACTTTATAACCACAAACAATCTGGATTTTATGTTTCTAAATGAAACATGGCTAGAAGACAGTTGCGGTGCAACAGTCCTAAATGAAGCAGCCCCTCCTAAATTCATTTACATGAGTCTCTGCAGGACTATTAGGAGTTTTACTCAAATCACTGCGGCTCACACGTATGTGCTGAAATACTTAACACAGATATCACCACTGTATTAGGAGAATCAAAATTTACTGTCTTTATATAAAGCAACAGAAGATCAGAATTTGTGTCTCATAATTGACTGAAGCACAGGCTCTACTCTCCAGCACAATGGTGAACCACAAAACTACATTAAACTAACAGATCTCTCTTGTGCAAAAAAACATTAATACAGTTGAGTTCAGTATTTACTCTCTTTATCAGTGTATGACTTTGCATAACTTTCTATGGATGTTCACAAATATTTTAGTCTAATTAACTAATTTGTTTTATTTATACATTTTACAGTATATTACAGTTTTTCCTTGACTTAACGGCAACACTTATAATGTGTGCACACTACAGAGTGTTAGAGTAACGCTGAATCAGTGAAGTTAATGAGATAATTATGTGATTAATTGATGATTGAGCATTAGTGATGAACACCTGCTATTAACAAACAGAATCACAGAAGGAAAGACAAACACAAGATCTACAACTGACTTCAGCCACAGCCTTAGATTAAATCAACTGAAATAAAAGAATACAAGAAATCTCTCAAGATCTGTTTAAACAACTACTAAAACAGCTTCACCAGATTCACATTACTAACCAGACTGACTTTATTTCTGTCAGATGTCTACAGAAGATCTTATTGAGAGTTACAGAGGTTTATTTGTTTTTTTCACTACCATGATGGAGATCAGTGTTTACTTCAGAATCAGAATCAGAATGAGCTTTATTGCCAGGTATGTTCACACATACGAGGAATTTGTTTTTGTGACAGAAGCTCCACAGTGCAACATAACAGCGACAGAACAAAAAACACAATAAGGAATAAAAAATACAAAAATAAAATAAAAATACAAATAGGTGGGTAAGGAATGACAATATACAAATTGACAATGTATGGCAGGTATATTACAATGAGCATTTATGTATGTACATGTATATTATGTGCAAAAAGTGTACGCTAAGTATGTGTTAGATAAATAAGTGTATGTGTATATAAATATAAATAGTGTAGTGTGTTCCACAGTTCTTATCAGCTGTTCATAAAATGGATTGCCTGAGGGAAGAAACTGTTCCTGTGTCTGGTCATTCTGGTGTTCAGATCTCTGTAGCGTCGACCAGATGTCAACAATTCAACAGTGATTTTGCCAGCCCTTTTGCTCACTCTGGATAAGTAAAGTTCTTGAATAGAAGGGAGGGTTGTACCGATGATTCTCTCAGCAGTTCGGACTACCCTCTGTAGTCTTCTGAGGTCCGATTTAGAAGCTGAGCTGACCCAGACAGTTACTGAAATGCAGAGGATGGATTCAGTGATGGTGGAGTAGAACGGTTTCAGCAGCTCCTGATGGTGTAGTAGAACTGTTTCAGCAGCTCCTGTGGCAGGTTAAACTTCCCCAGCTGGCGAAGGAAGTACAACCTTTGCTGGGCCTTTTTCACAATGGAGTCAATGTGAATGTCCCACTTCAGGTCCTGAGAGATGGTGGTGCCCAGGAACCTGAATGACTCCACTGCAGTCACAGGGCTGTTCATGATGGTGAGTGGGGGGAGTGCAGGGGGGTTTCTCCTGAAGTCCACGATCATCTCCACTGTTTTGAGCATGTTAAGCTCCAGATTGTTGAGAGTACACCAGACAACCAGCTGTTTAACCTCCTCTCTGTAAGCAGATTCGTCACCATCCTGAATGAGGCCGATAAGTGTGATGTCATCTGCAAACTTCAGGAGTTTGACAGAGGGGTCCTTAGACGTGCAATCGTTAGTGTACAGGGAGAAGAGCAGTGGGGAGAGAACGCAGCCCTGGGGAGCTCCGGTGCTGATTGTACGGGTGCTGGATGTGTATTTTCTCAGCCTCACTAGCTGCTGCCTGTCTGTCAGGAAGCTGTTGATCCAATGACAGATGGAGGTGGGCACGGAGAGCTGAGTTAGTTTGGGCAGGAGGAGGTTTGGGATGATCATGTTAAAGGCCGAGCTGAAGTCCACAAACAGGATCCTCACATAAGTCCCCGGTCTGTCTAGGTGTTGCAGAACATAATGCAGTCCAATGTTTACTGCATCTTCCACAGACCTGTTTGCTCTGTAGGCAAACTGAAGAGGATCCAGCAAGGGTCCAGTGATGTCCTTCAGGTGGGCCAGCACCAGTTTTTCAAATGACTTCATGACTACAGACGTTAGAGCCACAGGCCTGTAGTCATTTAGTCCTGTAATTTTGGGTTTCTTAGGGATGGGGATGATGGTGGAGCGTTTGAGGCATGAAGGGACTTCACACAGCTCAAGTGATCTGTTGAAGATCTGTGTGAAGATGGGGGCCAGCTGGTCAGCACAGGATATCAGACAAGCTGGTGTAACACAATCTGGGCCTGGTGCTTTTTTCTTTTTCTGCTTCCGGAAGACCTGGCGCACCACATCCTCGCTTATCTGAATTGCAGGTGTGGGGGAGAGTGGGGATGCAAGAGGTGTAAATGGTGAGCCCCTTTAGTTGGGCTCTTGAACTGTGAATGCTTTTTCAAGGTTTTTTTTTTTTTTTTTTTTTACATGTTGTAACAATGCATCTTTGGAACTTGTTATAGCAAAACATTTCAATAGAAAAAAAAATCTAATATAGTTGTTTATAGGTTTAGAAGAACAAACATTCTCTTATTTCTGATCCAATCCCATGTTCCCTCTCTTGTTGAATGTTGAACCTACAGCTAAAGAAGAACTCTGCTTAGCCATAAGTTATGAAAGACTGTTACAAAAATATCACTTATAAAAAAAACTCTTATTTTTTTACAGCATTTTACCGTAAATTCTACCATGGAAATTAACTCCACGAGTTTAAAAGCTAGCATTCCTACAATGTTAGTACTGTGAACTTCGTTCATTTGAGTCCACTGAGAATGAATATTTCTTAATATAAAAATGCAAACTTAATGTGTAGTAAAGAAATTAATGCATGACTTTTACTCAAATCACTGTAAAGGAATAAAGTTTGGTTAGTAATGTGAATCTAGTAAAGCTGGTTTAGGAGTTGTTTAATCAGATCTTGAGAGATTTGATGAATTCAAGGCTGTGGCTGAAGTCATTTGTAGTTCTTGCACTCAAAAAAATGAATTTTTAGTTTTGTTCACTTTACCTGAACAATTCATGTTGAATTAATGCCATTTTGGCTATTTTTCATTTCAACATGATTGTGTCATGTTAAACTGACTTAAACCTGTCTCTCGTTGGTTTAACATAAAGTTTTCATTTTGAAAGAACATGTTTCAATCAAGTCCCTCAAAATAAGTTTTACACTTCCCATCATGCTTTGCACAGGACTGGATATGGGGAGAGAAAATGTTGAAATAAAGTGTTATTTTATGCAGTTTTTAATAAAATGTGATAATAAGGAGACTTTTTCATGTATAATGCTCTATTATGTGGGCATTTTAAAAGACTTTATATTGGTGTATTTTGTGCGAGTTACCATTGTGGTGAAGTGTGGAGCTTGTGGTTGGGTTGAGGACCTGGTTGAAAGAACGTCTAAAATACTTAATTTAAAAAAAAGCAACTTTAATGTGCTAGTGTATGATGTACACATAGTAACATCCTTAAACTGCAAACAATTAACATCATGTGTAAAGAAAAGTTATATATTACTTGCTAATGTTTTTATAACACTTTGGCTAAACTTGCATGGACAGTGGTTCTACATGATGTAAACATATTATCTCTACTCAGATATTTCATGTAGGATAAACTAAAGCAAACTGAGTAAACTCAACTAAAGGTAGACAAGTCCTTATAACTTGATTTATTCATGTCCAAATAACATGGTACAAACATGTGGAACCACTGTCCATGATAGAATCATGTTCAGCCAAAGAGTCAATTTTTTGAGTGTGTGTTTCTCTTTCCTTTAGTGATTCTGTTTGTTAATAGCAGGTGTTCATCACTCATGCTCAATCATCAATTAATCACAGAATTATCTCATCAACTTCACTAATTCAGTGTTACTCAAACACTCTGTAGTGTGCACACATTATAAGTGTTCACTTAAACCTGAGGATTTTGTTGTGGGGTTTAAAGGGTTAAAGATTTAAGATGAAGAAAAAAGAGCATGAAACATAATTTAACAGTAATAAACTGCAATTCATTTACAGGAAACAAACTGTAGAACAACAGTTATTTACTGGCACCCCTGCTGCCATCCCTACTGCCAGTAAATAACTGTTTTTCTACAGGCTGTTGCCGTAAATTAATGGTTGCCAGTAAAAAAGTGTTTGTCTACAGTTTGTTGCCGTTAAGTAAAGGAAAAACAGTAATATACTGTAAAATGTAAATGTCAGATTTACCAAATGAAAAAAAAAAAAATAATTTAACTAAAATATTTGTGAACATCCATAGAAAAGTATTTATGCAAAGTCATACACTGATAATGAGAGTAAATACTGAACTCAACTGTATTAATGTGTGTTGCACAAGAGACATCTGTTAGTTTAATGTAGTTTTATTGTTCACCATTGTGCTGGAGAGTAGAGCCTGTGCTTCAGTCAATGATGAGCCACAAATTCTGATCTTTTGCTGGTTTATATAAAGACAGTAAATTTTGATTCTCCTGATACAGTGGTGATATCTGTGTTAAGTATTTCAGCACATACGTGTGAGCCGCAGTGATTTGAGTAAAAGTCATGCATTTAGTTACTTTACTATTACACATTAAGTGTTTGCAGTTTTATATTAAGAAATATTCCTTCTCAGTGGACTCAAATGAAATAAGTTCATAGTACTAACATCGTAGCAATGCTAGTTTTTAAACTCAAACTGTTTGAAGCAGTGGGAGTGAAGTTAATTTCCATGGTAGAATTTACGGTAAAATACTGAAAAAAAAAAAAATAAGAGTGGTAAATTAATGGTTGAGAGCTGTAAATTAACAGTACTTTACTGGCACTACCCCTGCTGCCAGTAAATTACTGTTATTTAACGGCACAATTTTTTACAGTGTGTCCTATTATTCAGGAGATTATAAGATCAGTGTTTAAAGTAGGAAATATAACTTAAGATTTCCAAACAGTCAGTGTTCCATTACATGTAATAATCCAGTGAGAAACTCAAAGGATGCTCCACCAAATGTTGATTTCATTTAGTTTATTGATAAAGAAAATCTATTCATGACATTAGTTTTGACAGCATCTTTATTTCACAGTGTTTTTACACAAGTGCCTAAACTTTTAACAGCACTAGAGATTTCTTGAGTCGTCCCATACAGAACCACGTGTGTAAAAAGTTATGAAACAAATCAATCATGAATTCAACTCTTTCAAAATCATTAGGATAATAAGTAAAGATCATGTCCCATTAAGATATTTAGTAAATCTCCTACTGTAAATATATCTAAACTTTATTTTTGATTAGTAATATGCATTGCTAAGAAGTTCATTTGGACAACTTTAAAGATGATTTTCTCAATATTTACATTTTTTTGCTCCCCCAGATTTTGAAATAGTTGTATTTCAGACAAATATTGTCCTTCGAACAAACCAGACATCAATGGAGAGATGATTTAGTCTTGATGATAGTCTGTCCACCAGTGTTTAGTTACTAAAAAGTAATATATTACTCATTACTAGTTCATCTCATTTCAAAACTAATATTATGACTTTACTACTAGTTACTTTTTCCTTTCACCCCACACATAAGAATCCTCTAAAATCTTACTAACAATATATTTCTGCCTCATTATTTTTACCAAATATTGTATCGTAAAACATAAATCGTAAATTGTATTTTATCAAAATAAATAATTTAGGTTCAAAAGTAAATATTTCATTCTTCATACACCGTCAGTGCACCAGCCGTTAACCTTCAGTCATCTGAAATCTATTATACTGTAGACTTGTGTGTAAAACTTTGCATAGAATTCATCCTAAACATGTTCAGATTTGTACTCCAGAAAATGCACCAAATTCAGTTAGTTTGAATTAGATCAATTCAGATAAACTTTCTATTCTTTGAAGAAACCTGAAAAAAAATTATACTCAATTGTTTTCAACATTGACAATAATCAGAAATGTTTCTTGAGCAGTAAATCATCATATTAGAATGATTTCTGAAGATCATGTGATGCTGAAGACTGGAGGAATGATGCTGAAAATACAACTTTGAAATCAGATGAATAAATTATATTTGAAAATATATTCAAATAAAAAACAGTTATTTTAAATAGTAAAAATATTTAAATTTTTTACTGCCTTTTCTGTACTTTGGAGAAAAAATAAATAAATAAATATATATATATAATGATAAAAGCGTTTGACTTGTAGTGCATGATAAAGATTTCCTGTAATTTGAGCACAGATGGTTATGTCTTAAGTGAATGTAGAAAGACTCAGCAGTGGAGACTGTTCTCACTGGTTGTAGCAGGGCGAGTCGGGGTCCTTGTAGTGGCTGTAAGGGTCTTTCTTGCAAAGAGCTGTCAGACAGATCCAGCAGAAATAACCGTGACACACCGAACAGGTCATCTTATTACAGCCCATATTCTTCTGCACCAGAGGGAAACACCAGAACACATGAGCACATGAGCATAAACAAAGAGCAGAGCTTAGCACAACACATGAGATTTCAGTTTGACACAATTTCTTTTTAAATTGTTTCATAGAGATCTCTGGTGGTTTAGCATTTGAAGGCCAGGCACAAATGGAATTAATAGGTGTATATGATAACATTAACAGTACTATTGCAGTGACTAGTACTTTTCCACTTTTGGACCTTTCTAAGCAACAGTAGTCGTCATCGTTTGGTTAACTTCAAGAGCAGTGAAAGGGAGAGAACCACATATCTATTTTTTTTGCATCCCATTTGCTGCATTAAAAATACCAGTGCATTAAGTGAAAACCTTTTTTTTTTTCATGCAAAGGTTATATAAAATAAAGAATAAAGTTATAAATGTGCATACATAAAAAAAGGCAAATAGAAAAAAAATTTAGAGGATTTACAATATATCAGTTTTGTGGAAAAGGTCCATAGTTCTTAATCACTGGACCAAAAACATTCCTAATATACAATTTTGATATTATTTTCTTGACTTTAAATATGACTTTACATATTGAAGTTAAATATGTTGAACTCAAATTATGAGGTGGTCTTTCTCAGCAACACAAAATGAACAAAACTTCATGAGGACCTGCTAAATTTGGCGCCACCTACAGGTCAAAAGATCCAAACATTTTTTATTTTTGCTCAAAACTCTTGAAAAGTTTTTAAGAAAATGCTTCTACATTTGCATCTGCAGAATTCTTGGGTCATGCCCTGATGCTACCTTATGTTTGCTTTTCAGCATTCAGAATTTCTTTCAGCTTAAACGGTTTGTTGTATTGGCTTTAAATCACTGTCAGCTTGTCCTGAAGAAGCCAGTTTAGTTTAGACAGCAGCACTATAGTATTTAGAATATATAAAGCTTTCTTTGTTGATAAGAGTGTTGTGGAAAGTCACTTTTACATAACAATACTGCATTACTCAATAAATAACAACTAAATGCATTACTTAATATTTATTGAAAGTAATGCATTATGTTGCTTTTTCGTAACCTGAAATAGTCTTGCTTATATACAGTTTGTTTATATATATCTTATATCTCATATATGTTTTTTTAAATAACTTATATTTTATATATCACACCAAAAGTTAAATTTATAAGCCTCAGGCTGAAGGAAGTTCTTTTACACCTCACTCCTGATTTCTCTTAACACGGGACAGTAAATATGTCAGTGAAGAAATGGTAAACCAATGTATGCACGTGTCTTTAGTACTGACCTCTATGTTAGTGCCACAGCAAGGGCACTGTTTACAGTTAACCTTTACCCAGTCTGTGCAGAGAGAGTCCAACACCCTCTGAATGGCATGCCTCTCTTCGATCTTATTCCACTCTTCGCTCGCAGAATTATCCTCATCTTGCATACGTAAATCATCTGGTAAAGAAACACACAGCTTTTCAACAAACTAACAAAGTGTGTGGACTTCACATTCTTTAGCACTGAGCATCTAATATACGATACGATATTATGTCTAACATCCGACACAAGCTACTCTTTAGCCTCTGGTGTTGGGAGTCACACTTGTGTTGTTGCTGTCTAAAGTGACCAGACACCTAAAATGTCATTGGTCTATAATTTTAAGTAAAATCAGTGTAATAAATTTTTGTTCAATAATATTTTTCAATTTTCTTTTGTATTTTTATAGAATTTATTATTACAAATAAATATATATGTAAAAAAATTATGATCAATTGTCCAATTAAAAAATTATATATATATATATATATATATATATATATATATATAACTTTTCCATTATGGCAGTATTTCATGTTAAAATAGAGACAATGGCTACATTTAGATGTACACTTTTTGTGCTGAATTGGACTGAACTCATGATTGATGAATCTGATTGTAGTGTTCACATGAATGCTTAATAAAGTGATCGGGTTGATGTGCATGTTTATATGTCTCAAGCTTCAAATCGGAATGTGTTTTTTTTTTTTTTTTACATGAGCACACTGCTCAAAAAATGAAAAGTGACATAAAGATAATATCGAGTTTCTCACTGTTTGCACATAATAATTCTACCCTACAGTTTCTTTGCTTTTACCAGCAAATTGATATTTACTCATTTATGGATAAATATACATATAAATCACTGTGCTGTGATACTGTGATACTTTATTACAAAAAAAAAAAAAAAAAAAACATAAGCCCCTCTCCGCAGCCACAATGGTCTGTCTGTGGATGAGTATCCAAAACAAGGCTGTCCTGCTCCACTTCACAGTTGCCGAGTGAAAGGAGCATTTTATAATGCATCATTGCACATGCACAATCCTTTAAGCTTCATGGTTCAAGTGTTTACATGCATACTCAATCGTATTAGAAGAGGAATAAACCTCCCCCTTCAATCTGATCGAAATGGGGTTGGTCTATTTTGCACTCTTGATATTTTAGAGTGTCGCCCCTTCATTGCTGTGCACATTTTTTCAGCATCATGAATAATTTGTATATTGTACACACAATGTACTTTTGCATATTTCCCATTCATTTCAAATAAAACAATTAAAACATTTTTTTTATGATCGTTTAGCTCTTCCGAATCAAGTCAACAATTTTTTTTTGTGTGGTCACATAGCGACTATCGTAAAAGCCATTCTGATGAAGTAGTAAATTTTTAGAGATGGATCAACATGAACATTTTGTCCGATACTGTTAACCGATATTTTTTTATATATGAAAACCAATAACCGATATGTTGGCCGATAAATCTGAATCCCAATTTTTATTAACATAAATCAAACATAAATGAGCCTTACAAATAAATAAAACTATGCAATCAAGTCACTGGACAACATTACTATGTAAAAAATAAAATAAAAAATCATATGCCATGGATAAATTTAATGGAATAACCTCCAAACTGACAATAATATAATTATTTTTAATAAACTATATGAAACTAATAAGATAAAAATAAAAGTGGTGGTTATTACTAATAATATATCAATTATTTTGGAAAAGAAGTATCTTAAATTAATAGCTACCATTGTTTCAAATAGCAGCACTTCTATTTAAGCTATTTGTGCATTGTTGCTGAAGAGCTGAATGAACACTGGTAAACTGTAACACTGTCAGATATATTTATACATAAACATGATAATACAACTTATATATATATATACAAAAATATGCAAATGTACAAGTGGACTCAAAGTAAGTTATGTGCTAACTAGACTATAACTTATGTTGTGAAATGCACTCTTCCCATAACAACGTGCTTATCGGGCGCACAAAGATTCCATAACATTACGTAATATCGGCTTTAATATATCAGCAACAGGTGTGAATATCTCACCATCAGTCGGTATGCAGTTATTGAGGCCGTGATAGGTCCTCTTACAGAGCGTACAGAAGGGATATTTGCAGGCGGGACAGATGCCCATGTTTGAGTCTGGCTCCACCATCACCGCCATAGAGCAGCTTATACGAGGACAATACACCACATCCTTCATCAGGTCAAGACTTGACTGCAACAGGAGACGATCATAGCGTGCAAACTCGTCTTTGCTCACAAGAAGTTTCACCTGTTACACGAGCAGACTGTCAGTCTACATTCAGAATACAAATATTCATTCAAGGTTCAGAGATTTACTGGCCTTGCCACAAAAATAAATAAATGGAAAGAATTGCTTTGCTGTCTTTTACTCATTATTGGTATGAATAAGGTTAAGTCATGAAAATTGTAGTTACCAGTAGGGGTGTGTGATATATCTCAGATAAAAAGCCTCTTAGAACCGAATGTGGTTAGAATGCAGAGATAAATATCTCTGTATGTTTTTTTTTTTGTTTTTTTTTGGCACGTTATGATGTGGTTAAGTAATATCATACAAGGAAAAGTGGCGCTAATTTTCCTGAATATTAGCCCATGAGTGCGATAGTGAATGAGATATTGATTTTATACAACAATTCAAAAATAATTAAGTGAATATTGAGTGAGTTGCATTTTAGATAAGATATTATCTTTTTTTAGTTTTTTTTTTTGCCATGAAAATATTTTCTAACAAAGCCAGATCAGAACATTAGTGCAACTCAGAGCATTCAGTCCTAAATAAATCTATGAGTCAATGATTCAATAATCTATTCATGAAGAATGAAATGAAACATCTGTTTGAATAAATCACTTCAATGAATGAATTAAAATGGAAATTATATATATATATATTAGGGGTGCTCCGATCACGATCGGCCGATCGTTATGCGTATCTCGTCAGTAAAGCCGGTTATTTAATCAGCGGTTAATTCCATCAGGTGCGTGATTTCACATAGAGCAGCTGTTACTACACAGAGCCATTGTTAATAGAAAAGATGCACAAATCACGTTAATTTTCAGCATTTTTTGGCGCATCTTCTCGGTTAACAACGGCCTTGTGTAGTAACAGCTGCCCTATGTGAAATCACGCACCTGATGGAATTAACCGCTGATTAGAAAACCGGCTTTACTGACGAGATGCGCATTAACGATCGGCCGATCGTGATCGGAGCACCCCTAATATATATATATATATATATATATATATATATATATATATATATATATATATATATATATATATATATATATATATACAATTTTTGATATCACCAGAAAAACTACTAGCAAAAGAATATTAAAATACTGACACACTGGGGAAGTCGTGGCCTAATGGTTAGAGGGTTGGACTCCCAATCGAAGGCTTGTGAGTTCTAGTCTCGATCAATCAAACATAACATACACTACAGTCTTCACTGCATAGATTAATGCTTATTAAAGCCACAAAATTATTCAGTCAAGAGCAATAAGTAAATATCTTTTTCATTTGTTGATTAATGACATAAACAGCAGCAAGTACAGGTGCTTCTCAATAAATCAAAATTTCTTGGAAAAGTTCATTTATTTCTGTAATTCAACTCCATCCATCCATCATCTTCCGCTTATCCGGGGCCGGGTCGCGGGGGCAACAGTCTAAGCAGAGACACCCAGACTTCCCTCTCCCTAGCCACTTCTTCCAGCTCTTCCGGGAGGACCCCGAGGCGTTCCCAGACCAGCCGGGAGACATAGTCCCATATAGACTCCAGCGTGTCCTAGGTCTTCCCCGGGGCCTCCTCCCGGTGAGACGTGCCTGGAACACCTCCCTGGGAAGGCGTCCAGGAGGCATCCGAAATAGATGCCCGAGCCACCTCAGCTGGCTCCTCTCGATGTGGAGGAGTAACGGCTCTACTCTGAGCTCCTCCCGAGTGACTGAGCTTCTCACCCTATCTCTAAGGGAGCGCCCAGCCACCCGACGGAGAAAGCTCATTTCGGCCGCCTGTATCCGGGATCTTGTCCTTTTGGTCATGACCCACAGCTCATGACCATAGGTGAGAGTAGGAACGTAGATTGACCGGTAAATCGAGAGCTTTGCCTTACAGCTCAGCTCCTTCTTCACCACGACAGACCAGTACACAACCGCATTACTACAGAAGCTGCACCGATCCGTCTGTCAATCTCACGTTCCATCCTTCCCTCACTCGTGAACAAGACCCCAAGATACCTGAACTCCTCCACTTGAGGCAGGAACTCTCCACCAACCTGAAGTGAGCAATCCACCCTTTTCCGACTGATTGTGGGCTCACCACCTGCAGGAGGGAGCGTAAGGGGCCGGTGCATAGTGGATCGGGCGACAGTCATAGGCGAGACCCCCGACGACCCGATCTCTGTAATTCAACTCAAATTGTGAAACTCATGTAATACGTAAATTCAATGCACACAGACTGAAGTAGTTTATGTCTTTGTTTTTTTTTGTGATGTTTTTGGCTCACATTTAACATAAACCCACCAATTCACTATCTCAACAAATTAGAATATGGTGACAAGCTAATCAGCTAATAAACTCAAAACACCTGGAAAGGTTTCCTGAGATTTCAAAATGGTCACTCAGCTTGGTTCACTATGCTACACAATCATGGGGAAGACTGCTGATCTGACAGTTGTCCAGAAGACAATCATTGACACCCTTCACAAGGAGGGTAAGCCACAAACATTCATTGCCAAAGAAGCTGGCTGTTCACAGAGTGCTGTATCCAAGCATGTTAACAGAAAGTTGAGTGGAAGGAAAAAGTATAGAAGCAAAAGATGCACATCTAACCGAGAGAACCGCAGCCTTATGAGGAATTTCAAGCAAAATCAATTCGAGAATCTGAGTAAACTTCACCAGGAATGTACTGAGGCTGTGGTCAAGGCATCAAGAGCCATCACACACAGACATGTCAAGGAATACAAGGAATTGGCTACAGTAGTCTTTTCCTCTTGTTAAGCAACTCCTTAGGCGTCTTACCTGGGCTAAGGAGAAGAAGAACTGGACTGTTGCCCAGTTGTCCAAAGTCCTCTTTTCAGATGAGAGCATGTTTTGTATTTCATTTGGAAACCAAGGTACTAGAGTCTGGAGCTAGGGTGGAGAAGCTCATAGCCCAAGTTGCTTGAAGTCCAGTGTTAAATTTCCACAGTCGTTGATGATTTGGGGTGCAATGTCATCTCTCCATTGGTCCACTGTGTTTTTTGAAAAACAAAGTCACTGCACCCTTTTACCAATAAATTTTGGAGCACTTCATGCTTCTTCTGCTGACCAGCCTTTTGAAGATGCTGATTTTATTTTCCATCAGGATTTGGCACCTGCCCACACTGCCAAAAGCACCAAAAGTTGGTTAAAATGACCATGGTGTTGGTGTGCTTGACTGGCCAGCAAAAATACTTTCCAGAAGAACAACAGTTCACTAAAAATGCTTTTTTATTATTATTATTGGTTTTATGAAGTATTCTAATTTGTTGAGATGGGTTGTTAAATGTTAAATGTGAGCCAAATCATCACAATTAAAAGAACCAAAGACTAAAACTACTTCAGTCTGTGTGCACTGAATTTATTTAATACACAAGTTTCACAATTTGAGCTGAATTACTGAAATGAACTTTTCCACAACATTCTAATTTATTGAGAAGCACCTGTATATTAAACTGCTGTCACTTTAAGACCTAATGCGCAGATCTAATGGACCCAGAAAATCTGAAAGTGTTTTGTTTTGTATTTGGATTAAAAAAAAAATGTTTGTACATTTTTAACAGAGTATGAATAGATTACATTCATACTCACACTATAGCATAATTATATCAGAGCAGATAGGAGATACCTGTGAAGGAGTGGCCATGGACACACACTTTGGATCAGGGCAGGTAAGGCACTGGACCTTTCCGTCCCTAATCTGGATCTGAAAGTATTCCTTCATGCAGGACTTGCAGTACACATGCTGACACTCTTTGAAGAGCAGTGATTCCGATCCGAGCTTATCTAAGAAACAGATGCTGCAGCAGAATACCGTCCCATCAAACACCTTCTGATTTTGAGCTTCGTCAAAATCTAGCAGCTGACTCAGTATATCTGTGCGAGCGTCGACTTCTTGCACAGCTCTTGGGTCTAAATCTTGCACTTTACATTTTTCCCCAGAAACGTCCGCTGCTTGTTTTAGGCCAGATTCACTCTCAATGCTCTGGATTTCCAGCGGTGACTGGATTCCCAGGAAGTCCAGAGTCTCTTCCTTGAGGAACTGCATCCAGGTAAAAAGAATCACGTTGCCTTGGTTCTCCTCCCAAAGCTCATCCAGTCTCCTGCAAAGCGCAGTGATCTGATTGATTGAGAGCGGACGGTTATTGTAATCAACCATGATTAGAAGTTGCTTAAACAGACGTGTTTCAGTCACTATTTCATTTTCATTCCATTGAAACATTAAGATAGAGAAAAATAGTGGAGAGTTTTAAAATCATGATGATACATTCTTTGCCCTTTTAAGTCTACATAAAATTGTAATGCTTAATAATCACCAAATATATGATTAAATTTAATTGTTTACTTTAAATTAAAAACGATTTCGTATTTACTTTTCAAACAGATCGATCTGAGCCTCAATGATTTGATGATAAAGAATTTCTTTGAAAAAGAAAGGCCTTAATGCTCAAAATAGTTTTTTTTTGTGTACATAAAGGTATGTGTGTGTGTGTGTGTGTGTGTGTAGCTCGAATCTGCATGTATCCATGCACAGGTCCAAGACCTTTATAATTTCAAGCACACTTGAACATTATGTCAACATAATCATGTTCATGTTTTTCAGTATGACCCATTCATTCATTCATTGGTAATTTTTGACCGAGAACACCACAAGCATTACTTTGTGTAATTTTGTACAAGATAAAAGCATTTCAAAACAAACTTACTGGTTAAACATTAATGTACACTAGTGGGACAATTGTTAAAATTTTACTAATATTGACAACATTATCAACAAATAATGATTTTTATGTATATGACCTAAACACTACCAGAGTGTTCAGTACACTCTTAAAAATAAAGGAGCTTTACAGCGATGCCATATAAAATTGTTTTTGTCTAAATGTAACCTTTAACATGTGAAGAACCTTTCTCTTTCACATAAGCTTCTTTGTGGCGAAAGAAGTTTCATCAGATTATAACAAGCCAAGAAAGATGGTGACCAAAGACCAAAAATAACTGCCATCGCTGTGAAGCATCTTTTAAGCACCTTTATTTTTAAGAGTGTATAGTAGTGAAGTGATGTATTGTCTGAGTGAAACAGCTTAGAGAAACAGTTTTGATTCAGTATTACCAATTAAAAAGAATGAATCAGAATGATAAAAGAGCACATTACTAAACAGGACTCACCTGGACTCTTGTGAGCCAGTTGGAGCTTAGAACAAAAAGTGGAGCCGAAGCTGAAGGATAATTAGCCGGGAATCTAAAACTCAGAACCAGTGGACATAGAAATGATAGACGATGCTCAGTGGAGGTATGTCCTGGAAATAAGAAGAAAACATTCAGACTCTATTCATAGTAGTATATTTTTATTCAATGCCATGCCAGCATCTTAGGCTATTTTCATGGCAAAAACTATTGTAAATACAATAAAAACCAGAAGAAAACCACAAGATTTTTTACATGAACATGTGTAGCATCTGCTTAGGATCATGTACGATTGTTTGGGATTTATGTTATAGGGATTCCTATAGCCTTTTGACATTTGCATATAAATGACAGAATCTGGCCCCGTGGTATGCAGTTATATGGGTGCTTAATGGTAAATAGTAATGTTAACCCTAACCCTAGTCCCATTATCTGGAAGATGATGAACAGATCAACTCTCGGGTCTCCCCATCCGACTTCTTATCGACTTATTCTCAATACACAACACACACACACACACACACACACACACACACACACACACACACACACACACACACACACACACACACACAAAAACTTTTCTTCATTTAGAATATAATTAATCATTTACAAATGTATCTGGTATACGCATGTATTATTTGTATGTTTCACTATTGCAGTAGCCTAGTAACAATTCTTTATTTGTATTAGTTAGACTCTCAATACTTATATTTAGGTAAATGAGTGTATATCTGCTTTAAGATCTTTTTAGATGTATTGTCCTTGGTATCAAATTGATCTGCTTTTTATTCCTCAAACAATTCTGTACACTATGTGATTGTCAAATGCATCTTACTGTTTGTACCATAGTTTTGGGTAAAACTACACAAGTTCCCCAGACTAGCAATAAACATGCAAATGGACCATAAACAGAGAAAAATAAAGTTTTTCCTGCTTAAAATTCATGCCTCTGATTGGGCATTCCACCCTAAAGGTGGGTGTGAACAGAAATTGTTAAAATTCATTATCTTTGGATAATCTGCGCTCAGAAACCATTGCTTTTCAAGACGAACACTATCCAAGACTCCTCAAACTTACCTTTTGAGTTCGATTTTCCAGCAGTTTTTTTATCTTCAAAAGAACTTTTTCAATCTGCTGTGTACTTTCCTATCTTCAGAAGAACCAGAGGAAAATCTCCAGCTTACCTCTAAAAGAACTAATCAAGAACCTCCGTTCAGGACTCTTGTTCAGGAATGAAACCAATGCAAGTAACCGTTTACAACTATTTAGATGCGTGTTTAAGTTTGAGCCCCTTGATTATTTGATGATTCTCATTAGGTTATGGTTAATTGATGTGAAATACTGCCATTCTTTTGCTATTCCTTTTCTCTTCCTTACTTTCCTTCATTCTGTATATGTACATCTATATGTCTTGCTTGGTTTAGTAATATGTTAGGTTTAGGTTCATTTATTAAATCCCTTATATTACCAATTGATTCAAATAATTGTAATATCAATTGTACTACAGTTAATTCTTAAATCTAATCTAAATATTCATTATTAATTATAACCAGTTATAATTAATCGTAAATATTTCCCTTTTGAGCTAATTTGCTACACATGTGATAACAATTCTATAACTTTTTCTGTCAAAACTATACTAATAGTTTTCATCCACCATTAATACAATCTGTTTGTGAGAAATTGGGATATAGACACATAACCAGTGTTGGGGAGAAACTAGTTACATGTAACTGAATTACGTAATTTAATTATAAATTAAATGTAACTGTAATCAGTTACAGTTCCTAAAAAATGTCTACTTAAATTACAGATACTTTTGAAAATGTTAATGATTACAAAGGGGATACATTTGAATTTTGTCATACACACAAACACACCCCTACACACACACACACACACACAGCACAACCATCAGACATGCTTTATAAGCATTGGACTTCCTCTCACACACGGCCGAGTATTGTTCAGCCCATATCCCTCTCCATGCGATACCAAGCCATTCTGTGTTTGTTTTCTTAGTCTTGTTATGGTTCATAGTTTTCATAGTCTCATCTTAGTTTTTCTAGTTTTCATAGTTTAGTCTTTTTCTTGCCTTGCCTTGCCTTGTCATGTTTTGACCCTTTGCTCTGGATTCTGGATTACCCCTCTTGCGTAGCCCTCTGGATATTGCTCGCTCATCGAAGACCCACGCTTGTCCTAGGAAAATTCATCTTGCCCTCTATATACCTGTCTGTCAGCATTTGACCCATGCCTGTAATGACCACGTCTCTGTGTAATAAAACTTGCACATGGATCTGCAAGTCTAACGACTCATCGGCCCCATTACACACACACGCCTACACACCTATATACACACAAACACACCTACACACACACTTTAACTGATATCTTTGATAAATTGCATGGATTGCTCTAAAGTATGAGATACCAATATTTCAGGAGTTTACAACACATGATTAACAGTTTTTTGCCCCCCAAGGAATTGTTAGATACCAATGTTTCCTATCTATAAACAAATATTTTGTTTAAAAAACAGTATCATAGCAACTAAACTATTTTGTGTTAAGTTTTTAAATATGTATTTAACCTCAGAATAATCTCAAAGTAATAAGGGTGCTAAAATCCGATTTTGTGGTGGCTGTGTTTTAAATTAAATTACTATAATCTTAATTCAAGTGATGAAGGTGATCAGTGTTGAGCACTAACCGTAAGGTTAAGGTTTGAAAACATAGATGTTTAGAAAAGTAATCAGTTCCCTATCTGTCGGTCACTATGAGTTATGTCGAACGGCATATGGGGTCTCACCTGGGAGGCCAATCATCTCTGAGTTTAAGAGAAAACGCCAATGAAAATTGGCTAGTGGATTTAACATACATGAGCCACTCCTTGTGCCAACGGGTATAAAGAGGGCCAAGTGGTGGTATGAAAGCTATTATACTCCACAAAGCCATTCGTCTGCTGTGTCGGGAAGCTGTTCTGGTTGGCGTTACGGCGCAAACAACGGTGTCCCTTTCACTGATTCCCCTGGGCGCTTCAACTAAGAGAGCAGATTTCCTAAAAGAGCAAATCACAGACGATTTGCATCTTTTTAAAGACGCCGTTTCATCCACATCCTTCTGGATGCGGTTGTTTCCTGTTCTCTGACAATGGCCACCATCGTTGTCTTTCGTGTCTGGGCATTCAGCACGCTGAAGGCGCGTTCGTGGATGGTTCATGCACATACTGCGTGTGTGACCATGGCAACGCTGCGATCGCGTCTCTCCTTTCTTAAAGGGAAAGGAGCAGACCCCTCTGTCACTACCCATTACGGTTTCTCTGTCATGAGCAGAGGACCGCTGGCTAGTGCTCTGGGAGATTTGAAGGTGACAATGAGAGCTTCTCCGCCGGGCCACGCCTCATGGACCTCTTACCCCTTCCGCAGTGTTTGTCCTGTGCGGCTGCTGGGTGATTTTGCTGGGCTGTCTTCTGGCAGTCCCAACGGGTCATTCAGTTTGCCGGCGGGGATCAGATGTCGATTGCAGCATCGGGGATGGGCTGTTGACCTCTGTGGATGAAGATTCGGCGGGGCTGCCCCCCTTGGGTGTTATCGCCACTGCCGAATTTGACCCAGAGTTGACAGCGTACTTTCATGTCTCGATCCTCCTTCGCCACAGACCATTTCTGCAGTTTGCATTCGAGGGTCAGGCATGGCAGTACAAAGTCCTCCCCTTCGGGCTCTCCCTGTCCCCCTGTGTCTTCACGAAGCTTGCGGAGGGTGCCCTTGCCCCACTCTGGGAAGTGGGCGTCAGGATCCTCAACTATCTCGACAACTGGCTCATTATGGCCCTGTCCTGAGAGTAGTTGTGCGATCACAGGGACTTGGTGCTCCAGCACCTCAGTTAGTTGGGGCTTCAGGTCAACCGAGAAAAGAGCAAGCTATCTCCTGTGCAGAGAATCTCTTATCAATCACCTTTATCAATCACCTTTATTTATATAGTGCTTTAAACAAAATACATTGCGCCAAAGCACTGAACAACATTCATTTGGAAAACAGTGTCTCAATAATGCAAAATGATAGTTAAAGGCAGTTTATCATTGAATTCATTGATGTCATCTCTGTTCAGTTGAAATAGTGTCTGTTTTAATTTGCAATCAAGTCAACGATATCGCTGTAGATGAAGTGACCCCAACTAAGCAAGCCAGAGGCGACAGCGGCAAGGAACCGAAACTCCATCGGTGACAGAATGGAGAAAAAAACCTTGGGAGAAACCAGGCTCAGTTGGGGGGCCAGTTCTCCTCTGACCAGACGAAACCAGTAGTTCAATTCCAGGCTGCAGCAAAGTCAGATTGTGCAGAAGAATCATCTGTTTCCTGTGGTCTTGTCCTGGTGCTCCTCTGAGACAAGGTCTTTACAGGGGATCTGTATCTGGGGCTCTAGTTGTCCTGGTCTCCGCTGTCTTTCAGGGCAGTAGAGGTCCTTTCTAGGTGCTGATCCACCATCTGGTCTGGATAAGTACTGGATCCGGGTGACTGCAGTGACCCTCTGATCTGGACACAGACTGGATCTGGTGGCCACGGTGACCTCGGAACAAGAGAGAAACAGACAAATATTAGCGTAGATGCCATTCTTCTAATGATGTAGAAAGTACGGTGTTATGTGAAGTGTTCCGGTTCCAGTTTACCTAATTAATGCAGCCTAAAAATCCTTTAACGGATTTGGATATTAAAAGCATATTAGTATGTTATGTGTATGCCAGGTTAAAGAGATGGGTCTTTAATCTAGATTTAAACTGCAAGAGTGTGTCTGCCTCCCGAACAATGTTAGGTAGGTTATTCCAGAGTTTAGGCGCCAAATAGGAAAAGGATCTGCCGCCCGCAGTTGATTTTGATATTCTAGGTATTATCAAATTGCCTGAGTTTTGAGAACGTAGCGGACGTAGAGGAGTATAATGTAAAAGGAGCTCATTCAAATACTGAGGTGCTAAACCATTCAGGGCTTTATAAGTAATAAGCAATATTTTAAAATCTATACGATGTTTGATAGGGAGCCAGTGCAGTGTGGACAGGACCGGGCTAATATGGTCATACTTCCTGGTTCTAGTAAGAACTCTTGCTGCTGCATTTTGGACTAGCTGTAGTTTGTTTACCAAGCGTGCAGAACAACCACCCAATAAAGCATTACAGTAGTCTAACCTTGAAGTCATAAATGCATGGATTAACATTTCTGCATTTGACATTGAGAGCATAGGCCGTAATTTAGATATATTTTTGAGATGGAAAAATGCAGTTTTACAAATGCTAGAAACGTGGCTTTCTAAGGAAAGATTGCGATCAAGTAGCACACCTAGGTTCCTAACTGATGACGAAGAATTGACAGAGCAACCATCAAGTCTTAGACAGTGTTCTAGGTTATTACAAGTAGAGTTTTTAGGCCCTATGATTAACACCTCTGTTTTTTCTGAATTTAGCAGTAAGAAATTACTCGTCATCCAATTTTTTATATCGACTATGCATTCCATTAGTTTTTCAAATTGGTGTGTTTCACCGGGCTGCGAGGAAATATAGAGCTGCGTATCATCAGCATAACAGTGAAAGCTAACACCATGTTTCCTGATGATATCTCCCAAGGGTAACATATAAAGCGTGAAGAGTAGTGGCCCTAGAACTGAGCCTTGAGGTACTCCATACTGCACTTGTGATCGATATGATACATCTTCATTCACTGCTACGAACTGATGGCGGTCATATAAGTACGATTTAAACCATGCTAATGCACTTCCACTGATGCCAACAAAGTGTTCAAGTCTATGCAAAAGAATGTTGTGGTCAATTGTGTCAAACGCAGCACTAAGATCCAATAAAACTAATAGAGAGATACACCCACGATCAGATGATAAGAGCAGATCATTTGTAACTCTAAGGAGAGCAGTTTCAGTACTATGATACGGTCTAAATCCTGACTGGAAATCCTCACATATACCATTTTTCTCTAAGAAGGAATATAATTGTGAGGATACCACCTTTTCTAGTATCTTGGACAGAAAAGGGAGATTCGAGATTGGTCTATAATTAACTAGTTCTCTGGGGTCAAGTTGTGGCTTTTTTATGAGAGGCTTAATAACAGCCAGTTTGAAGGTTTTGGGGACATGTCCTAATAACAATGAGGAATTAATTATAGTCAGAAGAGGACCTATGACTTCTGGAAGCACCTCTTTTAAGAGCTTAGATGGTATAGGGTCTAACATACATGTTGTAAGTTTAGATGATTTAACAAGTTTATACAATTCTTCCTCTCCTATAGTAGAGAATGAGTGGAACTGTTCCTCAGGGGGTCTATAGTGCACTGTCTGATGCGAAACTGTAGCTGACGGCTGAATGGTTGCAATTTTATCTCTAATAGTATCGATTTTAGAAGTAAAGTAGTTCATAAAGTCATTACTGCTGTGGTGTTGGGAAATGTCAACACTTGTTGAGGCTTTATTTTTCGTTAATTTAGCCACTGTATTGAATAAATACCTGGGGTTATGTTTGTTTTCTTCTAAAAGAGAAGAAAAGTAATCAGATCTAGCAGTTTTTAATGCTTTTCGGTAGGATATGCTACTTTCCCGCCAAGCAATACGAAATACCTCTAGTTTTGCTTTCCTCCAGCTGCGCTCCATTTTTCGGGCTGCTCTCTTTAGGGTGCGAGTATGCTCATTATACCATGGTGTCAAACTATTTTCCTTAACCTTTCTTAAGCGTAAAGGAGCAACTGTATTTAAAGTGCTAGAAAAGAGAGAGTCCATAGTTTCTGTTACATCATCAAGTTGTTCTGAGGTTTTGGATATGCTAAGGAATTCGGATACATCAGGAAGATAACTTAAAAAGCAGTCTTTTGTGGTAGAAGTGATGGTTCTTCGATACTTGTAACAAGAAGTAGAATTTACAATTTTGGCTATATGAAGTTTACACAGAACTAAATAATGATCTGAGATATCATCACTTGGCTGAATAATTTCAACACTATCAACATCAATTCCATGTGACAGTATTAAATCTAGAGTATGATTTCGACAATGAGTAGGTCCTGAAACGTGTTGTCTAACACCAATAGAGTTCAGAATGTCTATAAATGCTGATCCCAATACATCTTTTTCATTATCGACATGGATATTAAAATCACCAACTATTAAGACTTTATCTGCAGCCAGAACTAACTCGGATGTAAAATCACCAAACTCTTTAATAAAGTCTGTATGGTGCCCTGGTGGCCTGTATACAGTAGCCAGTACAAACATAACAGGGGATTTATCATTAACATTGGTTTCTCTGGATAATGTTATATGAAGCACCATTACTTCAAACGAGTTATACTTGAAGCCTGCCCTCTGAGAAATCCTGAAAACGTTATTATAAATTGAAGCAACACCTCCCCCTTTGCCTTTTAGACGCGGCTCGTGTTTATAACAATAATCTTGGGGGGTGGACTCATTTAAAATAATGTAATCATCAGGTTTTAGCCAGGTTTCTGTCAAGCAGAGCACATCTATATTATGATCAGTTATCATATTATTTACAAAAAGTGTTTTCGTAGAAATGGATCTGATATTCAATAAGCCAATCTTTATCATTTGTTTATCCATATTGCATTTGTTTTTTATTTGTTGAACCTCAATTAAATTGTTAACCTTAACTTGGTTTGGACGTTTTTTGTATTTTCTAGTTCGTGGAACAGACACAGTCTCTATAGTGTGATATCTAGGTGAAAGAGTCTCTATGTGCTGAGAATTAACTGACCTCTGTGACGGGAGGCAGCTAGCAGACGGTCGGTTTAGCCAGTCTGTCTGCTTCCTGACCTGGGCCCCAGTTAGTCAAGTATAAACACTAAGACTATTTGCCATATTTCTAGACAGAAGAGTGGCGCCACCCCAGGAGGGATGAAGACCATTTCTTTTAAACAGGTCAGGTCTGCCCCAAAAGCTCGTCCAATTGTCTATATAACCTATGTTATTCTGTGGGCACCACTTAGACATCCAGCCATTGAGTGATGACAATCTGCTATGCATCTCATCACCACGGTAAGCAGGGAGGGGACCAGAGCATATTACAGTGTCTGACATCGTGCTTGCAAGTTCACACACCTCTTTAAAGTTATTTTTAGTGATCTCCGACTGGCGAAGTCGAACATCATTAGCGCCGGCATGAATAACAATCTTACTGTATTTACGTTTAGCATTAGCCAGCACTTTTAAATTTGCCAAGATGTCAGGCGCTCTGGCTCCCGGTAAACATTTGACTATGGTGGCTGGTGTCTCTATATTCACGTTCCGTACAATAGAATCGCCAATAACTAGAGCACTTTCATCAGGTTTCTCAGTGGGTGCATCACTGAGTGGGGAGAACCTGTTTAATGTTTTGATCGGAACAGAAGAGCGGTGTTTTGACCCACGACTACGCTGCCTCACCGTCACCCAGTTGCCCTGCTGCAGGGGCTCTGCTGGAACCGGACAATGTACAGGAATCCCTGAGCTAGACGCATCCAAAGCCATATCTAGAGCCCTAACATTCTTACTGTCCTCAATTAAAGTTTGGATGCGTGTCTCTAATTCTGAAATCTTCTCTGTCAGCCTAACTGTTTCCCTGCATTTATCACATGTGAATCCCTCATCAGCGACAGAGATAGATAAACTGTACATGTGGCAAGAGGTGCAAATAACAATTGTAGGAGAAGCCATTACTCACCGTGCTTGATGAAATATTCTTACTGCGGTTGTTTGATGAACTTGTGGAAAACTGCAGCGTGAGAGAGGAGAGGAGAGGAGAAAAGAAAACGCTAATGACAAGCTAACGAGTGCTAACGCTTTGCAGGTGTGCTGCAGTCACGGAAGAGTGAACGATCAAAGTTAATCTGATAAGATTGATCGGTAATATCAGAAATATGGTGTGAATTAAGTTATATTTTACAATTAAAAAAACAAACAAACAGACAGTGATAGTAAGAAAGATTATAGAGAAAAAATATAAAATAAAAACAGCTACATGGAGCTATGATTAGCTACAGAAGGCCAACAGGAAGTAGAGAAAACACTGTCCAACAGCGACACCAACAGGCACCTTATCTCGGTATGGAGTTAGACTCGGTGAGTATGACGGCATGGCTTACCAGCGAGCATGCCCAGTCAGTGCTGAACTGAAGAGTTCCTTCAGAGGCAGGACAGTGGTACCACTGAAACACTTTCAGAGGCTGCTGGGGCATATGGTATCCTCAGCTGCAGTCACGCAGCAGTCATGGTACACATCGTGTCACCATCACACCGATGTGTCGGCGCCGATTCAGCCCCTGGTTGGACCTTGCCTTTCTACGGGCCGGCGTGCCCTTAGAACAAGTGTCCCGGCATGTTGTTGTCTTGTGTTTACTTGTGTTGTCAAATAGGCTAGACCTCAATATGTTCAGATTTTGTCGTAATGTATTACTTTAGTATTTGTATTATTAGTTACGGTGTACTCAACTGCCTTGTCCTGCCTTGTTTTGACAGGTCCAAGTTTACCTCAGTTTTTGTTTACTACTGGACTTGATTAGTCCAAGGAGCACTTTGAATACTTGTTCTATTTTTGCTGTATACTTAAAGGGTTAGTTCGCCCAAAAATGAAAATTATGTCATTAATAACTCACCCTTATGCTGTTCCAAAAATGTAAGGCCTCCTTTTATCTTCGGAGCACAGTTTAAGATATTTTAGATTTAGTCCGAGAGCTCTCAGTCCCTCCATTGAAGCTGTGTGTACGGTATACTGTCCATGTCCAGAAAGGTAAGAAAAACATCATCAAAGTAGTCCATGTGACATCAGAGGGTCCGTTGGAATTTTTTGAAGCATCGAAAATACATTTTGGTCCAAAAATAGCAAAAACGACGACTTTATTCAGCATTGTCTTCTCTTCCGTGTCTGTGTGAGAGAGAGTTCAAATCAAAGCAGCTGGATTCATGTACTCAAACAGTACATTGACTGAACTGCTGTGATAAACACCGAGCCGAGCCAGATAACGAACAATAGACTGACTCGTTCACGAGTGAAGAACCATTTCTGTCAGACGTGTCCGATTCGTGAACCGAGGAGCTGATGATACTGCGCATGTGTGATTCAGCATGAAGCAGACCGATACACAGAGCGTCTGAACTGAACTGATTCTTTTGGTGATTGATTCTGAACTGATTCTGTGCTATTGTTATGAGCGCGGGTAAACTGAAGGCTTGAATCAAGGGCAATCATCGCCAATGACGCCATAACGTTGAGTGCAAAAGAACTGGTGAACCCTTTTCTTCAACCGGTTTATTGGATGGAACTGTCCGAAAGAACTACTGGTGATCCGAACACAGATGCAACCGCTTCTTCACTCATGAACGAGTCAGTCTATTGTTCGTTATCTGGCTCGGCTCGGTGTTCATCTTCACAGCAGTTCAGTCAGTGTACTGTTTGAGTACATGAATTACTCCGGGATATTGGTTTGTTGAACTTAGAGGGAGTGTCAGCCACATTAAAAAAGTTAACAGCTTAAGTCATTTGTGGATTAATGCGTATTAGAGATGCGAACCGTTTAAAACGATTCAGTTCGATTTGGTGAACTGAATGATTCGTTCGCGAACCGGAAATCCAGCCAAAATGTATTTTCGATGCTTCAAAAAATTCCAACGGACCCTCTGATGTCACATGGACTACTTTGATGATGTTTTTCTTACCTTTCTGGACATGGACAGTAGACCGTACACACAGCTTCAATGGAGGGACTGAGAGCTCTCGGACTAAATCTAAAATATCTTAAACTGTGTTCCGAAGATAAAAGGAGGCCTTACATGTTTGGAACAGCATAAGGGGGAGTTATTAGTGACATAATTTTCATTTTTGGGCGAACTAACCCTTTAATACATTTTGGAAAATAAACAACTTAAATTTAATCTGTATACATTTTGTGGAAAATAATTTATTTTTAGTGTAATTGAACACTTTGTATATTGACCCCCCAAAATAATACCTTGCCACCCCTTTGCCACCCCTGTTTTAAAAGTCTAGCTCCGCCACTGGATGGTAATGGAAATTAAATAGGTTACATTGTAATCTGTAACATTTCCATTTCCAAAGTAAGCTTCCCACCACCGGCTAGAACAAAGTTCCACCACCTGCTGATCGTCTCACCCTTGACTAGCAGTGTGAAGTTCGGAGGAAGCTCCAGACACAGATGGATCTCGCCCTCCTTCGCTGACTCGGCCCTGCGGAACTCTTTTTCATCATAGATGCTCGCTAGAGCAAGCAGCTCATCTTCTTGTGCTTCCTGGTCGGTTGACATCGCAACATTCCTGAGATGAATGTGAAACCAAACAATTAATAAACTCTACAAAAACTATATGTACAATAAACAGCGTTACCATACATGTTCAGAACTTATAAATGCTGTATTTCTGACTAAATTTGAAGAGAAACACATAGGCAAATATTATAAGTTACTTGCCTAAGTATATTTGCTTTCTCCTTCTGTTCTGGTGACAGTCTTGGAAAGATATTACTACCGCCGCACATTTACATAATATTCAACTATTGTAGACAAACATCCTTAAATATGCTGCTTAAAGCTGCATATTATTTAAACTCGAGGATGTTCTGACCATAGACTGTATAAAAACAGGATTTGACACGTCATGGTTGCGCATAAAGCGTAAGGGACCGTCTCAAAAATCCAATCAGTGTCCAGGGGAGTGTTAACAAAAAAAAATATCATTTAGTTACTCCCAATTTCATCCCAACCCCACAAGACTTTTTTTCATCTTTCCTTATCCTGTTATAGCATCTATTTGTAGTTCAAGCAACCAAAATTTACAACCAAAAAGTGTGAACATCACATTAGTTTACACAGAAGGTGGAGTTTATTGGCTTTTACCACAGCCAGCCATCAGGGGGCGACTGAAATGTTGTAGCTTCACTTTATAATAATAATAATAATAATAATAATTATTATTATTATTATTTTATTATTATTATTTAATTTTGGTGATGTCCAAAAGAGAACTGATAGACTGTTCTGTAATGGTTACATTTAATATTTATATCTTTGACCATCCCTTCATAAAAATACAGTGCTTTAAAAAAAAAAAAAAAAAAAAAAAAAAAAAAAGTGAAATAAAAAACAAGTGTCAAAAGGTGAAATATGTTATTAAAATGAATGTACTTAATAATTATTTCAGAAAAAAAACAAAACATTAAATTTCACCAAAATGTTCATTTGTTGTTGGACTACCCAAAATAAACCACAGTCTATTTACAGGGGAAATTGTGTCCATATAGTCTGATATAATAATCCATGTATACAAATATAGTATCGGAAGGGAGCAAACTGTATTTCATCCCCCCAATTTTTTTTCACATTTCAAAAGTTGCAGTAGCCTATGTTTGCAGTTAGTGCTATCAAATGATTAAATTGCGATTAATAGCATCCACAATAAAGGTTTTTGTCTACATAATATATGTGTGTGTACTGTGTATATTTAATATGTATATATAAATGGGTTCGAGTCTTGGGCCGGGGATACCACAACTGAGGTGCCCACCGAACACCCCAACTGCTCCCCGGGTGCTGCAGCATAAATGTTGCCCACATAATATAAACTGTATGTGTGTGTATTTATATATAATATTTTATTTTGCATGGAATTAGTTGATTGACGGCACTGCAGTGCTTAACAGAAGCTGTGTCCCAATACTGAATTAATGACTGGACATGACTTAAATTTTGCACTAAGGGGGGAAATTTCAGACGATCCCTTAGGAAGAACAGCAGAAATAACTAGCCTCACCCTAACTAAGGTCCAAAGTTCAGTTTAGTTTGAAGGCAATTAAACAATAAAAAAAACATTTAATAATGCCATTGTAGATATCTATATTACATCTATATGTAGATGAAATAGGTTCAATTGAAAAGAAAATAAACTCAAGCCTGGTGAGTCATTTGATTAATTGATTGAATTAATTGATTAATCACAGATTAATTCCATGATGTTACATATCAACCAGGTGTGGACAAATGAGAGCTTTCATGTGTTATGATGACAGAGTCTATTATCTTTTATTACTATCAGCATGTCTATGAATGTATACTGAGGATTTCCAGCACTGTGTGAATTACCGAGCATGACTTTGATCAAGCTTTACCAAAAAGAAAATACATTTCAGAAGTGTCTTTATCATTATTACATATCATCACAATCAACATGCCACACAAGTGCAGTCAAACAAAACATAAAAAAAAAAAACAAGAAAACAAAAAAATGTGAAAAATAAAATAGTTGAAAAATGAGTTATATGTTATGCCATTGGGACTTTAAAAAGTCCTGTTTTTTTATTTATTTATTTTTTTTGTAATAAGAAGACATGAAAAGGCAAAAATTGGGATTTTTGTTTTAATCACACATTAGTTTTAATTTGTTTTATACCAAAATGTATATAAAGATGATTCTCAACTATGTTATGTAATATATATTTGAAAAACATTTTTCTTTATGCAAAATGTGTGTAAAATGGCCATAAAATAGTTTTTCCATACAATGTATATCTAATTTGCACATGAATGTGTTTTTGTGGCAAAATAAAAAGAACAAATAAGAGCAAAACATTGTAGTAATAATTTGCAAGATTTTATTAACAATGTTTAATATTTAATAGAAATATATTCTCTATTAATTTGTTGTGTCTCCCACAATGTGTAATAAACATGCTTTGAGTCCTGGAGTATAAAACTGATGCCCTGTTTCATAACAGATCATATTTTGATTTGAAACCCCATCACATTTTCCTGAAAAGTAGTCAGATTTAAATAATAATTACAAAATATGATCATATTTAGTATCTCTGAAGAGTGCTAACTTTAAAGATGATTTTCTCAATATTTCAATTTTTTTTGCTCCCCCAGATTTTGAAATAGTTGTATCTCACACAAATATTGTCCTCCTAACAATCACGACATCAGTGGAGAGATGATTTATTCAGAAACAAACAGTCTTGATGATAGTCTGTCCACCAGTGTTGGGCTATAGTTACTAAGAAGTAATATATTACTCATTACTAGTTCATCTAATTTCAAAACTAATATTATGACTTTACTACTAGTTACTTTTTCTTTCACCCCACACATAAGAATCCTCTAAAATCTTACTAACAATATATTTCTGCCTCATTAATCGACCAAAAATCCACATGGATCGCAGTCAGTAGTTATTACACACTTATTAATAGTAACATTTAAGTAAAAATGTTTTATGAATCTCATTGATTGTGAAGCTAATAATTTATCTTTTATACCCACATACTATTATATTCAACAACGTACTTTATCAAAATAAATAATTTAGGTTCATAAGTAAATATTTAATTCTCTAAAAAAATGCATACAATTTCTGTCAGTGTTCAGATCATCTTTTCTTCTCACAAAATCAGTGTAAAGACAATATTTCCATCCGCTGAATGCAAGCTTGTTCATCTTTTCTAGTTTTGCATGCACATTTTCTGCACGGCTGTACTTAGTGAGTACTTAATAAAACAATTTGATGGGAAGATAGTATGCACAACAGAAACATTGTGAACTGGATTTGTATATTGTGCAAATGAAATGCAAAAAAGGGCTAGTTCTATGTGAGACGCTTGCATCTCTCGTCTGGATCTATAGTCCACTGATGTGCATGAAAACATCCTTTAAGCATTGCTTTATAGTGGATCAGTTATCTTCGTCACTCCCAAGGCCTTATTCTTCATCTATTTCCATTTATACGTTCCATTCTAGAGCAGAGAAAAAAAATCAAATACGCCGTCAGTGCACCAGCCATTAACCTTCAGTCATCTGAAATCTATTTAATGTGACTTTAAGAGCAAGGAGACTTGTGTGTAAAACTGTGCATAGAATTCATCCTAAACATGTTCAGATTTGTACACCAGAAAATGCACCAAATTCAGTCAGTATCATTTTAGTCATTTATATTGTTACAAAAGATTTCTATTTTCAGATAAAAGCTGTTCTTCTGAACTTTCTATTATTCATCAAAGACACCTTAAAAAATGATACTGTTTTCAACATAATAATAATAATAATAATAATAATAATAATAATAATAATAATCAGAAATGTTTCTTGAGCAGTAAACATCATATTAGAACAATTTCTGAAGATCATGTGACACTGAAGACTGGAGGAATGATGCTGAAAATACAACTTTGAAATAAGAGGAATAAATTAGATTTGAAAATATATTCAAAGAGAAAACAGTTATTTTAAATTGTAAAAATATTTCAATAATTCTACTGCCTTTCCTGTACTTTGGAACAAATAAAAGCAGACTTGGTGAGCAGAAGAGACTTGAGGGAAAAAATGATAAAAGCGTTTGACTTGTAGTGCATGATACAGATTTCCTGTAATTTGAGCACAGATGGTTATGTCTTAAGTGAATGTAGAAAGACTCAGCAGTGGAGACTGTTCTCACTGGTTGTAGCAGGGCGAGTTGGGGTCCTTGTAGTGGCTGTAAGGGTCCTCCTTGCCAAGAGCTTTCAGACAGATCCAGCAGAAATAGCCCTGACACATCGAACAGGTCATCTTATTACAGCCCTTATTCTTCTGCACCAGAGGGAAACACCAGAACACATGAGCACATGAGCATAAACAAAGAGCAGAGCTTAGCACAACACATGAGATTTCAGTTTGCCACAATTTCTCTTTAAATTGTTTCATAGAGATCTCTGGGGGGGGGGGGGGGGTTTGAATGCCAGGCACAAATTGAATTAACTATTACTATAGCAGTGAGTAGTACTTTTCCACGTATGCATTCATCTTATTGCATCCCATTCGCTGCATTAGAAACACCAGCGCATTAAGCGAAAACCTTTTGTAATTTGATGCAAAGGTAATATAAAACAAAGAATAGAGCTATAAATGTGCATACATTTAAAAAAAAAAAAAAATACAAATCTAAATATTTTTGAGGATTTACAATGCTAGCAGTTTTGTGGAAAAGTTCCATAGCTCTTAATCACTGGACCAAAAACATCCCTAATTTTTATTCCAGTTTTTATATTGATTATTTTCTTGACTTTAAATATGGCTTTACATATTGAAATTAAATACGTAACCTGAAATAGTCTTGCTTATATACAGTATGTTTATATATGGCTTATATCTTATATATATATATATATTTTATATATATATATATATATAAGTTCTATTTTATATATCACATCAAAAGTTAAATTAATAAGTCTCAGGCTGAGGGAAGTGCTTTTACACCTAACTCCTGATTTCTCTCAACACGGGACATAAAATATGTCAGTGAAGAAATGGGAAACCAATGTATGCACGTGTCTTTAGTACTGACCTGTATGTTAGCGCCACAGCAAGGGCACTGTTTACTGTTAACATTTAGCCAGTCTGTGCTGTAAGATTCCAACACCCTCTGAATGACCTGCTTGCCAAAACGCTTCTCAAGGAACTTCCTCCTCTCTTTGCTCGCAGAATTATACTCATCATGCAAACTACGGATATCATCTGGTAAAGAAACACACAACTTTTGAACAAACTAACAAAGTGTGTGGACTTCACATTCTTTAGCACTGAGCATCTAATATACGATACGATATTATGTCTAACATCCGACACAAGCTACTCTTTAGCCTCTGGTGTTGGGAGTCACACTTGTGTTGTTGCTGTCTAAAGTGACCAGACACCTAAAATGTAATTGGTTTTTATTTTAAGTAAAATCAGAGTAATATATTTTTGTTCAATAATATGTTTTCTTTTTTTCCTTTGTATTAAAAAAAAATATTACTAATACATATATAGGTAAAAAATTATGATCAATTGACCAATTCAAAAATTCTATTTTTTAAAAAATAACTTTTTTATTACTTTTCCATTATGGGAGTATTTCGTGTTAAAATAGAGACAATGCATTTACATGTACAATTTTTGTGCTGAATTGGACTGAACTCATGATTGATGAATCTGATTGTAGTGTTTACGTAAACGCTTGTTAAAGTGATCGAGTTGATGTGCATGTTTTTATGTCTCAAGCTTCAAATCGGAATGTTTTTTTGTTTGTTTTTGACATGCGCACACTGCTCAAACAGTGAAAGTGACCCTACACAGTTTTTTATTTGTTTATTACCAGCAGAAATAATATTTACTAATTTATGGATAAATACACATATAAACCACTGTGCTGTGATACTCATATTTTTCACGAAAAATAAAATAAAATAAAAAATAAGCCCCTCTCCGCAGCCAAAATGTGGATGAGTATCCAAAACAAGGTTGTCCTGCTCCACAATTGCCGAGTGAAAGGAGATTTTTATAATGACAGGACACACATTAATACAAAACTTTAATCAGAAGGAGGAGCTGATCGTTCCGTGCGTCCTACACCATTAGCCTACGTTATTTCTGCATCATTGCACATGTACAATCCTTTCAGCTTCGTGGTTCAATCCGATCGATTGTTTACATGCATTATCAATTGTATTAGAAGAGGAATAATTGTAATAATTCAACATAACATGTACTCACATCCAAAGGGGCAAAGTATCCACAGGTCAACTGTCTGCACTATTGGTTCTGGACAGTGCATCTGCAATTACATTTTCGGAACCCTTTTTATGACGAATATCCAAGTTGTACTCTTGGACAATGAGGGACCAGCGCATCAGGCATTGATTAGAATTACACATTCGAGATAAGAAGGTCAGAGGATTGTGGTCAGTATAAACTAATACTGGGGTACAACCACCTCCAACATAAACTTCAAAATGTTGCAGTGCCATGAGGAGAGCTAAAATCTACTTCTCTATGGTGCTGTAATTCTGCTGACATTTGGAAAAAATAACATACTGCGTGGTCCACTCCAAAAGCATCTTCTTGCAGGAGAACTGCTACTACTCCAGTTGCACTGGCATCTATTTGCAATTGGAAAGGCAGGGTGAAGTTTGGGGCAGCAAGCACAGGGGCATTACATGTCCTTTGTCCTTTGCAGCAGCAAAAACGTTGGCACACTCTGCACTCCATAGGACTTTCTTAGAGGGAATCAGAAGGTTAGTTAATGGAGAAAATCCTCAAAATACCCTACCATTCACATAAATCTCATTTATTTATGGGAACTGGAAAGGATAGCTGACACTTTAGCCTCCACCAGGCAAACTTGAGCATGGCCAACTTTCTTACCCAAGTATGTAACTAAGCCAGATTCAACGTCAACGAAGCTTCAGCCAAATGACTAAAAACCTCAGTAAGTGTATCTAGATGGTTTTCCCATGTATCTGAAAAGATCACTACATCATCCAGATAAGCTTCACAGTTGCCTACTCCAGATTAAACTCTCTGCATCCGACGCTGGAAGGTGGCTGGTCCTTTTCGCATCCCGAAAGCCATTACAGAATATTGCAGGAAGTTATCTGGAGTAACAAAAGCAGATATCTCAGAGGCTCGGTCTGTTAGTGGCACTTGCCAATAGCCCTTTAGCAAGTCAAGTTTAGTGATGTAGCGGGCTGCACCAATTCGGTCCATACAATCCTCCATCCGAGGTGGGAAAGAGTCCAGTTTAGTAAGACTATTAACTTTGCGATAGTCTGTACATAATCTATACGTAGTGTCAGATGTCGGCACCAGCAAACAGGGTGAGGTCCAGGGGCTTTGACTAGGTTGAACAAAACCATGCTGCAACAAGTATCGCACTTCCTCTCTCATTATCTCATGTTTTTGGTAGTTAACCCAATATGTGTGCTGCTTGACAGGAGGGGAGTTTCCAACATCAATGTCATGACAAATGACAGTACTTTGACTGGGGACATCTGAAAACAGCATAGGGAACCTACTAATAAGACACACCATGTCTTCACATTGACATGTAGAGAAGTGAGCAAGATAAGTCTCTAGACCGTTGAGCTTTTCTGATTCAAGTCCATAATTTTTTTTTGTCTGGTCAAGTAGTGACTATCGTCTAAAGCCATTCTGATGAAGTAGTAATGTTTCAGGGATGCACCAACAGGAAAATTTTGGCCGATACCGTTAACCGTTCATTTTATATATATGAAAACCAATAACCGATATGTTGGCTGATAAATCTGAATCCAAATTTTTATGTAATTTCTGAGAGCCTGATTACAAGAAGGTCTCATCATTAAATGCCATTAAACACTTCAACATAAATCAAACATAAATCAGCCTTACAAATAAATAAAACTATGCAATCTAGTCACTGGACAACATTATTATGTAAAATATAAAATAAAATAAAAATCATATGACATGTATAATTTTAATGGAATAACCTCCCCACTGACAATAATACATAAACCATATGAAATTAATAAGTTAAAAATAAAAGTGATGGTTATTACTATTAATATATCACTTATTTTGGAAAAGAAGAATCTTAAATTAAAAGCTGCCATTGTTTCTAATAGCAGCATTACTATTTAAGCTGCGTGCGTTGTTTCTGAAGAGCTGAATGAACACTGGTAAACTGTAACACTGTCAGATATTTATACAACATAAACATGATAATACAACTTATATATGTACAAAAAGATTCAAATGTACAGGTGAACTCAAAGTAAGTTATGTGTTAACCAGACTATAACTTATGTTGTGTAATGCGCTCCTCCCATTACAACGTGCTTAACGGGCGCACAAAGATTCCATAACATTATTTAATATCGGCTTTAATATATCAGCAAAATGTTCTTATCAGTTCGATAACGATAACACTAAAATGACCATTTATTGGCCGATACCGATATTGCCGATATACTGTGCATCCCTAGATTTTTACATTTCAATAAAAAAATTTCCCAGACTAAAATGACCAACCAACACCAGAGGGTTAATCTGCAACAGGTGTGAATATCTCACCATCAGTCGGTATGCAGTGATTGAGGCCGTGATAGCTCCGCTTACAGAGTGTACAGAAGGGATATTTGCAGGCGGGACAGATGCCCATGTTTGAGTCTGGCTCCACCATCACCGCCATACAGCAGCTTTTACGAGGACAATACACCACATCCTTCATCAGGTCCAGACTCGACTGCAACAGGAGACGATCATAGCGTGCAAACTCATCTTTGCTCACAAGAAGTTTCACCTGTTACACGAGCAGACTGTCAGTCTACATTCAGAATACAAATATTCATTCAAGGTTCAGATATTTACTGGCCTTGCCACAAAAATAAATAAATGGAAATAATTGCTTTGTTTTCTTTGACTCATTATTGTAATAAATATAGGTTAAGGCAGAAAAATTGTAGTTACCAGTAGGGGTGTGTGATATATCTCAGATAAAAAGCCTCTTAGAACCGAATGTGGTTAGAATGCAGAGATAAATATCCAACAATTCTCTAAAAATGCTTTAAAAATAAATAAAAAAATTTGGTCTTAAGAAGTATTCTAATTTGTTGAGATTTGGTGAATTGGTGGGTTTTTGTTAAATGTGAGCCAAATCATCACAATTAAAAGAACCAAAGACTAAAACTACTTCAGTCTGTGTGCATTGAATTAATTTAAAACACAAGTTTCACAATTTGAGCTGAATTACTGAAATAAAGGAACTGCACAGACCTAATGGACCCTCGAAATCTGAAAGAGTTTTATACTTGGATAAAAAAAAAATGTTTGTACATTTTTAAAAGAGTATGAATAGATTACATAATCTATTCATACTTACACTATGGCATAATTATATCAGAGCAGATAGGAGATACCTGTGAAGGAGTGGCCATGGACACACACTTTGGCTCAGGGCAGGTAAGGCACTGGACCTTTCCGTCCCTAATCTGGATCTGAAAGTATTCCTTCATGCAGGACTTGCAGTACACATGCTGACACTCTTTGAAGAGCAGTGATTCCGATCCGAGCTTCTCTGAGTAACAGATGCCGCAGCAGAACACCTTCCCATCAAACACCTTCTGATTCTGAGCTTCGTCAAAATCTAGCAGCTGACTCAGTATATCTGTGCGAGCATCAACTTCTTGCACAGCTCTTGGGTCTAAATCTTGCACTTGACATTTTTCTCCGGAAACGTCCGCTGCTTGTTTTAAGCCAGATTCACTCTCAATGCTCTGGATTTCCAGCGGTGACTGGATTCCCAGGAAGTCCAGAGTCTCTTCCTTGAGGAACTGCATCCAGGTAAAAAGAATCACATTGCCTTGGTTCTCCTCCCAAAGCTCATCCAGTCTCCTGCAAAGCGCAGTTATCTGATGGAGTGAGAGCGGAAGGTTATTGTAATCAACCATGATTAGAAGTGGCTTAATGATACGTGTTTCAGTCACTGTTTCATATTCATTCCACTTTCTTGACAACAGAAACATTAAAATATATATCAAAGAAACTGTTTTAATTGAGCAGTTGGCTGCATCAAAATACAACATGTGGGCATAGAAAGGTAATAATAAATAATACATGTACATTTTGCATGACAATCATGCTATTAATTGCAATTAAATATTTGAATCGACTGACAGCCCCAATAATGTTACAAAATATTTATATGTCAGATAAATGCTGTCCCCTTTCAGTCGGTCACGTTCGACGTTACGAATGGGATCTAGCTCGAGCCCAATCACCTTCTTGTGGTACAAAACAAACCAATGGTACACAAAGTACAAAACAGTGCAGAATTTGCATCGCAAGCTCCGCCCCGCAGAGCGGGTATATAAGGAGCAACGCGAGCAACTCCCATTCAAGCTTTCGCTTCGGAGCCGAGCATATCGCTTGCTGCAATCACTGGAGTTTTACAAGCAAGAGCTGGTGTTGGTGTGAAGGCGCGATTCAGCGGTATAGAGTCCCCTCTGCCACACCCCGTTCTAGCTCTTCTTCTCTTAAGAGGGCTACTTCGGCTGGTGGCCAGGGTGATCTGAGGGTTACTGTGTGGGCTTCCCCGACGAGCGCACCTCCCCGGGCCACACCCCCCTCACATACGCCGCAGCCGGTTAAGCTTCTGGATGAGTTTGCTGGACCCTCTCAGGCTCCTGACATCTCATTCGGGGCTCGCGAAGAGGACCGTATGTCAATCGCCGCATCACAAGGCGGGCTTGAGACTTCGGGAGATGAGTGTTCGGCTGCATTGCCTCCCTCGGGAGTGCCAGCATTGTCCGAGTCCGATCCCGAGCTGACGGCCGTGCTTTCCTGGGCAGCATAGAGCATCGGGCTTGAGTGGAATCCTCCACCCTGTCCCGAGCGATCGAGGCTGGATGATTGGTTCCTGGGGGCTGCTCATGCGGATCGTCAGCACCCTCCTCTGGTTCCTTTCTTCCTGAAAGTGCACCAGGAAGTAACCAGTTCATGGAAGGCACCTTTAACTGCCCGAAACCGTTCTGGTACTTCCTCCACCGTCACTGCCCTCGATGGTGGGGCGGCCAAGGGGTATGCTGGGATTCCCCCGGTGGAGCGTTCTGTTGCGATGCAACTGTGTCCACAGAGCGCCTCCGCTTGGCGTGGTGGTTCCCAAGCTGCCCTCCAAGGCCTGTAAGTTCTCATCCACGCTTGTGGCCAAGGCCTGCTGCTTCCTCCTCCACTCCCGCTTGGCCACGGCAGCAGCCTTCGCACCGGCCGCAGCGAGGAGATGGCCGCAGAAGGGCGGCGCAACCCGTCTCTGCCCCTAAACCTGCCAAACGCCAGGCCAAGCCGAGACGGGCGACCCGGAGTTGGAGACGTCAGCTCATCAGGAGATGGTAGCAAGGAGGGCCGGGGGAGAATCCTTTGTTCTTGTTTTCTTTTTGTTCCGCCACTGGCCCTGCGGCCGGTGGTACCCAAACCTTCACTAAAAGAGCTGTTTCCTCTACCTCCGGGTCCCAAGAGGCCACGAATGACAGTTGGCGACGTGCTTCCTCGCCGCTCTCGTTCTCCTCTCCCCTTGCCAGTTTCCATGCAAAGCCGGCTCAAGAATGCTTCGCCTTCTCATGCCCTCTTTACTACATGGAGTCAGACAAGTGCCCGCACTCCGCCCCCGCTAAGGGATGCTATGCCTCCCATGCCGGGGCTGTCTGCTCCACCACGCTGCCCCACTGTGGGTACGCCTGTAGTCCCCTTGACCCCGCTGGTTCGGTTTGTGGGAGCCTGGCTAGAGCTCCCCAGGCCTTCCCGCTGGCTCATTCGGACGCTCAGGCTCGGCTACGGGATTCAGTTCGCCCAGCGTCCCCCCAGGTTTCCGGGTGTCCCGTGACGATGGTGGGCAAATATGCCACTGTCATGCACGCAGAGGTCGCGGCCCTGCTGACAAAGGGCGCGATAGAGCCGGTCCCTCCAGCCGAAATGAAGTCCGGCTGTTACAGCCCTTACTTCATAGTACCCAAGAAGACAGGTGGGTTACGGCCAATCCTGGACTTGTGTGCCTTGAACCGAGCTCTGCACAGACTCCCGTTCAAGATGCTAAGCCCAAGCGCATTTTCGAATGCATTCGTCTGATGGATTGGTTTGCAGCGATCGACCTGAAGGACGCGTACTTTCATGTCTCCATCCTTCCTCGACACAGACCGAGGTTTGTTTTCGAAGGGCAGGCATATCAGTACAAGGTTCTTCCATTCGGGTTGGCCCTGTCTCCCTGTGTCTTTACGAAGGTCGCGGAGGGAGCCCTGGTTCCTCTCAGAGAACAAGGTGTCTGTATCCTCAACTACCTCGATGACTGGCTGATCCTAGCTCACTCTCGAGAGTGGTTGTGCGAGCACAGGGATCTGGTGCTCAGACACCTCACCCGACTAGGTCTTCAGGTCAACTGGGAAAAGAGCAAGCTCTCCCCTGTGCAGAGGACCTCTTTTCTCGGTATGGAAATAGACTCGCTTGCCATTCGAGGGCAAGAGAGCAATTCGACAATTCGACAATTCGAGGGCAAGAGAGCGGTTCCACTGAAACTGTTTCAGAGGCTCCTTAGGCATATGGCGTCCGCGGCGGCGGTCATACCGCTCGGGCTACTCCATGAGACCGTTTCAGCACTTGCTCCACGACCGAGTCCCGAGATGGGCATGGCAACAGGGCACGCTCCGAGTGACCATCATTCCGGCCTGCCGCAGATACTTCACCCCGTGGTTGGACCCCTCATTTCTACGGGCTGGCATGCCCCTAGAACTGGTGTCCAGACATGTTGTTGTGTCAACAGATGCCTCTGCCATGGGCTGGTGGCATGTCAATTACCTTGAGTTGCTAGCAGTACATCTTGCTCTGCACCGCTTCAGGGCCCTGCTGAAGGACAAGCACGTTCTGGTCCGTACGGACAACACTGCGACCGTAGCGTACATCAACCGTCAGGGTGGTCTACGCTCCCGCCACATGTCACAACTCGCTCGCCATCTCCTCCTGTGGAGTCACAAGCATCTGAGCTCGCTTCGTGCCATACACATTCCGGGCAGGCTCAATCGTGCAGCCGACAAGCTTTCACGGCAGCAGTCTTGCCGCGGGGAATGGAGAATCCACCCCCAGTCTGTTCAGCTGATTTGAGAGCACTTCGGAGATGCTCAGGTAGACCTGTTTGCCTCTCCAGAAAATTCCCACTGCCATTTGTTTTACTCCCTGACCGAGGGCACCCTCAGCATGGATGCCCTGGCACACAGCTGGCCGCTGGGCCTGCACAAGTATGCAATTCCCCCAGTGAGTCTTCTTGCACAGAAGTTGTGCAAGATCAGGGAGGACAAGGAGCAGGTCCTCATGGTTGCTTTTTGGCCTGGCCGGACCTGGTTCCCCAAACTTGTACTCCTCGCAACAGCCCCTCCCTGGCCAATTCCTCTGAGGAAGGACCTTCTTTCTCAGAGACGGGGCACTCTCTGGCACCCACGTCCCGATCTGTGGAACCTACATGTGTGGGTTCTGGATGGGTCATGGAAGGTTTAGGTACCTTGCCACCACAGGTGGTAGCTACCATCACTTCAGCTAGAACCATGTCCACCAGACATGCCTATGCTTTGAAGTGGAACCTCTTCATCACTTGGTGTTCTTCATGGCGTGAGGACCCCTGGAAATGTCCGATTGGGTCAGTGCTTTCCTTTCTTCAGGAGGGGTTGGAACCAAGGCTGTCTCCTTCCACCCTCAAGGTCTATGTGGCCACCGTTTCGGCTCACCATGACCCTGTTGAAGGTAAGTCTCTTGGGAGGCACGATCTGATCATCAGGTTCCTGAGAGGAGCAAGGAGGCTCAATCCGCCTCACCCTCAGCAAGTCCCCTCTTGGGACCTCGCAGTGGTTCTATCAGCACTGCAGAGAGCTCCCTTCGAACCCTTGCTCTCAGTAGAGCTAAAGTTTTTATCTTTGAAAACAAGACCTGCCATGCCCCCTAGGGGTGAGAGCTCACTCAACTAGGATCTTAGCTTCCTCCTGGGCGCTGGCGCATGGCGCTTCGCTAGCAGACATCTGTAGAGCTGTGGGCTGGGCGACACCTAACACATTAGCGAGATTTTATAATCTCCGTGTAGAGTCCGTGTCCTTCCGGGGACTCGCCCCTTCGGGCCAATAAGGACCTGCTCGGTGTCCATCCGCTTGCTGTGCCATTCCACTCCGCGGACTGGATGCATGAGCTATTTCCCTCAGGTGAGTTCTTCAGTCAGAAACCTGGGTTCCTCCAGCACTGTTGATGTCCAACACTTGCGTACATGCCCTTTGGTCAGCTCTGTGTGGGACTAGGTGTCTCCATGTGTTTTGGTTCCCCTTTTCTGGGTAATCCCACGTGTGTATGTCCACAGTAAGTCTCTCCGCAGCATGTGTCTTTACCTTGGCAAGCCCCTTGCCAGCTCTGTCGTTGAAACTTCCACCCTGCAGGCTGGGTACCTCAGAGTTCTTATGTATCACAACCTTGGTAGATACCTGCCTTCTGTAAGTCCTCCCACGGGCAGGCAGCCTGCTAGCATATGTCCAGCTGGAATATGCTACCCAGTGTATTCTGTGTGAGCTATAGGCCCTCACTCGTGTTGGCCTCACCACAGGGTGCTATCACTCAAACGGGTCGCTGGAAGACAGCCAAGTGGCATTTTGTAAGGGGCCCCATTCGTAACGTCGAACGTGATTGACTGAAAGGGAAAGTCTTGGTTACGTATGTAACCCTTGTTTACCTGAAGGAGGGAACGGAGACGTTATGTCCCGTTGCCACATCGCTGTTCCGCAGAACGACCGGGTCACTGGCTCAGCTACTCAGTGAAGACTTGAATGCGAGCTGCGGGACGGAGATGAGATGCAAATTCCACAGACCAATTGCATTGGCTCGTTTTGTACCACTCAAAGGTGATTGGGCTTTCGGGCGAGATCCCATTCGTAACGTCTCTGTTCCCTCCTTCAGGGCACTAGGGTTACATACGTAACCAAGACGTTTTTCTGAACACTCTATTCATCAAAGACACCTGAGAAAAATTCTACTGAGATGTTTTCAACATAAAAATAATAATACAAGTTTTTTGAACAGCATATCAGCATATTAGAATGATTTCTGAAGGATCATGTGACTGGAGTAATGATGCAAAAAATTCAGCTTTAAAATATGCTTCTTTTTTATCACGCTTCTTTTTTATCAAATAAATGCAGGCTTGGTGAGCAGAAGAGACTTCTAAAAAAAAAAAAAAAAAAAAAAAAAATATATATATATATATATATATATATATATATATATATATAAAATCTTGCTGTTTAAAAAAGTGACTGGTAGTGTACTCTTCTAAAATGATGTAATTAGATGTAATTAGTGTAAATTAGTTTACACTTGTTAGAAACATTAGGATATAGAAAAAAATATTGGAGAGTTTTAAAATCATGATGATACAATTGTAATGCTTAATAATCACGAAATATATGATTACATATAATCATGTTTACTTTAAATTAGGAAAGATTTTGTATTTACTTTTCTAACAGATTGATCTGAGCCTATGTGTATGTGTGTGTGTGTGTGTAGCTTGAGTCTGCATGTATCCATGCACAGGTCCAAGACCTTTATGATTCTCCAAGAGGGTCTGGCTGCAGACTTGCACTTGCACTCTCATACTTGCATTCTCAGATACTTGCACTTCCATTAGTGTCATCACTTGCAGTCTTTATTTTTTATTTTGTTGAATTTTTTGATTACTTTTTGTTTGAATTTCCCAAAATTTTATAACAGTAGCCAGGTGGCGAAGACAAGAAAAAAGAAACTAAATTACAATGTCACTTGCAATCGCTACTTGCACTCTTCGGTACCTGTGACGTCACTTGTAATCAACACAAATCGTGTTGCCGATGGAGACAAGACGCTGTGCTGGTGATTAAACGATTAAACCTAATTTAGAACTATAACGTACAGGGTCCTGCAAGAAAAAGACAAGACTGGCAAATCCGTGGCCAGAACAGCAGAATATGAACACAATGCACAAAGTCTCTCACTAAGCGTAAACAGGACTCACCTGGACTCTTGTGAGCCAATTGGAGCCTAGAGCAAAAACTGGAGCCGAAGCTGAAGGATAATTAGCCGGGAATCCAAAACTCAGAACCAGTGGACCTAGATATGATAGATGATGCTCTGTGGAGTTGTGTCCTGGAAATAAGAAGAAAACATTACAGAATCTATTAGTAGTAGTATATTGTTTATTTAAAGCCATGCCAGCATCTTAGGCTATTTTCATGCCAAAAACTATTGTATTATAACAAATACAATAAAAACCAGCAAACAAACAGACACTATTTATATTACACAAGATTTTTTACATGAACGTGTGTAGCATCTGCTTAGGGTCATGTACGATTGTTTGGGATTTATGTCATAGGGATTCCTTTAGACTTTTGACATTTGCATATAAATGACAGAATCTGGCCCCGTGGTATGCAGTTATATGGGTGCTTAATGGTAAATAGTAATGTTTACTCCCATTATCTGGAAGATGATGAACAGATCAACTCTCGGGTCTCCCCATCCGACTTCTTATCGACCTCTTCTCAATACACAACACACATTGTGTGATTGGGCATTCCACCCTAAAGGTGGGTGTGAGCAGAAATTCATTATCTTTGGATAATCTGCGCTCAGAAACCCTTGCTTTTCGAGACGAATAACTATCCAAGACTCCTCAAACTTACCTTTTGAGTTTGATTTTCCAGTAGTTTTTTTTTACTTAGTAGTTCCAGCTTACTTCTAAAATAACTCATCAAGAACCCCTGTTGTCTACCGCATCAGGACCCTTGTTCAGGAATGAAGCCAATTCAAGTAACCGTTTCTAACTATTTAGATGTGTGTTTAAGTTTGAGTCCCCTTTAAGGTGATTTTGGATTCTTTGATGATTCTCATTAGGTTATGGTTAACTGATGTGAAATACTGCCATTCTTTTGCTCTTCCCTTTCTCTTCCTTACTTTCCTTCATTCTGTATATGTACATCTATATGTCTTGCTTGGCCAGGAAAATTTTCTACACAAGTGATAACAATTCTATAACTTTTTCTGGCAAAATTATACTAATAGTTTTCTACATCCATTAATAAAATATGTTTGTGAGAAATGGGCATATTGACTGTTAGAACCAGTGTTGGGGAGAAATGAGTTACATAAAACAGAATTACGTAATTTTATTATAAATTAAATGTAACTGTAATCAGTTACAGTTCTTGAAAAAAAATGTCTTCTTAAATTACACTACTTTTGAAAATGTTAATGATTACAAAGGGGATACATTTGAATTTTGTCATATGTGATAAAACGAGAACCACCACTCGCTTGGGGACGTTGTGAATGTCCGTAAAAGATGTTAAATGATGGCTCAGCCCGCAATAGCACTTATGTGCAAGTGCAATTTATTTACAGTGCCAAAAAAATATACACAGTCCAATGGTGAAAAATATATATAGGTGAACAAAGTACCAAAGAAACAATAAACAGAAAAATAAAGAGGGAATAATCCAAATGAAAAAAGTCAGTATACAGGTAAGTATCCACAATATACAGGCGTTACAAAAAGATCGCTTGAGGCACCACAGTTGCTCTCTCGCTCCGACTTGGTAAACAAGTGATAAGTTTTATTCTGGCCTGCCCTTATATAGGACAGACTCCACCCCCTTCAAATGGGACTTTTCAAACAGGTAATAACAGATGGTAAAAACCCCACTACTTCAGGCATTTCTACTTTTACACAATTAATTAATACTAAACACAAACTCAAAACACATAAATCAACAAATAAAACATTAAACACAAAAATACTACATTCAACTATTTAATTTATATACACGCAAAAAACAAGGTACCCCCTACTAATATAAAACAATGGTTTGGCTGGTTTCCGGTGCGCTGCGGCAGCGCGGCGCCGTCAGTGACGTCATAAGTGATCGCCGCTCTATCGCTCTGTTTGGCAGCGTCTCACACCGGAACACCGACCATCGCATGCCCAATTCAACATCACAAACACCGATTAGACAAGACGACATCAAACAACGTGCAGTGTGAGTGTGTGAAATGTCCGGGGTTATGAATATTGACGGATGTGGAGGGGAAGATGAAATAATGTCCAACACATATGTGCCAGTGTTGCCCAGCAGTGACAATTAGGTCAGCTTTGTCACATTACCTTCCCCCTCTCCAAGCGACGCACTGACTGGGAACCGGGACAGGTAGTCGGCGACCACATTTTGTTTGCCAGGTCGATGTCGTATCTTGAAGTTGTACGGTTGCAAGGACAGGTACCATCTTGTAACTCTGGCATTATGGTCTTTCATTGACTGGATCCAGGTCAATGCTCTGTGGTCAGTTTCCAGATCGAATTCTCGTCCAAGGAGGTAGTACTGTAAGCTGTCAAGGGCCCACTTGATGGCAAGACATTCCTTCTCTATCGTAGAGTATCGGGTTTCCCTGGGCAACAGCTTGCGACTAAGGTAAACAACTGGCTTTTCTTCTCCTGAACTTCCTTGTGCCAACACTGCACCAATTCCTGTAGCTGAAGCATCCACTTGTACAAGGAACCGTTTTGAGAAATTTGGACTCTGTAGGACTGGGCTGGAACACATCTTTTCTTTCAGAGTGTTAAATGCTGTCTCACAATCCTCAGACCAAGGAACTGGATTGCTCACTGACTTACTCAGTAAGTCCGTCAAGGGTACTGCAATTGAGGCAAAGTTTGGCACAAATCTTCTGTACCAGCCCACTAACCCTAGGAAAGACCTCACCTCCTTCTTTGTTCTGGGTCTTGGGCTCCGCCGAATTGCCTCCACCTTGTCCACCTGTGGTCGCAGCTGGCCATTGCCTAGGTGGTATCCAAGGTATCCAGCTTCTTGACGCGCCCACTCACATTTATTTACATTCAGTGTCAACCCAGCTGCTTGTATCTTCTCCAAGGTTTGTCGCACATGCTGAAGATGCTCAGGCCAGGAGTTACTGTGGATCACCACATCGTCCAAATAAGCAGCAGACCATTCCTCGCAGCCCTGGAGGACTCGATCCATTAACCTCTGGAATGTGGCAGGTGCCCCATGCAGGCCAAACGGAAGGACAGTAAACTGGTATAACCCCAGTGGGGTCCGGAACGCTGTATATGGTCTGGAGGCTGGATCGAGGGGCACCTGCCAGTAGCCCTTGCACAGATCCAAGGTGGTGATAAACTGAGCCTGTCCAATTTTCTCCAACAAATCATCCACTCGTGGCATTGGGTAGGCATCAAACTTTGATTGCGCATTCAGCCTGCGAAAGTCGATGCAGACACGCAGTGTCCCATCCTTCTTTGGTACGATGACCATGGGACTACTCCATTCACTCACCGAGGGCTCTATTACTCCTAGTTCCTTCATCATCTTGATCTCTTCCTTTAGAGGTTCCACCAACCTTTCAGGAACACGGTAAGGCCGCTGTCTTGAGGGTGCTGGGTCTGTCAGGTGTATGGTGTGTTGACACATTTCAGTCCGACCAGGTCTCTGGCGGAACAAAGCAGGAAATTGGTTCACCAGCTGCTGTAGCTCTTCCTTTTTCACGTCATCTAGGTGATCCAAGCTCACCACTGACGTCTGTCTCTGAGCTTCTGCCTCTGAACCTTCATCCTCCACATCCTCCACCTTCCGTACAAGAAGTGACGTCTCTGTTGCCTTACCGGTCGACTCTCTCCACTCCTTCAACAGGTTTATGTGGTAAGTTTGTTTAGCTTTCCCTTTGTCAGGGTGGTGGATCTCATAGGTCACTGGCCCCATCTTGCGGACCACGGTATATGGCCCTTGCCACTTGGCCAACAGCTTATTCGATGATGTTGGCAATAGGAGTAGAACTTTCTGCCCCGGCTGGAACTGTCGAAGTCTTGCATGCTGGTCATACCATCGTTTTTGAGCTTTTTGTGCCTCTTGCAGGTTCTCTTTGGCCAGTTCCCTGTACCGCTCAAGTCGATCTCTCATCTCTAGAACATACTGCACTATGCCCTTCTCCTCCGTTCTGGATGCAGGGTCTTCCCACCCTCTTCTCAGTAGGTCCAATGGTCCCTGCACTTGCCATCCATAGAGCAGTTCGAATGGTGAGAACCCAGTTGAGGCTTGAGGTACTTCTCTGTAGGCAAAAAGCACAAAAGGCAGCCACTTGTCCCAATCCCGTCCTGTGTCGGCAACAAACTTACGTAACATGTTCTTAAGGGTTTGATTAAAACGCTCCACCAGACCATCTGTCTGAGGGTGGTATGGGGTCGTCTTGATGGCGTTGATACCCAGCTGCTGGTATAGTTGCCCCATTAACCGTGAGGTGAAGTTAGTTCCCTGGTCTGTCAGGATCTCCTCTGGAATGCCTACTCTGGAGAACATTTGGACGAGGGCATGGATGATTTTCGGCGTTGTGATGGATCGGAGTGGAAACGCTTCTGGATATCTTGTAGCATAGTCGCTGACCACCAGGATGTACCGATGTCCTGCACTACTTCTTTCAAGTGGGCCTACGATGTCCATGGCGATGCGTCTGAAAGGAGAAGAGATCACAGGGAGAGGATGCAGGGGTGCTTTGCCCCGCTGGGAAACAACACTGGTCTTTTGACAGATGGCACATGTATTGCAATATGTCTGAACATCTGTGTATAGTGTAGGCCAGTGGAACCGTGAACTAATGCGTGCATATGTTTTCTGCTGTCCTAGGTGGCCAGCCCAGGGAACAGTGTGTGCTAAATGTAAGACAATATGGCGGCAACATGTTGGAACAACTAAACGTGTCACATCATTTGTCTGCAAATACAACACTCCATTTAACACAACATATTTTTCATTGCACAGATTAGCTGCATTTTCACACCCTGCCTTCTCAAAGAGTGATTTTAAAGACTCATCATCCCTTTGTAATTTCGCAATGTCCTCCGGAATCCTCCAGCCACTAACCTGAAGACCATCCACAGAGGTTTTAGAAACTGGGGTGCCCATGTACTTCTCTAGACGCCGCTGTCGGCGTGACTTCCTAGGGCCCTTTGTGCCGCCCTGCAACAGACTACTGTCCAAGTCCGGCAGTGGCTGCAGACCTGCCTTGGCTTGTGCCCGGGTGACAACAGGACATGACACTTCAACAGTGGCAGAGGGAGTAACAGTTTCAGAGTCTTTGGTGGTTTGTAACAGATCATTTAGTACTGGCAAGTCTTGACCCAAAATCATATCAGCTGGCAAGTTATCAACTATGGCAACATTTAACAAGTACAATTGATCATACACCTCAACAACAACTTCAGCTCTAGGGTACTGCTTTACATCTCCATGTACACATTGAACAGCGGTAGTGCTCACATAATTTACATTTGGCACAAAACATGGTTTTAACAGAGAAAGAGTGCTACCAGTGTCCAAAAGAGCTTGCAACGAATGTCCATTTACTGTCACCTTACACCTATTTTGACTCTCCTCTACAGAGTCTCTAGCATTGTCTTCCTCTCTGGGAACATAACAAAATCCAGTCAATTTTGCTTTTCGCACAGGACACACTGATGCTTTGTGTCCAGGCTGTTGGCAATAAAAACAAATTAGTCCCTTGCCCACAGATGATTTTTGTCCTTGTGCATGGTCTATACGATCAGCGTGACTTTTCTCAGCTTCAGCCCCAGAACGATCAGAAACAGAACGTACAGTACCTCTTGGTGGTTGAGTGCGCAGGCCTCCCCTGTGAGCATTCATGTACTGTTGAGCCAGCTTTGCTGCCGCCAGGCCTGTCATCGGCTCATGCTCCCGTACCCATGTGCGAGTATCATACGGAAGTACACGAAGAAGCTGCTCCAGGATAATAGCCTCACCAATCTCCTCTTTAGTATGCTCCTCAGGCCGTATCCATCGTCGATACAGATTCCTCAAGCGATGGTAAGTTTCTGTTGGTGACTCTCCCGCTGGAACAGAGGACACTCGGAAGCGCTGGCGGTAAGTTTCTGGTGAGATGTTAAATTTCTCCAGCAGTGCCTCCCTTAGATCAGCATACACTTCTGCCTTCTCCTCATCCATCGCTAAGTATGCCTCCAGTGCCTGCCCTGTCAGCAAGGGGACAAGTCGAAAGCTCCACTCCTGCTCAGGCCACCCCCAGGTCCTGGCCAACCGCTCGAACCGCCGAAGATAGTTTTCAATGTCTTCCCCCTGCTGGAAGGCTGGCATTTTTGGTTCAGACCGCTGCATTGGCTGACTTGGTGCTGGGACATTTGTGGAGTCTAGGACATGTGCCTGCCTGTCTCGTGTAGGTCCTCTCTGTGCTGCCGGAGTTGGTAGGTCCATCCGCAGACTATCTATGTCATACGAGGTCTCTGCAGGCCGTGCTGACTGTACGATGGACTCTCGTAGACCACGGAGCTCTCGCAGATATCTCTCTTCCCTCTCCTCTTGTGCATCCAGGAATTTGCGCATCAGAGACATCATTCCTTCACCAGACATTTCACCAGCTGTGAAGGGCTTGGTCTGTGGTGAACTGGCCTTTGCTGATGCTTCAGGAAGCCTTGTAGCTGCCTCTTCATCCTCTGTAGATTCCATTGAATCCCAGGTAACATCCTTTCCAGCCACCACCTTCCCCTGGGACCGCAAACCCGTCCTGGGTTTTTTACCTTTTGGCGCTGTCTTGCGGGTTGCCATCCCACCGCTGCCACCATATGTGATAAAACGAGAACCACCACTCGCTTGGGGACGTTGTGAATGTCCGTAAAAGATGTTAAATGATGGCTCAGCCCGCAATAGCACTTATGTGCAAGTGCAATTTATTTACAGTGCCAAAAAAATATACACAGTCCAATGGTGAAAAATATATATAGGTGAACAAAGTACCAAAGAAACAATAAACAGAAAAATAAAGAGGGAATAATCCAAATGAAAAAAGTCAGTATACAGGTAAGTATCCACAATATACAGGCGTTACAAAAAGATCGCTTGAGGCACCACAGTTGCTCTCTCGCTCCGACTTGGTAAACAAGTGATAAGTTTTATTCTGGCCTGCCCTTATATAGGACAGACTCCACCCCCTTCAAATGGGACTTTTCAAACAGGTAATAACAGATGGTAAAAACCCCACTACTTCAGGCATTTCTACTTTTACACAATTAATTAATACTAAACACAAACTCAAAACACATAAATCAACAAATAAAACATTAAACACAAAAATACTACATTCAACTATTTAATTTATATACACGCAAAAAACAAGGTACCCCCTACTAATATAAAACAATGGTTTGGCTGGTTTCCGGTGCGCTGCGGCAGCGCGGCGCCGTCAGTGACGTCATAAGTGATCGCCGCTCTATCGCTCTGTTTGGCAGCGTCTCACACCGGAACACCGACCATCGCATGCCCAATTCAACATCACAAACACCGATTAGACAAGACGACATCAAACAACGTGCAGTGTGAGTGTGTGAAATGTCCGGGGTTATGAATATTGACGGATGTGGAGGGGAAGATGAAATAATGTCCAACACATATGTGCCAGTGTTGCCCAGCAGTGACAATTAGGTCAGCTTTGTCACATCATACATACAAACACACACATTTGTTTTTGTGAAAAGTGGGGACATCCCATAGGCGTAATGGTTTTTATAATGTAGAAACTGTATATTCTATCGCCCTTCACCAACCCTACCCTACCAACCCTACCCCTAACCCTAACCCTCACAGGAAATTTGCATTTTTACTTCCTCAAAAAAAAACTTCATTCTGTATGATTTTGAAAAAGGGTTTTGAAAAATGGGGACATGGCTTATGTCCTCATAAGTCACCCTCTCCTTGTAATACCTATGTCATACCCATGTCATTATACAGAGTTGTGTCCTGATATGTCACAAAAACATGCCCACCCCTACACACACACACACACACACACACACACACTTTCATGATCCGGTCATTGGACTTCCATTTAATCACCACCAGATGTCATCATCTACAACACAGACTCTCACTACACAGAACTCCCTGGACTACATTTCCCATGCTCCATTGCACCAATCACATTCAACTGATAACTATCACATACAGCTGCCACCAATTACACACACACACACACACACACACACACACACACACACAGAGCACAACCATCAGACACTCTTTATAAGCATTGGACTTCCTCTCACACACGGTCGAGTATTGTTCTGCCCATATCCCTCTCCCTGCGATACGAAGCCATTCTGTGTTTGTTTTCTTAGTCTTGTTTGGTTTGTAGTTTTCATAGTCTTATCTTAGTTTCTAGTTTTCATAATTTAGTCTTTTTCTTGCCTTGTCCTGTTTCTCGTGTTTTGACCCTTTGCTCTGGATTCTGGATTACCCCTCTTGCTTAGCCCTCTGGATATTGCTCTCTCATCGAAGACCCATGCTTGTCCTAGGCAAATTATTTGTCTTGCCCTCTATATACCTGTTTGTCAGTGTTTGACCCATGCCTGCTATGACCATGTCTCTGTGTAATAAAAGCTTGCAAATGGATCTGCACGTCTCATGACTCATCAGCCCCATTACACACACACCTACACACCTATATACACACAAACACACCTAAACACACCTACACACACACACTTTAACTGATGTCTTTGATAAATTGCATGGATTGCTCTAAAGTATGAGACAACAATATTTCGGGAGTTTATGACACATGCTTATTTAATAACTGATTTATTTAGTGAGGTTTATGTATATGCTTTAGACTACTTTAGATTAAAATCAGACTATTTTTCCACCCTTATAGACAAGAATTACAATAACCCTAGAATCCTTTTTAATGTTATTAATACGGTTCTGAACCCTGTTGTTTCTATTCACCCGACTGAGTCAGTGGCTATATGTGAGCTGTTTTGCTAGTTTTCATAGACAAGCTGGAATTAGACATGATATTCAGTTGACCACTGGTGATCCTGCAGGTCAGTTAAATTACAACGGCTTGCTTAGTAAGTTTACACCTATCTCAATAACTTTTTTAAATGACACTGTGAAGCAGCTAAAACCTACAGGTTCACCATTAGATACCATCCCGGCACGATTATTTAAACAAGTGTTTAATGCAATGGGTCAAACACTTTTATATTTTATAAACAAATGCCTTTAGTTAGGAGTTGTTCCTGAGTCTGAAACACACATCAGTGCAACCCAGACTTAAGAAGCCTTACTTGGATTCCTTATAATTATACAATTTTCAGCCTATTTCTAATCTCCCATTCTTGACAAAAATTTTAGACAAAGTAGTCCTGTGCCAGCTTCAAACATTTTTGGTCAATAATAAAAAAAATTATATATTTCAATCCGGCTTTAGAAAATTTCACTCTACTGAAACGGCTCTGGTAAAAGTGCTCAATTACATTTTCTTAGCCACTGACTCTGGAGACTCGGTAGCATTGGTACTTCTGGACTTAAGTGCTGCATTTGACATGGTAGACCATAATGTCTTGCTGTCTCGTTTAGAACAAGTAGTGGTCATCAGAGGCTCAGTCTTACATTGGTTTCAGTCTTATCTGACAAACAGGAGTTTCTCAGTTAACACTGGTAACTATCGATCTTCCTCTGTAAAGCTGACGTGTGGAATTCCTCAAGGGTCCACACTAGCCCCTATGTTGTTTTCTTTATACATGCTTCCTTTAGGTACTATTTTTAGGAAATATGACTTGAGTTGTAATTGTTATGCAGACGACACACAAATATTTTTTCCCCTTAAACATAAAAATAGTCTAGAACAGATGGCTGCTTGCCTTGAGGATGTTAAAGCATGAATGTCACTGAATGAGAATAAGACTGAGGTTATGGTGTTTACATCTTCTAGTGTACATGACACAACAAATGTGAATCTTGGTGCTTTGGGACCTTATGTTAAGCCTTAAGTTACAAACTTAGGAGTGGTACTGGACAGTGCCCTAAAACTTGACAGACAGGTAAATCAAGTTGTGAAGGCAAGCTTCTACCAGCTTCGAACCCTGATGAAAATTAAGTCTTTACTTTCATTCTCCAATTTTGAAAATGTTTTATCACTACAAGGCTAGATTATTGCAATTTGCTTTATTTGGGGATCAGTCAATCATCCATAAATCGCCTGCAGATAGTCCAGAATGGTGCTGCTAGAGTTTTGGCAGGAGTTCGTAAACGGAAACAAATAACTCCTGTCCTTCAGTCACTTCACTGGCTGCCGGTGTGTCACAGAATTAATTTAATATTAATTAAAATAAAGTCATGCTATTAGTTTTTAAGTCATTAAATGGGTTAGCTCCTGCTTACCTTTCTGATCTACTGACACTCCACCAACCTACAAGAGCTCTTAGGTCTGCGAAACTTAGACCTCATAGTGGTTCCTAGATCAAAACTTAAAAATAGAGGAGATAGAGCATTTTCTATTGCTGCTCCAAGACTGTGGAACAATCTCCCACCTGAAATTAGAACTGCACCCACCCTGTCCATTTTTAAAGTGAGGTTAAACACTTTTCTATTTGATCTGTCTTATACAAAATGAATGTTGATGCAGTTCGCCCGTTTGTCATTGTCCTTTTATCATGTTATGGTGCTTATTTAAAATTTTTGCATTCTGTATAGCACATTGGTCAACGTAAGTTGTGTTTAATTGTTTGTTTAATTGTAAAGTGCTTGTCTCACAAGGTGTTTTATAATATATATATATATATATATATATATATATATATATATATATATACAGTCATGGCCAAAAATAGGCACCCTTGGTTAATATGATCAAAGGCGGCTGTGAAAATTAATCTGTATCGTTAACCCTTTTGATCTTTTATTTAAAAAAAAAAATCACAAAAATGTATCCTTTTATTGGATAATAAGAATTTAAAATATGGGAAATATAATTATGAAAATAAATGTTTTTCTCTAATACACACTGACCACAATTAACGTCACCCTTTTATTGAATACTTTTTGAAACCTCCATTTGCCAGTTTAACAGGGTCTAAATTTTCTCCTATAATGCCTGATGAGGTTAGAGAACACCTGACAAGAGATCATAGACCATTCCCTCATCCAGAATCACTCCAGAGCCTTCAGATTCCCAGCTCCATGTTGGTTCTTCTCCTCTTCAGTTCACTCCTCTCATTTTCCGTAGGGTTCAGGTCAGAGGACTGGAATGGCTGTAGCAGAAGCTTGGTTTTGGATGAGCTAGGAGAATTTTTCTTGTAACCCTCCCAAACAACATGTGGTGATGTAGGTTCTGTTTGACAATTTTTTAAGGTTTTCTGACCCCAAGACTCAACTATTTTCTGCAATTCTCCAGCTGTGATCCTTGGAGAGTCTTTAGCCACTCAAACTCTCCTTCTCACCGTGCATTAGGTCGATATAGACACTTCCATGCAGATTCATAACATTTTATGTTGATTGGAAATTCTTAATTATTGCCCTGATGGTGGAAATGGAAACTTTCACTACTCCAGCTCTTTTCTTAAAGCCAATTCAATAATTTGTGAAGCTCAATTATCTTTTGCTGGACATCAGAAATATATTCTTTAGTTTTTCTCATTTTGATGGATAATTAAGGGAATTTGGGCTTTGTTTCTCATCCTCTTTATATTTCTGAGAAACAGGAAGCTATGGCTGGATAATTTCATGTTTATAATCATGCTGGAATGCTCAGAATTGTGAATATGAATGGGAATATAATTCAGAGATATTTTACTTGTAAGAATTTCAAGGGGTGCCAAAATTTTGTCCAACCAGTATTTGAGAAAAACCTTTATTTCATAATGATATTTTCCCCCATTTTACATTTTATTATCCAATGAAAGGACACATTTATGTGATTAAAAATAAAATAAAAGATCAAAATGATGCAGATTAATTTTCACAGCCTCCTTTGATCATATTTACCAAGGGTGCCCATATTTTTGGCCATGACTGTATATTTAATAAATAGGACCAAAATTAATAGAATAGAATAGAATAGAATAGAATAGAATAGAATAGAATAGAATAGAAAAGTGCTATAATTAATTGGTAAGGTGTTGGATGTCTTTAGATGGTAATTAAAATTAAATAGGTTACATTGTAATCTGTAACATTTCCATTTCCAAAGTAAGCTTCCCAACACCGGCTAGAACAAAGTTCCACCACCTGCTGATCGTCTCACCCTTGACTAGCAGTGTGAAGTTCGGAGGAAGCTCCAGACACAGATGGATCTCGCCCTCCTTCGCTGACTCGGCCCTGCGGAACTCTTTTTCATCATAGATGCTCGCTAGAGCAAGCAGCTCATCTTCTTGTGCTTCCTGGTCGGTTGACATCGCAACATTCCTGAGATGAATGTGAAACCAAACAATTAATAAACTCTACAAAAACTATATGTACAATAAACAGCGTTACCATACATGTTCAGAACTTATAAAAGCTGTATTTCTGACTAAATCTGAAGAGAAACACATAGGCAAATATGATAAGTTACTTGCCTAAGTATATTTGCTTTCTCCTTCTGTTCTAGAGAGGTGACAGTCTTGGAAAGATATTAATACCGCCGTTCGTTTACATAATATTCAACTATTGTAGACAAACATCCTTAAATATGCTGCTTAAAGCTGCATATTATTTAAACTCGAGGGTGTTCTGACAATAGACTGTATAAAAACAGGTTTTGACACGTCATGGTTGCGCATAGCCCTTAAGGGACCGTCTCAAAAATCCAATCGGTGTCCAGGGGAGTGTTAACAAAAAAAAAAAAAAAAAAAAGTCATAATTTAGTCACCCTCATTTCATCCCAACCCCACAAGACTTTCTTCATCTTTCCAAAAAATGTGAACATCACATTGGTTTACATAGAAGGTGGGGTTTATTGACTTATTCCACAGCCAGCCACCAGGGGCGACTGAAATGTTGTAGCTTCACTTTATTATTATCATTATTATTATTATTATTATTATTATTTTTATTATTATTATTTATTTATTTATTTATTTATTTATTTATTTTATTATATATTTATTTTTGGTGATGTCCAAAAGAGAACCGATAGAGAATATTTTGTAATGGTTAAATTTAATCTTTATTTTTGTAACCATTCCTTCATTAAAATACAGTGCTTAAAAACTAAACACTAAATTTCACCAAAATGTTAATTTATTGTTGTACTACCCAAAATAAACCACAGTCTTTTTACAGGGGAAATTGTGCCAATATAGTCTGATATAATCCATTAATACAAATACAGTATAGGAGGGGAACAAACTATATTTCACCTAAATGTTTTTTTTTTTCAGATTTCAGAATTTTGCAGTAGCCTATGTTTGCAGTTAGTGCTGTAAAAATTAAAATTAAAATAAAAATAAATTGCAATTCATCGCATCCAAAATAAAGTTTTTTGTCTACATAATACATGGGTGTGTGCTGTGTATATTTAATATGTATATATAAATACAAACACATGCATGTGTATATTTAAAAAAAAATTTTGTTTAAAAATTAAACAATATATATATATATATATATAAATAATTCGTGGCCTAGTGGTTAGAGCAGTGGTTTTCAACCTGTGGGCTGCCAATTACTATTAAAAGAAACAATAATATTGTTCATATATGTGAAGAAAGTGAAGTGACATTCAGCCAAGTATGGTGACCCATACTCAGAATTTGTGCTCTGCATTTAACCCATCCGAAATGCACACACACAGAGCAGTGAACACACACTGTGAGCACACACCCGGAGCAGTGGGCAGCCATTTATGCTGCGGCGCCCAGGGAGCAGTTGGGGGTTCGATGCCTTGCTCAAGGGCACCTAAGTCGTGGTATTGAAGGTGGAGAGAGAGCTGTTCATGCACTACCCCCACCCACAATTCCATCCAGCCCGAGACTAGAACCCACAACCTTTCGATTGGGAGTCCAACCCTCTAACCATTAGGCCACGACTTCCCATATGTAAAAATGTCTAAGTCATAACATAATAACACCATTTCATATATATAATTAAATAACAAAAAAAATATATATATATTAAACTGATACTATGCTTCCACTATTTGAGCTCGCTGATTGGTTTAAGAATAAACCACCAATTTATCTTAGATATTTTTGCTGCATATGCTACAGCAGTGGTTCCCAAACTTTTTTCAGCATGCACCCCTTTCTAGTGTTTGGCACCTGTCAAGCACCCCCCAACACCTTACTCTGGTTAGATTTCACATTTTTAATTGCAATAACTAAATACAAATATTCACAGTAAATTAGAAAACATAATAATAATAAAAGATCACTTCCTTTTTTTGTGAGATGGATGGGCCTGCATGTTTGCACACAGATCATATACATTAATATAAACATATATAATATATACATATAAATATTTAATTTCTTTAAAGTGCCCGTTTTTAACCTGGATTCACGAAACATTCTTAAGAAGAAATTTCTTCTCAACTTCCATTTTCTTCTTATTTTTTAATTTTAGAAAAAACTTAAGGATATTTTGTATTCCCAAAATCCCAAATTCATCTTAAGAATATTCTTATCTTTTCTTAAGATTGTTGAAGATAATCTTATTAAATTTAGGACAGCGCCAGACTTTTCTTAAATCCAAATAATAATAATTATTTAATTAATGTATTGGGTTATTTGAAATTAATTGTTATATTTGAACATTACAGCAACAGCTATAATACATAGGAGGACTAGAGATGTGCACAAGTTTTCTGAAGGGACAGCGATGACTGTTAATGTAAACATGATCGCTCATGATTAGCCTGTGTGTGACGCTGCTTTTTGCTGACTTCATAACTCATTAGCAACCCTGAAATGAGTCAGGGTTAATTTTAGTTTATTAATACATCATCTTTGCCAATATTCGGTGCATATGAGTGCGCAGGATGCATTTGCTGTAGAAGCGCGGACTAAAATACCGGAAGCGTTCACTCAGATGAAAGTGCAAAAACACGACACAAACACTACAGCTTAAGACAGGCTATTTTAAAAGTAACTGTTCAAAATCAGGCCGCATTAAAACATGAAGCTGAGCGCCATTCAAAGTAGCAACAAAAATATACAGTCTGGTGCGTGCTTATGATTATGATTATTAGGGTAATCTACAGGAGTGAGTTTAGCAGCAACATGTATTTATTCAGATAACGGCTGTTAATTTCTTCTTAAGAAAAAAAATTCAGATGTTCTTAGGAATATATTTGAGAATGTTTTAATATTTTAATTTATTTCTTAAGAAGATTTTTGTGAATCCGGCCCCAGGTGTCCATTCTGTTGAATGTAGTAAGTGAAAAAAATGAACGAATTATCAGTTAGCGCCTAATATGAACGAAAAGAACAGGGCGGGGCTATTGTGACACAAACGTGCTTGTAAAATGAAATGAAATCAATTGTAATTTATACAGTAATGTAGTGTGTAATGTGAAATGTGAAATTTTATTTCCTAATAAAACCTTTGCATGTAAAGTTTACCTCAGTTAAATACATAAAAATAATAAAGAGCGATCTTTTTCCCCGCCATTACAAACATTCTCTTGCGCACCCCTGGTGGTCAGTCTGCGCACCACTAGGGGTGCACGCACCCCAGTTTGGGAACCACTGTGCTACAGAACAACAAATTCAAACATGCATAAATGGCTGTCAACATGTTCCCTCCTGACTGCTTGCTCCGGTGACTGTCTACCCGCTGCTGAGCTCTGCCTGGATCTGGTTTTTCCGTTTTGCTGAGAGGTGCCAGCCTGAGTTATTTTCTGTTCATTTCCAGTCCATTCTATGTTTGTGTGCTTAATTGAAATCATCATAAAATCACGATTTGAGCGTGCGCGATTTCTAAATCGATTAATAGCACAATTTTCCTCGGCCCTGACCTCCCGCAGTACTATCTCCGATCCAATTCGCGCTCATGCATTATTTTAATGTGATGCACTATTGCTGCTGCTTCTGCACTGCAAACGGAGAAGGCTACGTGTAAACCTGTATAATGTATAACAAATCTATTTCAACACCTGAGGCACAGCTACAATTTATGAGCTCTATGAACAATGCATGGCAAAAAAAAGTTCCCGGACATGGGATTTATTTATATTTTTATTTGCCATACAGTCTATACATTTTGTTACACCTTTACTATAGTGTTTATTTTGACTTATATCTGTGGTAGAAAGGTTACAACTTTTTGATAAAGCTCTAATTGGTTTTCTTTTTGAAATATGTTTCAAGTTCATCCTGAATGCATTTATGATTGTAAAGCATATCTGTGTGTATCAAAATTGTGATCAAAATCAAATCACAAAATTGATCACAAAAATGTTTTTGTCCATATCGCACAACCCTAGTTCATTCAATAAATACAGTTAACAATCTAGTTTCTGAGTACCAAGTTATTAACCCAACCATAGGGGGTCAGTAAACTTTTTTTGCAATAGGCCACGCAAACATATGTGTTTGGTTGGGTGGGCCGTGAGTTGAAAAAGTTTGGGAACCTCTGGGTTAGAGAGTCTCGGGCTGGCAATAACACGATTGAGGTGCCCTTGAGCAAGGCACCGAACACACAACTGCATAAATGTCTGCCCACTGCTCCGGGTGTGTGTTCACTGCTATGTGTGTGTGTTCACTGCTATGTGTGTGTGTTCACTGCTGTGTGTGTGCACTTTGGATGGGTTAAATGCAGAGCATGGATTCTGAGTATGGGTTGCCATACTTGGCTGAATGTCACTTCACTATGCATATATACTTTTTTTTTATATGTTCAAAATATGTATTGTATGTGTGTGTTTTTATATATAATATTTTATTTTGCATGTGATGTTGAACAGAAGCTGTGTCCCAATACTGAATTAATGACTGGACATGGCTTACGTTTTGCACTAAGGGTGGAAATTTCAGACGATCCCTTAAGAAGAAAATAACTAGCCTCACCCTATGACTAAGGTCCAAAGTTCAGTTTAGTTGGAAGACAATAAAACAATAAAAAACATTTAATAATGTCATTTTAGATGTATATCTAAATTACATCTTTATGTAGATGTAATAGGTTCAATTGAAAATAAAATAAAATAAAATAAAGAAACTCTAGGGACACAAGCCTTAGTGGTCAGTCATTTGAATCAGTTCACCAAAAAGATTTGTTCAGCTTTGTTCACATATTCATTCCATGATGTTACATATCAACCAGGTGTTGACAAATGAGAGCTTTTATGTGTTATGATGACAGAGTCTATTATCTTTTATCACTATCAGCATGTCTAGGAATGTATACTGAGGATTTCCAGCACTGTGTGAATTACCGAGCATGACTTTGATCAAGCTTTACCAAAAAGAAAATACATTTCAGTAGTGCCTTATCATTATGTGTTGTCAGTTTCATCAGTCACATTTACACAACCTTTCTGTCCTTGTTATGAAAAAAAAGACTCATTTTTAGTTAAGCAATCAATATGCCACACAAGTGCAGTCAAACTAAACATATACCTGCTTTGCCTCCTTATTAAACAAGACTGCTCGGTCTTTTTCTAAGTTTCCAGTTTTAAGTTCCAGTTTTACAGTTGTATTCCCTAAGCATTCAGGCATTTCCAAAGTCAATAAGCAGAATGAGACGACTCATGCACCGAAGCTCAAACCCAATGAAATCACAGCCCACACGTCAATACTCTTGGTTTTGGAGAAGACAAAACAAGAAGTCACACCTGCTGAGAAAAACCATAGAAACCATCAGATATATTCTAATGATTTCCATTACAAACCAACAACCTCTAACCATTAAAACCATTAAAAATGGGTTTCTGTAATGTGTTTTTGGGACATATTCCACAAAGTTGAGTGGTTTTAACAAGCTACTAATAGAAGGCAACCAATTACCAGTAGTTTACAGTTTCCATTAAAACCAGTGCAATTCTCAATATATATATATATATATATATATATATATATATACTAATAAAGGGGAGGGACTTTGGGATTTTTTCAGAAATTATGACCTCAGGACCACAGAATGATGGTGACTTCAGAATTCATCGAGACACTACAAACGGTTTATTGTTTTTAAATGAAAACATGAAATCAGTAGCCACTATGAATGCATGGACTCTGAATCCCAGCAGCTGGTTATACATTGAGGTATCTGACGAGCACAGGATAGGTGGTGCTGATGTGCTTCTGGTTGTAGTGGTGACAGACGATCTCCACCTCATAGATGCTGAAGGAGACTTTGACTCGCTCGTTTGGAGATGTGAGGAAACACAGAGTGTACAGAGCAAACTCAAACTCAGGGCTCACGCCGATGAAGATGCTTCCTTTGGGCTTGATTCCATTCTTCCAGCTGAACTGCAAAGCCATAATGTGCTTGTTCTCATCTGGCTGGGAACGAGATTGAACATGAAGTATAAGGAAATTAGGAACAATATGAATATGCTCTCTCTATATAAGAGTATTAGATAGAGTGAACCCAAGTGTACTTTACATAAAGTAGACGTATGCCATTTGAGACATGGCCGCAAGTCATTAGAGGAAGAATAAGCACTTCAATTTGGCTCTGTTTTCAGAATATTTAAAGTTGCAAAACAAGATTTTAAAAAGCTATTGCATAGACGGTGTATGTTCATTTATGTTTTGCACAAGAAAGAATTACATTATGCTTTGCAATGATGTGAAGGTGAGTAAACAATGACATAATTTTCACATTTCAGTATCTTTTAATGCTAATTTAGCAATATTGTTTTTTACTATTTGTTTTTAATTTATTTTGATTATTAATATATTTTTTTCTATTCTTTTGTCTCCTTTATTTTTCTTTCTTTCTATTTTATTTTTTATTTACCCCTGTATTTATCTATCTTACTTATTAAATTTATACTTATTATTAATAGTAATTATGATAATAACTAGTATTTTATTATTTATTTTGTGCATATTTTATTTGTATATAAATGAAAATGAATTAATAAATGAAATATGCACAAAAATAAAATATAATAAAATTTGAATTAAGATCATTATCACTATTATATTAGTATAATAATAATTATAATGTAATAAGTATAATAAATAAATATAATATACAGAATAAAACATAATTAGAAAGAAGATATGCTGTAAATATATCAAACGTAATTTTTGATTAGTAATATGCATTGCTAAGAACTTAATTTGAACAACTTTAAAGATGATTTTCTCAATATTTAGATTTATTCAGACAAATATTGTCCCCCTAACAAACCAGGCATCAATGGAAAGATTATTTATTCAGCTTTCAGGTTATTTATACATCTCAGTTTCAAAAAATGTACCTTATGCGCTCCAGGGCCAAATATTATTATTCTTTTGTTGATTTTGATTGCTTCTATTGTCCATATATGTGAGGGTCTTTGGATAAAAGTGTCTGCAAAATGACTAAATGTAAAAGTATATAATGAAACAAGCACACAAAGACAAGCCCTGAGGCAGGTAAATGAATCGAGCCGCTCTATGATCCTGTCACGTACCTGAGGCGAGTTGGCATTAACACGGTATCCTTTGTAGTCAATGTGTCCTAGTTTCTCTTGTAAGTACAGCTGGATCCAGTTATGAAAGCCAATGACAGTATGACCTCCTCTCGTCTCTCCTACAAAGACATGCTCGAAACCTGATGAGTCCGGTCTTGTGTGGAGAGAGAAACAAACAAAACATGGCTTTCAAAAAAAATCTTACATCAGTATCATTAATGAAGCTCAGAATGGGGAAACTGCTTTAGAAGGACACAAGAGTATGTCAAAGTGATTTGTCTGTGTGACCAGAAGAAAATTGATAAATAAAAAAAAAATCGTCTTTAATTTGTGATGTAACAGAAATAGCAAAATATCTTTTCTTTTGTAGTGAAAAGAGTTATGGAAGAAGGAGAACATGTTGTGCGGCCGGCAGATCTGAATGCAAGCGTGTGTATTCTGCCAATGATATCTAATTAATGTTATTGAACATAATTAATAATTGCACTTGTAATTGGAATAATTGTAACATTCTTTTTAGAATTTATGTGATGTTAAGTGATGGTTCACCCTGTATTTTTTACATTCCACAGACAAAGCCGTTTGGAATGAAGTGGGTGAGTCAATTATAACAGAGTTCTGATTTTATGATGGATGATCTCTTTAACAAATCTTGTGAATCGTGCCCCAAATTATCTCCTGTAAGTTGTTCTGAATCCTCTGTACTTACTTACTGGATCCTCTCCTGGCGTACAGCTCAAACCAAATGTGATAGAGCTGCTTCTTGAAGCCTGCGGTGTCCTCTGGAGAGAGACGCTTCCCCATGAGATATTTGTGGGCCATCTAATACGAGAAAATATACATCTATTGCAACTTACTATTCAGTACAGTTTCTTACACAGATGGTAAGGAATCATAAAATCATTTCTCTTTTTAGATTGAAGTAAAAAAAAAAAAAAAAGTGTCTTATGAAAAACAGAATACAGCTGATCAGTAATAAATCTTTTTCTTGACCCATTTATTACCTTCATAGTGGGGGTCTTTAGGATCGAATCCAGGAACTTGTGGTTTTCCAGTTCTTCCTCTGGTGTGACAATCTCCGGTTCACCAGTATCACTTTCATAGTTGTCCAGAAGTGAGATAAAAGCTGAAATGACACATATGCAAATATTTCACCGTCATCTCTAAATTAGTACCTATACTTGTTTGGATTCATTTTATTTTCTCTTAAGGCTATCTTAATTAAACCAGTGCCTAAATGTCTTTTTTACCAGATGTTTTGATACCAGATCAGGTAAATCAATGGCATAAGAGTATTTGCATTATAAACAAAGCATTTATTTCATTGAGCTCCAAAAAAAAGCATAGGCCCCGCCCACTGGTGTTCAGTCGCTAATCGCCGACATGTGATCACAGTGAATGTGTCAAAATCAAATAGAAATTACAATCTCAGCTCTGTCTTTTCTACACTGGATACAGTTACTGATACGAGTCTGTCATCAGGACAAACGCAGTGAAAGATCGTTTGCTTTGTTATAGCGCTATAAACAAAAAAAATATTGTGTTAAAGCAACTGAACATCATTCATTATAAAACAGTGTGTCAATGATGCAGAATGATAGTTAAAGGCAGTTCATCATTGCATTCAGTGATGTCGTCATCTCTGCTCAGTTTAAGTAGTATCTGTTCAATCATTTGCAATCAAGTCAATGATATCGCTGTAGATGAAGTGACCCCAACTAAGCAAGCCAGAGGCGACAGCGGCATGGAACTGAAACTCCATCGGTGACAGAATGGAGAAAAAACCTTGGGAGAAACCAGGCTCAGTTGGGGACCAGTTCTCCTCTGACCAGACGAAACCAGTAGTTCAATTCCAGGCTGCAGCAAAGTCAGATTGTGCAGAAGAATCATCTGTTTCCTGTGGTCTTGTCCTGGTGCTCCTCTGAGACAAGGTCTTTACAGGGGATCTGTATCTGGGCTCTAGTTGTCCTGGTCTCCGCTGTCTTTCAGGGCAGTAGAGATCCTTTCCATGTGACAGTATTAAATCTAGAGCATGATTTTGACAACGAGTAGGTCCTGAAACGTGTTGTCTAACCCCAATAGAGTTCAGAATGTCTATAAACGCTGAATACCAATGCATCTTTTTCATTATCGACATGGATATTAAAATCACAAACTATTAAAACTTTATCTGCAGCCAGAACTAACTCGGATGTAAAATCACCAAACTCTTTAATAAAGTCTGTATGGTGGCCTGGTGGACTGTATACAGTAGCCAGTACAAACATAACAGGGGATTTATCATTAACATTGGTTTCTCTGGATAATGTTATATGAAGCACCATTACTTCAAACGAGTTATACTTGAAGCCTGCCCTCTGAGAAATCCTAAAAAACGTTGTTATAAATTGAAGCAACTCCTCCCCCTTTGCCTTTTAGACGCGACTCATGTTTATAACAGTAATCTTGGGGGGTGGACTCATTTAAAATAATGTAATCATCAGGTTTTAGCCAGGTTTCTGGTTTCTAGTGATCATATTATTTACAAAAAGTGTTTTCGTAGAAAGGGATCTGATATTCAATAAGCCAAGCTTTATCATGTGTTTATCCATATTGCTTCTGTTTTTTATTTGATGTACCTCAATTAAATTGTAAGTCTTAACTTGGTTTGGATGTTTTTTTGTATTTTCTAGTTCGGGGAACAGACACAGTCTCTATAGTGTGATATCTAGGTGAAAGAGTCTCTATGTGCTGAGAATTAACTGACCTCTGTGACGGGAGGCAGCTAGCAGATGGTCGGTTTAGCCAGTCTGTCTGCTTCCTGACCTGGGCCCCAGTTAGTCAAGTATAAACACTAAGACTATGTGCCATATTTCTAGACAGAAGAGCAGCACCACCCCAGGAGGGATGAAGACCATCTCTTTTAAACAGGTCAGGTCTGCCCCAAAAGCTCGTCCAATTGTCTATGAAACCTATGTTATTCTGTGGGCACCATTTAGACATCCAGCCATTGAGTGATGACAATCTGCTATGCATCTCGTCACCACGGTAAGCAGGGAGGGGACCAGAGCATATTACAGTGTCTGACATCGTGCTTGCAAGTTCACACACCTCTTTAAAGTTATTTTTAGTGATCTCTGACTGGCGAAGTCGAACATCATTAGCGCCGGCATGAATAAGAACCTTACTGTATTTATATTTAGCATTAGCCAGCACTTTTACATTTGCAAAGATGTCAGGCGCTCTGGCTCCCGGTAAACATTTGACTATGGTGGCTGGTGTCTCTATATTCACGTTCCGTACAATAGAATCGTCGATAACTAGATTACTTTCATCAGGTTTCTCAGTGGGTGCTGTACAGATATCAGAAGGATCCCAGCGTCTTTGATTTTGTTTTGTAATTGAGGCACAGTGTCATGGAAAGACAAAAAGAAACATCTGAGATATGAAGCAGAACTAGATCTGATTCAACTGCACCAGCACCACAAACTGTAAGTAAAGGATTTCATAATGCTTCATCTGGGAATGTTGTCAAAACACTCAAAACATGCAATAGTGAGGGGCGTTGATACTAATGGTCGACCAATATTTGTTTTTTGACTGCCGATGCCGATATCTTGGAAAGCAGGGGGGGCGATAGCCAATATAAAGCCGATAAGATTTTTAAAATTATTCTTATTAATATTTAAGAAATGTGAAATAATTTGACAATGGATTAAAAAATAAATGTGTAAAAGAAACAGGTTTATACTTTAGATGACAGCTTTTTTCAAAAATAAATAAATGTTTAATAAAAAATATAATTAAAAAGTACGTAAAACTGTAACCAACAGGGCACTCAGTATTCTGGGAAGCTTGTGTGCACTGGGAATCATATTTTTCAAATAAAGCCAGGTTAACCCTCTCTTTACACACAGCACACAGTGAAAATGACATGAATATAACATTGGGCAAATGCATAAAGCGCAGCATAATTTGAAATCACAAGTTTAAATTTTAAAGCATTAATTTCAAATGGACTGAAAGTCACACAGAGAACACTTGATCATGCTAGAAGATCTCACTGCTGGATTCAACTAAGTTTGCAAGGTTTGTGAAATTAAATGTTCATTAGTCATTCAAAGATTTGTTTAAATTATATTAAAGGCACATTTGCTTAATGGTGACGGCAAATATAGAGGCCTAATATAAAAGCAATCATTATAATACTTTCTGTATAGATTGATTCCTTTGTTTAACTGTTCTATCTGATTATTAAACAGACTTCTATCCACGTTAGACAGAACTGTTAAAGACGAAGGCGAACAAGAGAGAGAGAGAGAGAGAGCTCTGTATGTCAAAATACAGTCGCCGTCAAAATAGACATCAGCCAATGCTGATATTTGAAAAATATCGGCCGATATATTGGCCATAAGCAATATATCGGTCGACTACTAGTTGATACTGTTTCCTATGCAATGATGTTAGCCAATCATAACAGCAGCTGATTACTGATGAACCTTAAAGGACACGCCCCTGAAAACAGCTCGGGTCAGAATGAGGGTTTAGCATAAGCATTTTTCCACATATTAATTTGTGCAAAAAACTGACATTATAAGTAAACCTCAGAACATTAAATTACAAGAACAAAATCCATGTCATGACCCCATTAATTGTCAATGGACTGATTAGCCAAGTCCTCCGTAAAACACATAAAACAAGCCCTACAAAAAAATAAATAAAATAAAAATAGGCTATATATATAATACTGTTGTGCATCAAAACAATGTATCATTTTGCAAATCAATTGGTTCAGTTGATTTAGAGTTTTGAAAAAAAGTAGAAGAAAACTTAAACTTTTCGCCAAAAGTCTTAAACTCTCATTAAAAATTAATTGGATGATGTCACTTTCTGAGTTGTGTGTGGAAGAGGCAAGAACACGGTTTAAAACCCAGATTTTCTTTTCTTTTGTGAAATGTTTTCCACAGTCTACTTTTAAATAAACAAAACGTTAAGGTATTAGCTTATTTCTTACCCAAGAAAGTCTCCTTTTTGAAAATGTTTTCATCAACAAATGTGAACAAAGGCAGCCCTGCTCCATCATTGTCATCCGCAAAACCTGCCAGATCACCCGCTTTACCCTGTGACACAAAGCAAACCTTGAGGAACTCCCAAAAGGTATTTTCTGTCTGTTTTTACATGCGTGCCTGGCATAAATAACTTTAGACAGGGAGTTTAACATACACACACACACACACACACACACACACACACAAAAGTTTCAGTTGATGTTTAGTATGTAAATACCAGAATAGAGGTTTAATCAGAATATGTTGTGTATTCTAACTAAAACTAAAGTTAACTAACTTGCAGTCTGCAGTCAATTACTTGTGATTAAACCATGTAATCACTCTATCATTAATGGTATAGTAAGCATTGAAGTTTACATTACGCCCAAAAGTGTCATTGTGAATCATTTTCTAAACACCACACTGAAGAACAATGCTTATTTCAGTCTGTTTGCGCTTTCTCTGACCTCAACACCTTAGGTCAACAAACATATAATAGCAAATACATGTCACTTTATTAAAGTAAAATGCAGAAACCAAGTGTTAACTATTATTCAGAGTTCACTATTTATCGTTTAGATATTTCTAGTGAACATGTGAAATTCACACGGGAAAGATGTGAGAATTACCTGCAGAGATATGCGATAATCAATCCCAGGTCTCAGCCGATTTATGTCGTTGTCCCAGAGCTCCTGAATCAAAGCTGAAAGTTCTCGATCACCTTCAATCATTTTTGAATTCCTGAGGATTCATGTCAGGTGTTAAAATATACTTTTACATTTTTAAATGAACAGCTTAACTCAAAATACAGTGACAATATTCAATTAAAAACTGAGAAAAAAATGTAATAAATATATAAAATCCAAGAAAATAAACTGAAACTTTTTTTTTTTCAGAACACCTACTTCAGTTTTTTACACTAATACATTTCTAAACATCACATTCTGAACTGAAACTTGAACTATTCAATATATATATAAAAAAGACATACCTGCTCCTCTCAGCGATGTGGGTTAGTGGTTTATTTTGTATTGTTTTCTTAATAGTGCAGTGGTGCTGCTGAACATGGACTGGTTGGTAAGATGCATGGCCTTCCCACATCATGAGAGAGGCCTATTCTAAAGGGTTAGCCAGTGTCAGCAACTCTAGCCAAAGGGATTAGAGCAGGGTGAATGTGCTTCTACAGAGCAGACCAGCGCTTTGTGTTTGTTTTCCTGAGGTATTGTCTCATTACCTGATGCTGTGTACATCTTCTAAAGCCTGACCAAACCCCCAAAACATTCAAACTTCATTTCAAATGCAAGCGATTGTCTATCAGTCTTAAAGGGTTAATATGTACCTTTTGGTGAAATCAACATAATGTTTCAGCTTCCAGAAGTTTTTTATTATGATTTTGGTCATATTTATTACACAAAAGTACAGTCATAACAGGATATTATTGGTCGAACAGGGGCCAGTAGGATCAGGAATCCTCAAAATCTTGTAGAAAAGGTTACCGCCAGCATTTAATCAACATTTAATCATTTAACACTTAATAAAGAAATGGGAGGGAATGCTATATTGTGACTCTGGCCACATCTCAAAGCTGTATCTTTCTTTTATAATCTGATAAAACTAAACACTCTTTAGAGAGATGAAGGATGCTATAATCAATAATGTGTTATGTCCCCTTTAAATTTAGGTATAGGGTCAGAATTAAGGATCTAAAATATTTTCTTGTAGAATAAGACAATAATATGGAGACACCCCTCACTGCAGACTGTAGCACGGTGACGTCACGTATGTGTTTAGCATGCACAGTGTTGCCAGATTGGATGATTTCCAGCCCAAAATCTCACAAAACCCTCTCACTCCAACAACAGAAAATAAAAAATGGCCAAACCTGTCAAATGAATGTGATATAATATGTCAGTTAAGGTTGATGAGAGCCGTTTGTAACTCCTTAAAACAAAACAATGACGACAAAATAATATAACCATAAATAAATTTCCCATGGATAAAATATGATTAAAATATTCAAGCAGACCCTTTTAAACTGGCAATACAGAAATTAACTGAAACCCTCGAAAAAGACACGTGCATCAATTTTAATGTTAAAAGTCAGAATTTAAATCAGTCAAAAAAAAACAAACAAAAAAAAAACAATATAAGTGATCGGGAAAAGCAACGGATTAAAATAATCCAAAACAAAGTAATTAGTCTATTTCACACTCATTATGCACACCATGATAGTCAAAACTGTGTTATTTGTTAATATATACTGTATGATAATCCGACAATAAACATCTAAAATAATATGCTTCCCTCCGTGTCGCTCTAGAATTTCACACAGAACTAGAGGAAGTCTTCAGTGAAGTTCATTCATTCCAGAACTTTTCACAGTCAAAACTGACAAGTCCAGCAGCTTTCAAGGATATACCAATCTGGACCATTTAAAGGGGTCATATGTTGCTGCTATAAAGAACATTATTTTGTGTATTTGGTGTAATGCAATCTGTTTATGTGGTTTAAGGTTAAAAAACACATTATTTTCCATATAATGTACATTATTGTTGCTCCTCTATGACCCGACTTCTGAAACACAGTGATTTTACAAAGCTCATATTTCTGAAAAGTGAGGTGTGCTCTGATTGGCCAGCTATCCAGTGTGTTGTGATTGGCTGAATGCCTCAAGCGTGTGACAGAAATGTTATGTCCCTCACCGTACTGTGATGTGTGTCCCAACAGCACGAGACTCAGTCCAGCTGCTCCGCTCGAGCACAACCCATCATCGGTTCACTTTTAGCAGTTCGGTCAATGAACTGTTTGGGGTAACTGAATATCTCGGGATATTGGTTTATTTCACATCAGAGGGGGTGTTAGGCACATTTATAAACCGAATAACTTAAGTCATTTGTGTATTCGTGCATACTGGAGACGTGAAGTCTTTCAAACGATTCAGTTCGATTTGGTGAACTGGTTCGATTCGTTCACTAAGAGGATCTGGAACAGTGTTGAAATACAACTTAACCACTGATTTCTAGTCGTGTCCTCTTTGTTTGGAAGACCAAACAAAGTAGTTTAACTTTCACAACGAAACACACAGCGACTCCACGACATGGTGCTGGCGGCAACAGAGAGAATAAAAGTTATGTCTTCTTTCTTTGCGTGAACATTTGGTGTTATGCAAATCTTCCCACACAGTGACGTAGACATGTAGACAGAAGGCGCCCTCTGGTGGCGAGCAGATGGAAAAACACAGTCAAGATTCATGACAGCTGACTAGAGCAAAACTGTTGCACACGCGAGTGATTCACTCCTAATGTAGAGGGTCTGTAGGAACACACATATTTAGGATGTCCTCACACTACGCACAATTGCCTTGTTCTGTGTCTCAAGCACGATTTCATGTTTGCTGTTTTAATGAAGTGCCTGGTAACTGATAACACATGCACTGTGTGCTCCATCCCTCGACTCCCAGCTGGCCAGGGTCACAGGTCACAGTCCAGTCCTCTGAGCACAGTAACATGTCTCTACCGTTGACTTTTCTAAAAAGGTCCAAATGTAAAGAACTCTTAATTGAAACCTCATTACAGAAATTGTTATAAAAATATATTTTTGTCTTAAACACAACTGCAGTGCCATCTAGTGATTCTTAAGATTTACAGCACAGATGAAGCTCTGCTGATGTTGTTGTATTCTGTAGTGCACAAATAACACTAAAAACATTTTCTTTGTATGTTTATATTTATGTTTATTTTATGTTTATCTTTCATGTGGCAATTCATGCCAAAATAAGCCAATTTCAGTAAGTGTAATACAATAGAGTTATAGTTATAGTTCAATAGCAGGCTGTGCAGTGTTGTGCAATGCTTCCCACACCTTTTATGTATATATATATATATATATATATATATATATATATATATATATATATATATATATATATATATATATAAGTTTTTACTCAGCAGGGGAAATTAATGCTGAAGAGCAATATTAATGTCACATTTTGTCAGCATTACTATTTTTATCCACTTGGTGGCGCACATCTGCTGTGCATCTTCAGAATGACCTTGGTGACTTATTAGCTTGAGAAATGCAGTTGTTTGCAATTCTGTTGAATGACCGAGCATGTCCTGCAGCAATGGATGATAGCTGTCCAGAAGATGACATTGATCAATGTGATAGAGTTATGGTCAAACTTCAGCAGAATTCACACATAAATCATCATTTTCTGATTGAATGAAATAAAATCCATGTCAACATTTGATCAAATTATTAGTTTTTTTGTTTGTTGTTGTTGTTGAAGCAAGTGAAGGTCAGTGTTTTCATGTGTTCTCAGACTTCCCCTGTTCCTGTAGAGAGCAGTGAGAGGAAGGTGTTTGTGGTCTGATCCGGCTCCGTTAGACACCGCTGACAAACCCTGGCAGTCAAATCCACAGAGCCCTGAAGAGGGATTTTAATATTCTTCTCAAGTCAACAGCCACTGGGACGAAAAAATGTTGCAAGCCGAGTGATAATCAGTCAAGGTCACGGCATTTTGGATGAATTATAGAACAGGCTGTAAAGATGGGTGTGTGCAACTGTTTAACATGGATGGGGAACTCTACATTTAGATCAAATCTCTTGCGGATGTTATCAAATCAGATACTGCGGCTGTGTTAACATGATTCAGAGTGATGCATAGGATTGGCCATGGTCATCAGATTACTCTTCATGATTGCATTTTGCATTTGAAGAAGGTGATTTAAAATGAACAGGCCGTCTGCATTTAAATTTCAATAAAAAAAAAATTGTTTTTCTTTTTTTTTTGATTTAGCATCAAGTATACAAGTAAATAATTGGAGTATAAAACACCACGGTTTTTCATAATAAGAGTAATCATGGGAAATTGCTTGTAAGTGGGAGTGGAGATGTGGACATGCATACAATTAATTCAATAATACACCCATAAAAACAACAACAACAAAAACACAGTTCTGTCTAAATGCATTTCTTTCCTCTGTGGAACACAAAAGATTTAATTTTTACAATACTGGCACCCATTGGCGTACACTGAATGTGTCACTGTGTGTAAAGATTCACTTGAGATCAAGTGGATAGTTGCTCAATTTTCTTTAATAGGACCTGGGACAAACACGACATGAAATAAACAAAATACTAAATGGAAACAGCAGGTCCTTATGCACAATCTTTTCTCTGCCAGCTGGAAAAAACACTTAAAAGGACAGTGCACTGAAAAATAAAAATTTGCTGTAACTTTCTTCCTGCCTGTGTCCTCATGGCTGGCCATTAAAGCTCTTATTTTCCACTCAAGGTTATGTTAGGTGAACCTCTGACCCTGCGGTTATAGAGATTAGCACAATGTGTCTGTTCTTTGGGAGTGTGCTTCTGGGAAGTTTCTGCAGTTGTGCTCAGAATTCATTGTTGCTGGACACTCAATCATCTCGAAGGACATGATGTCTACTTTTAGCTTTAGGGCATGTTGGACTATAAGGGGCCAATCCAGTCGTTCTGTGTACAGTTAAAATGCAACTGAATGTTTTTAGATGCTGTGGTGTAGCTGTAGTGTGTGATTCTTGCTTCATTCATCTGAAGCAAGCTCTTTTTTCTGGTTTTATGTTCAAAGTTTTCATCTGACTTTGAGTGTTTTAATGTTTGTCATTTAAAAAGCTCAAAGTGTGAAGCTTTTTAGGTAGACTCTTACAATCATTCATATTATCACAGAAGAAAAGGAATAAAAGTTTATGCATATAAACACTGATGTCCATGGTGGCGATCAAAATGGAGCAGATCACTATTTATGCTTTAAATTAAAATTGTGTTGATTTTGTATTTGTATTTGTAGTTGTATTTGTATTTATTTTGTTATTCATTCAAGAGGTTCATTCATTTCTTCGATTCACTTAGTAATGAAATAAGTCAAGTATTTATGAGCGAATCATTAAATCAAATTCAAACAGTTGACCTTTTTTTTTTTCTTCTCTCCGAGGCTTGATTAAAGCTGTAATTGTTTTATCAAATTCTACTCCTGCCTTTAACATATTATATAAGGTAAATTCTATAATACCCAAAGCTTGCATAACTCTTATAAGATAATTTTTTTTCCGTTTTGTATTAGTTTTTTTATTTTTTTTATTTTATGTATTATCAAAACATTCTCTAGTTTCACTTATGCATAGCATAAACCAGAATTATTTTTGCCGATTATATGAAGAATTGCATTAAGATACGTATGACCCATTCTTAATCTTGTAAATATAATAAAGTCCCTTCCTATTTATATGATGATTTGACCTTGTTTTGTTACTTTGTATTCTATAAAAATATCTTATTTTTCCAGTATTTCCAGTATTTTTGCCATTTGCTCCTACAAACTTGTTTAATAATCACAGACTTTTCTTCTGACCTGCTTAAAGTGACTGCTACACTAATATTATCCATTTTCAGTGCTTCTTTAGCCACTTAGTCTGCTGTTTTATTCCCTTATAACCCAGCATGCACTGAGACCCTTAAAAACTGCACTACACTTCCCAGTTGACTTATTCTCCAAAATAAAATCTGGAAATACCTTGCACCAAATACTGTTTTGGTAATTTGCCCAAGGTTATTTCATTATGAATATTGTAGTGGAATACAATCGCAAAAATCTCTGGTACTTCTTCTCATTTAAGAAATACATCCATACACCTTATGAATGCAATGTTTTATTGAAAAATTCCACAGCTCTGTGCTTCTCCTTCAGTAAAATGATTTCAGTACATATAATAATACAATGCAAACCTTTACATGAAATCACCAGTGTCCTTTTAGTACACTACTCCATAAATATATAGATACGCTGAACAGCTGAGAGCTTACTTTCAATCTTTTTGCTTTGCAGCTTGTCATTACTGCTATAGAAGCATGGTAAATGATTTAGTGTTTCCCACAGGCAATAAAGTATGTAACAATATTTATTATTTACATGTGCTCTTCACAAATATTGTATTTGTTACTAAAACACTTTCATTTTCTGAGATTTATCCATTTATATATCTGATTATATTTGTGCAATCATGTAAGAAACGAAATATATATTTATATAATATATAAACATATTCAGAATTTAATAATGCTTTATCCATACAAATATTTTTTTCTGTGCAAACCCAAACAATCAACTGCCGCTTAAGTGAAATTATACAATATGAAAGCTTTTAACAATTTAGATCATGTTTGGAAGATACAATTAGCAATAAAGCTCAGTTACAGTTATTGTACTAAACAAACAAGATAAAAGAAAAGAGATACCACATTAGATCAGATTTCACATGTACAAAACACAAAGTTACTTGAGAAACAAAATTGCATAATGTAATAAAACTAAGTGTAAAACAAAAATTTCCCCTTTGTTTTAAGCATAAATAAAACAATCTCTATTCAGGTTTATATGAGGAAAAAAATCAAGAAATATCCTCCGGAAACAAGTCTTCATATCTTACAATTTTCTTCTCAAATAGTGCATCTTTTTACCTGAAAATAAGACTACAATTCTGATTAAGAAAGCGTTTGAGGCATATGAGTAATGTCAGCAAACACAAACACAAACACACACACACACACACACACACACACACACACACACACACTACAATTACATTGTAATTTGATTTTGTAAAACAAGTTTTTCTTTATGCCACACAATAATACACTTACATTAAAATAATAATAACAATCCTCAAAACAACCAAGAAATAGTGAGAACAAAACAAAAGTGCTGGTTAGCTCTCTGAAAATCTCTAGCAATGTCCTGATGGTGGCTTTTAGAGTGAAACTTTATTTCCGGTATTGAATTATAGCATTTTGACATTAAAAGTACTGATAATATGTATTAAAACAAAGGGTTAGCAACCAGACAAAAGGGCTTTTAATTTCACTTAAGGTTGCACTTGACATAGAAATGGTAATTCGACATTAAATTAGTAGTATGTCCAATTTTCTCTTTGTATTTCATAAAAAATAAATGGATAAAGCATTGGGTGTAAAAACAGGAAGCTTGCTGAAATAAGCTATTTAAATCGATGGTAGAAAGCAAAAGGATTCATAGTTTGGCACCAAAGCGATCCACATTCACACAGTTTCTATTGCTACCACATCCATGTGTCCTACAGCAAACAATAAACAGTGCATTACGAATGGCTAGGTGATGTCTCTGGGGTGTTGATTTTCAGGACAAACATCCAGAATAACTATTCAAAAGAGAAACAAATCGAGCATCGCTCTACTACCGTGATTATTCTAGTGGAGGTGGCACACAAACAACAAACTGATTCTATAAAGGGTTGATAGTAAAGTTGATATTTCTCAAAAGAGGATTTTTCAGAAGTCTAATTTTAATACGAGTATAAACAAATCAAAAATTAACCATGCTCACGTGTATGATGCAAAAATATCAAGATGCATAAGTAGGCAAAAAATACAAAAGCGTACCATATGCTGGTTTGTTCAGGTGGAAGGATAATGCATAGGGATTGGAAACCAAACTGTATACAGGTCTAGATTATGTATTTCTGATGTAGCTGAAACATTTAGCTTATCTGTCAATTTTGCTAGCAAACAGTTGAACTTTCTTCTTTTGGGAAGAAAAAAAGCATTGATTTTAACTCCATCACTGGAGAACAGACCTATACATCTGATTATACCCTCATACTTTGGCAAGTCTCTGATTTCTATCCACAGTGTTTTAGTTGCATTTGTTTCGGTGTTTTGTACTTGAATTGATCAGTGATAAAACTTGAGCAGTATAAACATAATTAAATCACAGGCATAGTTACTAACCTGGGGTGAGATTTCTAAAGTTAATGGGTTATTAAAATAGAAAGTTGGTTGTGCTTGCATATGTTACATTTTATTATTGACAGTTTGTAATTTGTTTCCCGTGTATGCATGTTAATGTTCTGTCTAAATATAATATTTACTACATGCATGCATGTCATTTTCTAAATGCAACAAAACTGAAGCTGAGTAACACACATAAACATATCTATCTACAGATTATTTACTCAATTCACTGAAATAAGCAGTTTTGTTTTTTGTCAACTGAATTGTATAGTATTGAGTGCAAGGGTGACCCTCCTCCTACGTTTGAGCCTAATTTATTATAACAACATAAATTAATACACGAATGAAAAATAAAAATACATAAAGACATTTTTTTTGACAACATTCTGTTACATGTAAATCCTACTAATTTTGTTATATATATCAAAAAATGGAAAGGAGGCTCATACTGATACCCAAAATTATACAAAAAAAAGTAATACAGTACTTATTTATACATGTAATAATATCATTGTGTATTTACTGTGGGAATGACTGACATCTAATAGTAAAATGTAGCCTGGACTGTTCTAGTTAAGCTTTCCTGACCCTTTTTTTTTTTTGCTTTTTTATTAATTGATGACAATAGAAGACTTTTGCTCATTTTTGGCCTAAAAGGTGCATGCAGTATGATCACTACATTATACAGTATTCATCTATTTACAGCATCTGTACAGGTGACCGCACGTTTGACCAGCCGTGACCACAGAACGCACAAATAATAAGAGCAAATACGAGTGTATACAAATAAATTCTCGGACACATTTATTTATATTTGATTGATTGCTTTTACCTCACATAGGCCTGACAGCCATGCATTTGAAGAAGTTTCCCAAAATCTCTTTAGTGCTTGCTCTTTAGGGGCTGAAAGGACATGTAGGCATGCAGTCCTCAGATCTTCTGCTGCTTGCTCTACACGATTCAGGAATAATCTTACAGATGCAGGTTTTCATCGACCTCCCCGTCGGCGCTTTTAATGTTTTCTTTTTTGCTACAACTTTTGCTTTATGCACAATGTATTTTTACTTAAAAAAAAAAAAAAAAAGTAAACATAGACAAACTGACAATTCCACATTAAATAAATGCACACACACACACACACACACACAAACATCCTAAAATGCACTTAAAAAAAAAAACAAAAAACAAAAAAAAAAACACATAGAATGGTAAACCAACAACAACACAATGCAACTAATTTTTATTTCAGTGGGTGCATGTTTCCAAGAAAGGGTCTTGCTGGAATCTGTAACATAAAATAAGGCCAGCCTATATTTTTCAAAATATTTTAAAGATAAAGATAGGAAAACCAGTAAACTACGTTGAATAGACCAAATGCAGTAGGAAAGAAAATGCGGGCGTAAGAGTCTATCTTAGTGACACGGATGTGCAAACGGCCGTGCCGCCACGCTCCTGAGCGACAGTCCTCAAAGCAGCAGAAGAAGCTGGAGCAGTCCTTCCCATCCAGACACTCGTAGCCGTACTCCTCGTCCCGCTCCTGCATGTGGGTGGCGTTGTTCATCTGGATGGTGGTGGCCGAGCGCGGGCGAATGTCCACAGTGGGAGCCTGCTTTTAGAAGAGAAAACAAAAACAGTAAGAGTCCGACATCTCGAACAGCTGTCGGGGCTGCGTTCAAACGTCTGTCAGTGGATACTTTACACCTAATACTGCAGGTAGAGTGCATTGTGCAGATGCAATAGTTGGCTGTAAAACAGGCTTCTTGATTTTACTTTCTTTCTTTAATACTTAAAAAGTAAATTATGTATGTTGCTTTTAATTGCCTGTGTTTTATATTGTTGTGCAATGATTATATTACACTAGTTTATGCACCATGCAAAAATAAAGCATAACTTTATTATTTACTTACTAGAATGGGGTCCCACTTTTTATTAAGTGGCGTTAAATCCTATGCACATACATCAGAAAATAAGTGCAATGTACTTATGTTGTTCATATTTTACTGCAAAACACATTACATGCAGGTATTTTTAAAATGTGAGTACAAACATGTATGTACACAATAAGTGCATTGTACCAAATTATTAATTTACATGTAAGTACATAGTAGTTAAGGCCACTTTATGTAAAAATTAGGACCCTAGAAGTCACTACAGCAACATTTCCCATGTGAGACCACATGGCTTCTGTCTAACATGGTACTAAGTGTCAACACAGAACTGCTAAATAATATGATTCTTAAATCTTAAATCTTGGCCAGCATCAGTACTAAAATAGAAGTCTAAAAACGCACTTGCAACACACAAATGTTATGAGACCTCCATGTAAATATTTCCCATCAAAACCATGGGATCATTGGGACATATCCACATTTCTGGATTCACAATCATTTTGCCCAGCACTGGAAGAGTGCTTCAGATCCCTTTGAAAAACGAAGCATGACCAGCTGTTCACGCTGGCTTCTCCGGGTGCACGCTATGCAGCATTTAGGACAGAGCCACCTGAGGCTGTGCGGAAACGGGTCATGTGACTCGCTTCTCAAAGGGTTTCGCAGAAGCGTTAGGAAAGCACAAGAGCACAGATAGCTTGCTATGTGGAAAGAAACAAATACAGTGGAATTGACAGCTTTAACTGAATGAAATACGACAACCTTCAAAGAGAAACTTCCTCTTCCGTCTTACATTATTAATCTACATTTATGATTTTATTTTTGTTTTGAACTGTGGTTCCCAACTGGTGGGCTGTGAGACAAAAATAGATTGTACATCTGAAAGGATCGCGGGAGGAAAACAATAAGCACATTAATATGTGATATGATAAAATCACTTAGAATACTACTAGAAATTCATAATTAGAGTAAGGTAAGGAACACACATTTATGTGCATACTCGCATCAGTTTGGCAAAATTTAAGATGTCATTTGTATAGAAAATGAATAATTTGTCACATTTTTTAAATCGAGGTCCTGAAGCAAAACTAGTTGAGAACCACTGGAATAGTCTGGTAGGTTGATTTCACATTGATCTATTTTCCGAATTCTTGAGAACTATCTTTTAATTCTTAATAGAAGCTAAATGTAGGCCTGTGCCCTCATGCACATTGACTTTTAAAAGATAACTACGGCTAAATCTGCCAAAGCCATCAGGCTCATGCTCTTTAATTGGGATTAAGCTAATCAGTGTGGTTGTCTGTTTCAAGCTGTTAAGGCTCTGCCGACTATTTCTGTCAGGTTTAAAGCCTCAAACACGCAGAAAAGGAGGAAGGCGGCCACTTTTTAATTAAAAGAATAAAGCAAGTCTTTCAGCCATCGCTGTTGTTTTATTGCATTGAAGTAAAATAAGAGGTGAGTGTGCCCCACTGCTATTCACAGCACAGGAGGTTCAGTGCTAAACTGACTAGATGTTAGTGCAGTGAATCTAAAGACCAGACACAAGAGCAGTGTGGCAGCGCAGAATGCAGAAACATGCATTATTAGTGAACTTTACATGAGCAATATACCTTTGAGGAAAAGAGCCGCAGGAGCTTTTGTCCACACAGGAAACAAAAGAAAATTTGAAATTGAAACAAACAAATACAAACAAACAAACAAACCAACAACAACAACAACATAGAACGGGCATACAGTAATAATGCCAAAAAGACTCTGAAAGTGGAAAGAGAACAGATTACTCCAACCTCACACACATATATATAGACACAGATGAAGGGTGTGCAAGACAGCATATATTGAGAGGTTCACTGCATATCTTAAAATACAGACTAGAAAATGACTGCTCATTCCTAAGGAAAACACATCTACAAAGTGCATTAATTTCACATATGATCGAAAATGCAATCACATATAGTGTAAACTATAAGGCCTGTCAGAATTTAGAGCTTTTGAACAATCAGGTCTCTAATCATAGAAGGGCAAACAATCACTACCAAAGAACAAAAGACGAACATAATCATCTAAGGAGGAGACTGGTACTCTTCAACTCTGCAGGGATCAAAACTCTTCTTCAGCAAAAGCTTCTTGGTCTTTGATTTGAAGAGTTTTACTTCAGAGTGTGCCTTTGACTGGGAACCGAACTGTCGAATGTAGTTTGAAAATTATTACTCATTAATCTGCCTGACATTCTATACCCCCAAATCAAATAAGACATTTCTGGCATCCCTTTAATCATCTGAAAGTGGAACGACCCATTTGCTGAGATCAGCCCTCCTCACACTACGGATATGAACGCCCCGCTGAGATGAAAATCTAAGGCTGCACTTCAAACCTGCTGCTGAAATGATTCAGATTAAGGACATCACTGCTCAGTGACACTGTTTGACAGAGGTGGTCCACGATTGCAAATCTGACCACATGTAGAGGAAGTTCAGAGAAAAAGGTTCTAGTATGCACACTTATGTTCCAAAACCTAGTGAGCTGTCTCACGGTGTACCGCCTACTCAGGCGTAATGGAAACCCATTAGTGACTGATTAGAAATGCTCTTCATAGACAACCAACGATCACACTTAGCTGCATCACAAATTGCTTTCCTCACACAAAGCACTCAAAGTGGATTCCTACAGAGTTAACAATAAAGACTTAATTGCTAAGCTAACAACACAAAACTGTAGCAAGCACACATAATTCACATGCCTGCTGGACACTTTCTGGCAGCTTTTTAGGCAGGTTTATTTAACTACAAAACTAATTCTATGTATTTAAACAGGCTACCTTTTTTTTTTCTTTACACTGAGCTCAAAGTAATATCATTCTCATCCAGAAGCTGCCTTAGAATTTCACCAAAGTGAGATATAATCTTCACATTGGGAGCACACAGCCTAGAAATGCTGCCTAGGTAGCTTGCTTACTTGTTGAAGAGTGTTATTATTTGGAGCACTTTGAAGAACTAAATCTTGAATAGACTTTAAGTTAGCAGCTAATCCCGACCCTAAAAAACCCTAACAATTGCAGTTCTCAAATAGGCTAATCTTAGAATTAGAAATACTAGTAGTTAATAGACTTTATAATGTGGTATTGGTAGTCGATAATGTGAATTTTTCCAGAAGTGTACTCACAGGATTTTTCCTCTTCTTGTCTTTGTTTTTGCTGGGCTTGCGGTTGCTCACAAAGTAGTGGAGCGTTCCGTACTCAATCAGAGCGGCGAAAACAAAGATGAAGCACACTGATACGAAGAGGTCCATAGCCGTGACGTATGACACTTTGGGTAAGGACTTCCTAGCAATGGTACTCAAAGTGGTCATGGTAAGCACAGTCGTGATTCCTGGGGAGAAAAGTAAATAATACTCAAATAAGAACAAGGAGATTTCATTATCTGTTGCATATGGATTAGTGAGGTTATCTGTGATATGTATCTTTTACATAGCAAGGTCATGTTTGTGGTTTGGCTATTTCCCACTGCACAAAGTCAAGGCTAAAAGCAATAATCACTTAAAGAGTCAGAATAGGGCCAAATCCAAAGCCTCCATATCTTCATCTGAGGATACCAAAACCTGAACTGGGACAGATAAACCAGATCTTTCCTGAAAGGAAGGAGGTTCCTCTAGATTTGACACAAAATCTATACTCTTCAAAGGGCTTCTGGTTGGAGGCTCATTGGTGTAAAGCAGGGGTGTCAAACTAAATTCCTGGAGGGCGAGAGCCCTGCAGAGTTTTGTTCCAACTCTGCTCCAACACACATACCAGGTAGTTTTCAAATAAGCTTGGAGGACATGATTAGTTGGATCAGGTGTGTTTAATTAGGGTTGAATCTTAACTCTGCAGGGCTTTGGTCCTCCAGGAATTGAGTTTGACACCTCTGGCTCACAATCTGAGGATGAAGCCTTCACTCCCTGGACTTCAGACCTTCTCCTTAGCACAACTCCAAACTTGCGATAGTGGTGTTGAAACCTGGGATGAACTGTGGAGATGCTGTGGAGCATGATGAGCCAGAAAGGCAGGGCTGTAGACATAGAGTCCATTGTTACCCACGTGCCACTCAGCAAAAATGGTCCACAGGATAAACTAGACACATTTGTGGTCTCATTCGAGAAGACAGCAGAGGCATGTGGATGGCCGCATGCTCAGTGACAGGCGTGCCTCACCTGCTGGTGTCTGGAGTAGCATCTCAACAGATAACCAATCAGAACTTCCTGGATTATGAATATCAAGGTCATCCTGTTTGGATCATGCCCTAGAGCAAAAGCAACAGTGAGTAAATTTAACTGGGGAATAAAACAGTCAGCCATTTGTGATGATCCAGCAGGTCTATGACACCTGCCAATCTGGTGGTCCAGCTCATTGCTGAGCTTCCAAAAGATGTAGCCAAATGGGTCCAGTGCCACCACTTGACATGCCCCCTTGACCACTTGACGTCTCCCTTTCTCCTGCTTTACGTCTCCAGTCCTTCCCTTACTCCCTTCCTCTTCTCAACCCTCAACCTCTCCCTCTACCCAGGTTGTGCAGTAGCATGCCTCCCTGACTGTTGCAATTGGGGACAAGGCTCGAAAAGTGGCTTCCACCTCTCCTTTTTTGTCTGGGGACAAAGGCATAGCGTAAAGGTGGTGGTTAGTGCCTCTGGCAAATGCTAATTTTAGGGAAGGATTAGCTATAATTATTTAGGGAGAGTCTATGTGCAGATGCCTCTTTGGAAAAAAGACAGGGACATGGTAGGTGGGGTTCAGATGTTCAGAAAAGTTCAGTACTTTTGGGTACATTTCAGTCCTTTTCAGTTTAGTACTTTTTTCCAACTGAACTCGGAAGCTGCCAGCAGCCATATCACCCTGTAGCCCAAGAATGGTCACCCACTGAAGCTAAGCAGGGTGGAGCCTGGTCAGTACCTTGATGGGAAACCGCCTGGGAAAACATTTGCCCATTGGCCTCTGACCATCATGGCCTCCTAACAATGCCCATATCTGCTGATTGGCTTCATCACTTTCTTCTCTCTACCAATAAGCTGGTGTGTGGTGGGCATTCTGGGAGCAGGACATGTCAAGTGTACCATCTCAACCTCCTTAAACATAAGGAGAAGGTTCTGATTGTACTGATGATGCCAGTGAGTGCAGCGGATGAACTGGGGACAAAGGCGAATTCAAAGTGCAATTCTTTTCATCGCATCCACAATACGATCACCTCTCACTATCTTAGCTCACTTGCCAAACTGCAAGATGAATTTATAGATGTAGTCTCGCCAGTTGTATTGGTCACATACAGCAGCAATTTAAAATGAACCCTGGATTGGTGGTGCATCTACTTATTGCCTCAGTCCAAACAAAAGACTTTGACAAAAGACAAAAAGCTTTCTTTCAGGATCTTCATGGAACCCACACCCACCATCTTAGACAGAATACTTAGCCCAAACACTGCATGTGCAGGACATCACCGTGTGGATCACCTGTTGGTATCTGGCACTACAGCCCTTTCAGTTCAAGGTGGGCTACAAGATGGGGCACAGATGGCAGTAGCAGGCTACCTCTCCAGGAATGGGGTGCTACAGGCCGGATGGTTGACTGGCTTGAGTAGGGAGGTCAGTATGTGGCTGAAAGGGTGTGGTTGACTAAGGGCTGTCAACAGGAGAGCAAACAATCGGAACTGTGAGGGCTCCATTATGAAGCATCATTGATGCAACACCTCGGTGGGTAGAGCTTGTGCCATCTGCCAATAAACTGGTGTAGATTGGTGTGTAACTGGCCATCATTTTGCACATCTAGAAGGCTTAAATTACATATTAATTAAACAAAAATTAAGAGTTTAGGTCTGATATTTATATTTTGGTGACGTCAGAAGTCATTGCAGGAAAGATAAACTGCTGAATGCTGAATAAGACAAATGGTGTTTATAAGTAAGACAAGATAAAAAAAAAAAAAATCTTAAATTTACACATAATTTTTTATTCTCAAGTGAATTTGTTTTAAGGACGTTTGGATTTACTGTATATAAAAAGACAAAAACAACTTGTGTTTCATAACACAAAGTTTGTTTATCATGTAGAATGTAAACAGAGAGTCTTACCCAAAGAAGTTCTGGCTGGCACTGCATCCTTGTTGATCCAAAATGAAACCCAGGACAGAACAACGATCAAAGTACAAGGAATATATGTCTGGATGGTGAAATAACCCATTCTTCTGCTTAAGTCAAAGAAGACGGTCAGAACCACGTAATCTCCTGGGGAAAGAAAATCATATTATAAACAAATGTACACACCTGCTCTCTCCTTATTATTTTGGGTTTCTTTAAAAAAAAATCCCTCAAAACCATTCCAGCACTAACCAACACCATAATCAACACTACTGAGTCCCCATGTTTCTTTTAAATCAAAAGGATTTTAAGATAACAAGAAACAAATTCAGTCAAGTTCGCCCAAATGTTTGACTGGTAGGAGAACCTTTGACTGAATGTCGGACACAGCGGCTGTTGTCAATTGACCTATTGGTAATGTAAGAGCCATAATTAAAATAATTACAATTAACTTTAAAGTTATATGTGTTTGAGTATATATGATTTTAATATGTTTAGATTTATATGTACATTAGTTAACCCCCCCCCCCATGTTTATTCCTTAATGGTTTGCTCTCTAATTGCATTGCCTTTAAGCACCTAACTAAGGAAGGGCGCTCCCTTTAAGAAAGAAAGAAAGACAGAGCAACAACAGAGTTTTTTTTTTTTTTTTTGGCTCCTGTTCATTTTACATGAACATTCAGTAAATGGTTGAAATTTGAATGAAGACATGAGTCAATTCTTTGCCCGAAAGACTATAGAAGCTTATTGCTACAACAGGTAAGCCCCGCCCTCCTTAGTCACTGTTGCTTACTCGCACAAACAAACAGAGTTGCTACTGTCTTACAATGACAGCTGTCAGTGTGAAAACCTTGTCCCAAGAGGTTTTTGATACATTTTAGACACAGAAGGACCATCATTCAAGTGGGACTTAAATATACCATGGAGGGATGTATAAAATATTTCAAAATAAATATGTAAAAATACAAATTACAGTGAAAACAGGAGAAGTCCCATGTTACAGTTGTTATTGCCGCGACAACATCCCGGATCAACACTATTCATGTACCATAGAGTAAAATTACATTAATTTACATTTAACCAGTTAAATATGGAGAGGCACTGAAATGTAGACCTTCGTTTTTGTGTACGTGACGTGATAACAGTTTGCTATTTTTTTTTGTGCGTTAGCATTGACTCACTAACTTTAGCATTAGTTTCATCCAGAGAACCCTTGCTGAAGCACACGATGATGTTAACGTTCTGTTTGAGCAGATGAGAATTGCAACTTAATGAGAGTATGGCAACCAGAAAACTTACGTTTTCGTCTTCATTGTGATTGGGATTGAATGCTTTTTTTGCTCTGTTTTGTTTGGGTTTAGGAAATGTAATAAAATAATGTATATTGCCCATCCTCTCAGGATACCAGGTATCAGTGTTATAAGTACCCCAGGAACATTGTTTTCCAATTTTTGTCGCATAAACATCATCAAATACATGCAAACTTCAGATCTTCCAATGTTTCGCTATGGTGCAGAAACTTAAAGATGTCTGAGTTATGCTCCCCGAGCAACTGATACACGACAACCATTGGCCCATCTGCGTCCGTGGGGAGGGGCTTACTTATAGGTCAATTCCAAGCAGCAGCTTTTCCAAGATAAATCACAGGACTCCTCAGCATATAATGGATGTTAAAGAACATTTTAAAATAAAACTAAATAAAACTAAGTTGCCGGGTCTAAGCCACTATTAGGTCTCCTCACACTGATACAACACATTCCACACAGAAACACAATAGGAGGACATCCAAACATGAGTGTAAGTGTAGGTGTGAGTGTAGCTGAAATGCATAGAGGACATGGAGGTGATTTCCAATGTTAACTCAACCCACCCTGTTGTGTATCAGCATGGTTGTAGAGCCCAAGACCCAAGACAAAAATCAAGCTGTGCATTGATTTGACTTATGTAAATAAGTGGGTGTGACAAGATATAATTATCTTCCTAGCTGTAGAACAGGCATTCAAAATATTAGCAAACGCCAAGGTATTCACAAAACTGGATACTACCTCAGGTTTCTGGCAAACTCTATTGTCAATTGTGGCCTAATGGTTAAAGTTAGACTTGTTCGATTCTCAGTACTGGCAGTACTGGGTACCTAATTCAGACACAATATCAACAGTTTGTGTGAAGCACATATTCACAGAAGCAAGAAAGGATAATTTGAGTATGTTAAAGTGTTTATGGATGCTGTAATGCGAAGCTATTCAGCTACAGAAGCAAGGCTGAATGTAATAAAGAATCAGAAGGCAAACTCCAACTGTGCTAAACTCATCCAGAACTATACTGGCATGAAACAGAAAACCTGCCCATTGCTGGAGAGCTGCTCCTCAGGGCCAAAGAATTGTGTTTTCCCATGATGAAAGAGATCCTTTCCTTCCTGAATTCAGATCCCAAATTCAGCCTACATTAAATTATCATGATTGCATCACAATATGTTTTAATTGTTTTAATAACAATAACTAAAGGTCAACATCAAAGGATTTAGGAGTCAGAAAATCAAGCAAATGAAAAACAACATGGCTGTACAATCTGCACCTCCCTCAACAACACTGCAGATTGGGAAAAGCATGTGTCTTCTAAGAGAGGAATCACAAGGAGCAGTCATTTGTCAAGCGAAAACACCCAGCAAGAGCACAATCCCAGATACACTTACATGGGCAGAGCAGCCTATGGGACAAGTTCAGGCCGAGTGTCTTTACATGTAAACACACAAAGATTTGTTCTTATTAATAAATGTTACATGTCACATATACTTAATATTATAATGACAACTAAATAGTAACGTTTGTAGGCAAACTTTAAGTTGGCATGAAAAAGCCTAGCCAGGAAGTTAGAAGTAGTTTTAAAAGCTTAAAATTTGAGGGTTTTCAGTTTTAACTAATTTGAAATTAGTGACTAGCATGATTAGCAAGTTACTGGTATGTCGTTATCATGTTTCAAGCATGTTGCTAGAATGATTAACAAGTGACTAGTATGTTGTTACCATGATTAACAAGTGACTAGCATGTTGCTTGCATGACTAGTAAGTTACTGTTATGTCATTAGCATGATTAGCAAGTCACTATTATGTTGTTAACAAGTATCTAGCATGTTGCTAACATTGTTAGCAAGTGACTAGCACGTCACTAGCATGTTTCCAGAATGATAAGAAAGTGACTAGTATATTCCTAGCATGATTAGCAAGTGACTAACATGTCACTAGCATGTTGTTAGCATGATTAGCAAGTAGCATCCTGCTAGCATGATTAGCAAGTCACTAGCATGTCTTTAGCATTATTAACAGTTATTGGCATGTTGTTAACATGTTTCTAGCATGTAATTAGTATGATTAGCAAATTACTAGCATATTGCTAGCATGTTGTTAGCATGATTATCAAGTGACTGGCATGTTGCTAACATGTTTCCAAAGCCAAACTCTAATCCCAACCCTAACCATATAGTAAGAACAGTACATATAGTTAATTAATATTATCAGTACTTAAATGTATAATTACACTGTAAAAAGGACAGCGTAAAATAAAGTGTTACTGTATCTTGCATGTAACTGGACAGACCTAATTGAGTGTAACATGTCTTAATGTGTTCTTTAGCAAATGCTATTCTGTGCACAGCATATCTGTCTATAGCTAATAGTAATAGTTGTGGCACAGGCTTTGTTGGTTGCTTTTCCTTATTTACTGCAGAATCTCTGCAGTTGTTCTATGTTTTTGATAATAATCTTTCCTAATGCACCTTTAAAGACTTCCCTTTTTAAAAAGTTAATGATGAGAGCGCAGCAACCTATTTACGCTTTTCTGACACAACACTTCCTTCCTTATTTCTCGCTTACTGATGGTATCATTAGGGTACCTACACCTGCAGTGTTTCATAAATACTGAGCCTACTCTTTCTACTGACAGGGCACTTTTGTGATGGACTACTCCCAAATTATGCTTACTGTGGTCCACCATTTCAATTTGTATTCATTACGACCTGCATTAGATGCAGCCCCTAAGCAACAGTCTGTCTTTTTTTCTGCTGGCAAATTGCTGTAAAAACACCCTAATTTAGCATACTCAGCAAAGTCAAAGTCAAGGACCATTACTGTCTGTGTTTACTAATAAGGCATCATCCAAACGGCTCCCATGACCTGCTGTCAAAATCACCGGCTGAAAGTGTTTGATGGGTTTTGCAAAACTCATTAGAGGAGACATTCATCTTGGGGAAACATACTCATAACATTAAATCCCATTAACCCATGGCTCAACAAAGTATTGGCGATGAAAGAAGGATAGCCAGATAGCTTTCAAACAGACTTTCTATAGCCAAAACTATGATTGATGTGTGTAATTTTATGATAAAAAGCTTTATTGATTATAACAAGTAACAGTAAAAAGTAAAAAAAAAATTCGAGAATGTTCTGTATTGTCTATACTGCAGTAAATTGCATAATAAATGAGGAGGGAAATGTATGAATTAAGGAGAACATAATTTTGAATCCCTTACGCATTACTGATCACTGATGTCAAAGCTGCAGAGGCGGAATGTATTTTTGAACTAAAAATGATTTCTTCCTGTTGCTGCTTTTGTTTTTGTTTTTTTCAAATGAAATCTAGAAGAAGGTACAGGGAAGTGTATCTCTCTCAGATGCTGTGAATGTTTGACTGAAGTAGCTGCGTCATCTCCACTGCATTTATCTCATTCTCAGCTCACGGACTTCAAAGCAGCCCAGTGCTCAGATTGTCCCTAATGAGAGCACAGCGCAGCACCTCAAAGGCTGAATCTGCCAGGAGATCTCATCTGACAGTCTGCTTGCCTGTAATGGAACAAATGGTGCACCAAAAAAAAAAAATGATGATATGAGATGTCTGTTTGCCTTTTATCTCTGCACAGTGGGAACATTCCCAGGCTTCTCTTTGAGGGCAGCGTTTTTTATATCTCTCTTTTCCTTCTGTCTCTTTCATGCATTGTTGAGACCTATATGCAAATCACAAGCAACCATGAACAGAAAGAAAGCTCGCCAAAAGATGGTTAAAATAGCTTCAGCACAGGGCAGGGACCTCTATGTACAAATGTTGCTTATGCACAAAAGGGTCATTAAAATGTGTGTTCTTTGCATTTAGATTTTTTTATTTACAATTGATTTTTGCAATGTATTAGCACATATAGCAATTGCAGTCTTATAGGGTTCCCGACTTTATTTCTGGAGCCCCCTGGCATTGCACATTTTGTAAGTCTCCCTAATCAAATGCATGTGAATTGTTTTAATCCTTGTCGCTTAAATTTGGAAATAACATAATAATGATTAAGCATTATTGTTAAATGGCTTGCATTTTAAAGGTAATTTTAAACGGAATTTTAACCAAATTTGGTTGACCTTCAAATGTGGAAAAACCTTATTTTTCCTCGGCTTTACGTCTAAGCTCCATGACAGTTACATAACTAGCTCTGTCAAGCTGTGTTGCAAACCCGTCCAGACACCGAAGATCCTTTTTATTCTCCCCTTTTAAACTGGTTTAAAAGAGGCTTATCTTCACAGAACAATCAGGGCGCTGATGAACAAACTAATCCTGTATATGTGCTGGGGGAGAGAAAAAATAATAATAATGTGCATTTCAAACAGACGTGATCTAATTAGTGAAAAGCAAAAGAGCTGCAGCTTTAGTCAGTGATAAACTACAGGCTCTCGTCTAATTCACAGAATATGTTACAGAAGCTGGGATACTGTGAAATGTTATGTGAATCTTATATAGCTGTTTATATGCCAGAAAAAAAGAAAGAAAATAAAATTCTGTATTTTATGCACCTTCGTGTCGTTCCAAACCTTTATGCTTTTGTTTTCTTTTACAGAAATATTTTCTTGGCCAATATTTATTTGTCTGTCAATTTAAGCTGATATTAACTAGCAATCTCCTTCTCCACTGAAAAAAAAGAGAGGGATAAGGTTTAGATATATCTGGCAAAAAGCAGTAAGTGTCTGCATTATTTCTTCAATATTCTATTACAGTAGAAATAAGTCTCACAGTTAAAAGGTGATGATGACGTCAGATGAGACTCACTGCTGATTGAACTGAGAGAAGCAGAGATGCAGGCGATTATCTCATTGCATAAGAAAGGAAGCAAAAGGCAGGGGTTTAGACTCAAATAAAAGCATTGGATTCTCACTCTGTCAAACAAAAAGCTGCATGGTTTTATAAACGAGAATCTAAATCATCTAATTCAGGGGGGTGGGGGGTAAGGGTGTAATGAATAGAAAACCTGTGATTTAGACACTGGTTTACTTTGGTTGTAAAGTTTTTCACTTGCATTAATGTATAAAAAAGTAGGACTGGTGAACTGATAAGCTCAGAAACACCAACAGGCCAGGCTCACTACAGAATAAACTGTCTTATTACCAAAGTCCAGAGGACTTCATCGAAGTAAAAATAAAAAGAAGGTTTACATGGTGCAAAGCAGTGGTAAGCATCAGGAACAGGAAGGCCAGTATGAATAATGTATTGTGCATTATGTTGTGAGCTGGTAGATAATAATAATATTGATGCACTGTTCGAATGCACTTCGGATAAAAGCATCTGCCAGATCAATGAATGTAAACAATGTCCTCCACCTTTAAGAGCAGAAGTGATAAAGGTATGTAATAAGTGCATTACCCCTTATGCTTAAATGCTTTAAAATATGTTTTCCTACACTTCAAACCCCATAACAACAAAGCCAAAACAAAACAACAACAACAAGTCACACACACTACTGTGAGGGAGTGTGGAACGAGGAGACGAGGAGTTGAATTCAAGCACGGAGACTTTTTAATAATCTTTGAGGAACCAGGAAATCACACGTACTGTAAGGATGGAAAAGATGACATTCAAAACCGGACAAAGATACTAAGAGCATGAAACACTTTAAATACACATGACTGGACTATGGGATGACGAGACACACCTGGAACTAATGAAACATAATTAAACATGAGGGATAACTGGGTCATGGAACACGTGGGGAGCAAAACACAAGACACAGGACTGACACAACACAACGTCTCGGTTTACGTACGTAACCCTCATTCCCTGATGGAGGGAACGGAGACGTTATGTCGACCGACAAATGGGGGGGTCTCACTTGGGAGGCCAATCATCTCTGAATTTAAGAGAAAACGCCAATGAAAATTGGCTAGTGGATTAACATACCTGAGCCACTCCCGTGCCGACGGGTATAAATAGGGCGACAGGTGCATCCACTCATTAGGTTTTACGCTGAGGAGCCGAGAACGTGTCCCGGCAACAGCGAATGGTTCAAGGTTGTGGCATGGGGACATAACGTCTCCGTTCCCTCCATCAGGGAACGAGGGTTACGTATGTAACTGAGACGTTCTCTATCTGTCGGTCACTACGAGTTATGTCGACCGACAAATGGGGTCCTATGGAAAATGCCACAACCTGAACCTCGTCACAACCCTGTGGCGCTGCAATTGTTGACAAGCCCTGGCGTGCCACAAAAGCTACGCTTAAGGTCGTAACCTTCCCAAAGCCCCAGTGCAAATTCACTGACCTTGGTACCGAAGGGGCCAAAGGGTGAGTACATCGCTGCTGGAGAAGGCCATGCTGCTGTTCCGCCCACATAAAGTTAATGGAAGGGATTTCAACCTTCAGAGAAAGATTGCTTCAAATCTTCCCTATTTGTTCTTTCAGCTGGCAAGACAATGGGGAAGCGAGCCTTAGGAAAAGGTTGCTACGGAGACCACATCCTACCCGTAGGGAAGCGACATGTGGATATACCGATATGGACTGACCCAGGGGCAGTACTACATATGGAAGGGGTCTCTGAGGCAGGTCCTACCTTGGAGTAGGGATGGAACGGCTGCCAGAAGAGACTGACAGAACGGGTCTGTCAAGGGAAGACACGGGTTTGCCAAGAGGGAAACCTTACCGTGGAAGAATACACATATGGGATTACCCGTAGGGAACCAAGCAATATGAACACCTAGCCCAGTACAGGGGCTGACCAGGACTCCGGGCATGCTAAAGCCAGTACTGGGCCTGGCGACAGACTGCTCCGACAAGTGCTGGAGGATGCTCGACCAGGGTACGCCAACCGGGGAACTCTACTGGGAGAAGAAAGGCGCTCACATCCCCGTGTTAGGGGGAATGGCGCAGCAAGCGTGATACCCAACCAGCCCTTCCCGCCAATTACCTGTTACCCAATACACGGGAAGAAACTGGCTCTACACGGAGGTTGTAAAACCTCGCAAAGGTGTTAGGTGTCGCCCAGCCCGCAGCTCGACAGATGTCTGCCAGAGAGGCGCCGTGCGCCAGTGCATAGGAGGAGGCCACACTCCGTGTGGAGTGGGCCCTCACCCCCAGGGGGCACGGCTCGCCTTGGGAATGGTAAGCCAAGGCGATGGCGTCCACTATCCAGTGGGCCAACCTCTGCTTAGAGACAGCCTTCCTCTTCTGCTGACCTCCAAAGCAGACCAGGAGTTGAGCCAGTCGTCGAGATAGTTGAGGATCCAGACGCCCACTTCCCAGAGTAGGGCAAGGGCGCCCTCCATGAGCTTCGTGAAGACACGAGGGAACAGGGAGAGCCCGAAGGGGAGGACCCCGCAGAGTACGATGAAGTACGATGAAGTAAGGGCAGTAAAACCCCTTCCTCATCTCGGCTGGAGTGACCGGCTTGATTGCATCCTTCGCCAGCAGGAAAGCAATCTCCTCGAGCAAGACAGAGGCGTCCCGGACTGCCACCGAAGTCTCGAGCACGCCATTGAACTTGGGGGGTCACCGGGCGAACTGAATCGCGTAGCCGAGTCGCACCGTTCGGATAAGCCAGCGTGACAGGTTGGGCAGAGCAAGCCGCGCTCCCAGACTCCGAACAAGTGGCACCAAAGGGACAGTCGACTTACCCGCAGTGGTGCAGCGATGGGGAGTCGTGTCGGAAGGCCCAGAAGGCATTGCGTCCTGGGTCATCACAGCCACACTCCCGTGTTCCCGGAGGAACTGGCCAGAGACGCGTGGAGAGGCGTTGGGTCTCCGAACCGCGACCTCTCGACTGCTGGCAAAAGGGGGCATCGTGGGTGAGAATGAGTAGGCAGTGCGTCGCTCATCGTCAACCCATGAGCCTTGCAACTCGAAAGAAAGGGAAAATTGCTCTTTCACTGAAAAAGTGGGTGCCACTGGCCATTTGACCAGCGGCGGAACAGACAGAAACATAACTGAAGATTTTCCACCCGGCCCTCCCCCGGGGGAAGGAGTGGCGCTGTCTTCGCCAGCTCCTGAAGAGCAGATTCCCACTCCAACTCCAAGTTGCCCGTGTCAGGGCCGTTTAGTCGACTTCTTTGAGGACTTCGCATCCGTGAGTGACACGGTGGGTGCTGCTCTCCTGCACGTGGCTCGACGCGCTGGCCTCGAAGAACTCTCAGCACGGGGCGGAGCTGGTGTGGAGGACGCAGGGGGGCACCCACGGTGATGAGCAGGCTGAGGCACTGCCTGCGACGGAATGGTGGCAACCGGAGGATCATGTCGTGGCGAGATCTGCTGTATGGCCTCAGTCTGCTGTTGTTCTGTCAGGAACTACTAGGCACAGCCCCTGACAGCGTCGCCACACAGGACAGCCTGGGACATGGGAGCATCGAGAAAATGCACTTTGTCAATGTCTCTCATACAGACCAGGCTGAACCCTCGTGCATTTGTTAAAGCCTTGGCTTGTTGGGTTTGCAGGATAGCCATGGCATGCAAAGCAGAGACAGCTTGGCCCGCAGCACTGTAAGCCTTGGTAGCGAGAGTGGCCGACAGCTTACAGGCCTTGGGTGAGAGGCACAGACTATTTTGCGGACACAAGTGCACCGAAATCTCACTCTCCTGCTGGGGAATGTCAACGCACCCCTAGCTGCCCCGCCATCGAGGGTAGTGAGGACGGAGGAACGAAATGAGTTGCTTCCGGCTGTAAAAGGGGCCATCCACGACTACATCACTTCCCCATGCACATCCGGGAAGAAAGGAACCAGAGTAAAATGCGGTTGTGAGTCGCGCTCCACACCGAGAACCAATCAAATAGCCATGAGCACTCAGTGCTGGGCGGTGCATTCACCTCCATCCTGATGCTCACAGCTGCCCGGGCAAGCACGGTTGTCAACTCTGGGTCCAATTCGGCAGTGGCGACAACACCCAAGGTGGGCAGCCCCGCCAAATCTTCATCCACAGAGGTCAACAGCCCATCCCCGATGCTGCAACCGACATCTGATCTCCGGCGGCAAACTGAATGACCCGTTGGGACTGCCATAAGACAGCCCAGCAAAATCACCCAGCAGGACAAACACTGTGGAAGGGGTAAGAGGTCCGTGGGGCGTGGCCCGGCGGAGAAGCTCTCACTGTCGCCTTCAAATCTCCCAGAGCACTAGCCGGCGGTCCTCTGCTCGAGACAGAGAAACCAGAACGGGTAGTGACAGAGGGGTCTGCTCCCTTCCCTTTAAGAAAGGGGAGACGCGATCACAGCGTTGCCATGGTCACACACGCAGTGCGTGCATGAACCATCCACGAACGCGCCTTCAGCGTGCTGAATGCCCAGACACGGAAGAGAGCGAACGTGGCCATTGTCAGAGAACAGGAAACGACCGCATCCAGAAGGACGCGGACGAAACAGCGTCTTGAAAAAGACGCGAATCGTCCGCGATTTGCTCTTTTAGGAAATCTGCTCTCTTAGTTGAAGCGCCCAGGGGAATCGCTGAAAGGGACACCGCTGTTTGCTCCGTACCGCTAACCAGAACAGCTTCCCGACACAGCAGATGAATGGCTTTGTGGAGTATAACAGCTTTCATAGAACCACTCTCTTTTCTCTTAAATTCAGAGATGATTGGCCTCCCAAGTGAGACCCCCCCATTTGTCGGTCGACATACCTCGTAGTGACCAACAGATAGGGAACTTTAGCATTTTATCAAATGAAAAAAACTGAAATGTCACTTTGACATTCAGTATTCAGACTTTTTGCTATGGGTCATCCAAGGTTAGATTCGAGAGGAACATGCATGCTGATAAAATATGAATACTTATTACATGCACTGCATGTCAGTTTGGATAAAGGTGTCTTTTAAGTGTAGAAAAAGCACCTCCAGCTCACTGTAATATTCTGCACTTGAGTAAAAGAGTATAACACTTTTCACCCATTCCTCCAGACATAAATCATAAGTCCTTTTATATAAAGTAATAGGGATGCATGTGTTGATAGTAATTGTATGTGTAGTTCCATAGTTCTGCAGTGAGATTCGACTCACTGTTGCACCAAGTAGGCTGATTACATAAGAGGGGAGAATGGTGTCATGGCTTGCATATTTTTTCCTTTGTCTTTCTTTATAAGTATACCCATAATTTTTACACTACAATAATTATTTATGCAGTCTTGTTTAAGTATAGGTTGCAGTTATTTTAAGTGAATGCTCAGGGGCAGCCTAATTACCTGTAGGTACAGTTTAGTTCCCTGAGAAGGGAACGAGGCACTGCATACTTCCAGCCAATGAGAAGCTGGCAATGTTTTGACGATGATACTGCTAGATAGCTAAAAGCCAAAATCCTACTATATTAAGATATATTACACTCTTTGCCATGGATAATAATATTCTAATACTGACCAACATTATTTAAGAGCATGCAGCAACAATTGGCATGACTAGGAAAGTTTAAGCAGAATAAAGTTAAGCAGAATAAAGAATAAAATCATGCAGTTTTGCCAAAATCTGCAGTACAGCAGATCAACAGCGTGAATGAATCATCCTGATTTTCAACACGTCTTTTGAAAAGAGGTGATTAATTCTTACTGCATCAAATAATAAGACTAAACTTGATACTTGCATGTCTCGCCCATCTGAAAGAGAGAGTCCTTTGTCAGTTTGTTGAGGATCCAGTTGGTGTTTGATGAGAGAGAGGGAGAACTGGTTTGATGCAGAAGATCTTTGATAAAAGAAAAACTGCAGCCTGGAGAAGCTTAAAAGTTTGTGAGGCATCATCATCATCTTCATGTGAGAAATTCTAATTCTCCCATTTGTGTTCTTAAGACAGTGATCTGCGGTGACTGCAGATCTAAACGAGATGAGATAAAAGCATGTATCTTTTTCAAACTATGAAAAGCCTAAAAAGCACTTAACCTTCGATAAGAGTTTTAACTGCAAAAAATAAATAAAAATAAATAAATAAACTTTGAGTTTAACTTTGAAAAAAAAAAATGTTATGAGTGGTTAGTGAAAAACATATGTGAGTAGGCGTCAACTATCATGAATATCATTATGATTAACACCTGAGAAGACAAAGGCCTGCATAATGAGCTGCATAATGAGCTGCATAATGAGCCTTTCAGTCAGCTGTGTCACTGAGAGGGAGGAGTTACAAGATAAAATGTGAGGTCAAAATAAATCTATATAATTTTATGTTTGTAGTTTATTTAGAATATATTTAATTATCCCACAACGTACTTCAATATCCACCTAGTAGTGGAGTTTAACAGTGGGATAAATTGAAAGAACATTTACATTTATTTATTTACATCAAGCTTTTGAAAAGTATAATAATATCAGAATCAGAATCAGAATGAGCTTTATTGCCAGGTATGTTCACACATACGAGGATTTTTTTTTTTTCGTGACAGCGACAGAACAAAAAAACACATAAAAAAAATAAAAATAAAAATGTAGTTTAGTAAAATGCGTATACGTTATGTGAAAACTAGTACAAGTATATAAACAAATAAAAAGAGACTCATGTTTATGATCTCTGCTGAATAAAGTGCTTCATTCTTTTTTCTGAGGACATCTCAAATCCTGAGGTAATCCTCATCACATCTTCTTGGGCTGAATTATGTCTTATTCCTCTCAGTCTCTCTGCTTTGTTTTCTGTTGAATGGGTGTATTCAATCCGCACGCTTCAGTGAAACATTATAATCTGAATAGGGCACGGAATTGAACCCCGGTCTTCCACGGCATAGATATTGTCCACTATACTCATTAGGAGTTGCAAAATGTAGAAGTATACAGATGCGATGTGCAAATACAGACACATTCTCTATGAAAACACTGCTCAGGACCTAAGACTGGGCCATAGGTTCATCTTTCAACAGGACAAATATCCTAAGCATGCCAAGACAATGCACAAGTGTTTTAGAGATTACTGTAAATACTGAGTGGCCCAGCCAGAGCCTGGATTTGAGAAAATCTGGAGAAACCTGAAAATGTCTGTCCACTGGCAGCCCCCATCCAACCCGACACAGCTTGAAAGGATATGCAGAGAAAAATGGCAGAAAATCCCCAGATGATTAAAGCTTGTTGAATCATATCCAAAAAGACTTGAGGCTCTAATCACAGCTAGAGCTGAGTTACAGGTCAGAATACTTATATAATCTAGTTATTTCAGCCTGGTTTCAGAGGGCTTTCGAACACTTTTTTTAGCTGGCCAGGCTGGGAGATTGCAATTTAGGCATAATTCAGCAACTGATCTTTCTTAGGCACAACAATCTTTTTAAAACAGATGAATGACCAAACTACTGAAAAAATGTCAACTTAATAGCACCTAAGTCCCTAAGGACCAAGTCCGGTCCAATTATGATTTTTATTCATATTATTAGTAGTATATAGCAATATATTATACTGTAATACAACTGCAATGTAAAATAAATGTTAATTAAAAATGTATATTTTAGAATACATATATTATACAGTTTAACAATAGGCAAACTATCTTTTGTTGTCATTATTTCTTCACTTGCTGATTCTTTTTTTTTCATACAGAAACTTGCAGTTTCAATGAAAACGTGAACAAATGTGTCTCATCGTGAATGTGAAAATAATGCTTAACTGTCCGTGTTGTGTGCAACTGAAGCCTTTCGTAATGTGGTAATGACACAAAGCAATATCATACTTTTGGTTTTAGTTTGTTTGACAGATGCTTTGCCAAATAAATAACTTCAAATACAGTTTATGTTATTAAGATAAGTGTAAAAAAATCTTTCATTCTTAATGAAACTGTGTTGGTCGCCAGAGAAGGTGATTTATGGGAAACACTGGATTGCATTTAAACTTAAATGACATGAAGATTGTCAAAAGGTAAGCCTATAATAATATTATCGCATATTTGTTGTATATTTGAACATCTCTGACAGAGAATGAAAGAATAAGGAATGAATAGAAAAATATGCCGTTTGATGCTGTGAAAGAGAGAATATAATCGGCAATGACTAGTATTGATGAGTCTTTGTCTTCAAGTCTAAAGGCCCGTTCACACCAAGCAAGATAACTAAAGATTGAGATAAAGTTTTATATAGTTTTAAAAATTGTTCTCCGTGTTGAAGAACAGCAGAGTCCGCACTACAGCTATTACGGTAAAGGCGCATAGAAACGATAGTGTTTGTATCATTATCTTTAGAGTTATCTTAGTAGTTATCGTCAATTTTTAAGTGTAGACTTAAGTGTAACTTGAGTCCAAGTCACGGTTTCCATCTCTGCTTAATAGTGTTGCTACTTTCAGAAACCAGCTTTATATTTTTGTCTTTATGTTGTAGCCTGAGGAAAGAAAACCAATGTAGAAAATATTAGTCTGTATGGTGGTAAAAGGGCATTTCATATCTTCTGTAAATCTGAACCAATCAAGAGAGCTGAGAGCCTAAAAATGTATACTCATGCCCTCAAAAAGAGGCATGTTCATTCACCACCACTGCCTCCAGATTAGCACCACCAGAGTCTCATCTGCAAACCGTGGGTGTCTGTAAACCGAGAAGGAAGTTGATGTGTCCCAGGGCATTCATGACTCGAGCCGAATCACACAGACCGATGCACACCGACAACAGCGCGACTGCATGTCACAGCATCAGGTCACTCTGAGAATAGCTCTAATCCGAAAAAGGAAGCATGTATCTACACTTACACCTTTCACAATCTTTTTAAAGCGATTCCCATGATGCAAGAGAATGGTGGCTGACTCCCTCCACAAGCCAATCACCGCTCTCTCTTGTTATTTTTGTCATTGTTCTCTGTCTCACTCAATTCATCATCTCACACCACCCTGCAATGTTTTCGGTACATTTTAAGCTACATGCTGGTAAATGAGATCACACTTGCTGTCGTGCGATGTGGCTCTGTTTCGCCACAGCTGTAATTCAGCCTTAGGCCAATGCATTGATCTCCATGAAGTGAAGCATTAGATATACCCCAAATTAAGTATATCTCATGTTTAACCACTACAGAGACATCTGAGCCAGCGGTAAATGTCAAAAGGACTAATTGAGATAAGAGCGCTCTCGGGGGTTCGTCCGGTGATCACTTGGTCCTCACAACTCTGAAAACACTGGAGCAAATTTTCAAATGGAAGCTATATTTAAAAACTTACCTCAGATTTCAGTGTAGAAATACATTCTTGCTCTTAAAATGACATTTTGTGACAAAAACACTAGTATTTAAAAAAAATATTGGTCCCACTTTATATTGGCCTTAACTACTATGTACTTACAGAAAAAAATAAGTACAATGTACTTATTGTGTTCATATTGTATTGTAAAACACTTTTGCTGCTATTGAGGTGGGATAGGGGTAAGGTTAGGGAGAGGGTTGGAGGTATGGGTCAGTTTAAGGGTGGGTTAAGGTGTAACGTATGGGTCAACAGTGTAATTATAAATGTAATTACAGAAATTAAATTCAGATGTAATTACATGTCGTTTTTTTAAATATAAGTACAATGTAAAAACATGTATGTACACAATAAGTACATTGTACTAAATTATTAATTAAAATGTAAGTACATAGTAAGGCCACTTAATATAAAGTGGGTCCAAAATATTTTGCCATTGCTGCTCACTGTGGGAAATGCTGAAACCAAGGTACCAACTGCTAAGACACTTGATAAAAAAAATAAAATAAAAATCAATGTGTCAAGTCACTTGTGGCAGCTATCGACCAAATAGAAAAACCAATTAAAATATGCTTGTCAAGAACTACTTTAACATATAATTTAGTACACAAACTATTACTGTTAATTAAAGGCGCAATACGTAATATTTCTGCTTTAGAAATAGCAGAAATCACTATATCTATGTTATATATATTTTTTAGTTGTGTACTTACATCATCCCAACAGTTTCCACAAACTTTCAAATCCGGAGAAAATTATAGTTTAATTAGAAGACACGAAACGTTTCTTTATTTCCGTTTTGTCGACCGTCTATGACGTCATATAAACTTTGACCCCTCTAGTTTATCTAACTTCCTGCGGAACCGCCAAATACAGACTAGACTTCGACTATAGAGACGACGAAGAAAAAGAAGTAGCTAGCCTTGATCGAGACTATTATATATTATATTTATATTGTTTATATTCGTATTTAAACCTCAATCAATAATTTAGTTATGGATCATGATTATGCTTTGCCTGCACGTTCTGTGAAGCGTAAACGTACGGGTGAAATAAATGACCCGAGATGGTTTTGGGACAAGAGAAGCAACACGGGTAAATATTGGAGTTGCATTTCCAAGATAGAGAGAGCTTCGTGACAAGCTGAAACTACAGAGAGATGCCGAACTCGCTTGCATTCTGATAAACAGGTATGCATCCATTCAGCTAACTTTATCTATCCGTATATTTTGTGAAATGATGATGTCTTGTGTAAAACGCAGACGGACTAGCTCTCATGTAAATCTACATTTGTTTTATATCTAGCTGGGTAAAGTAGCTTCAAATGCAGTTCACTAACTTGTTCAATATCATAGTATAAACCTAATCATTATTATTAATGAAAGGCGACCGTGTTTTTTAACATCTATTACTACTAGCTAGATGGAATATTGATTTGATAGGGGTCTCATAATTCATATATCTCTCCGTTCGAAAAGACGTGATTGTCAAAATACTAAGTTAGAATGAGTGAGGAATGTGGGAAGCGACAGAGCGCGTGTTCCAATGAACAACAACTCCCATGAGTCTTACGCTCTTTCCCGACGTCATCAAAGTACGTCTTATGTTATTATTTTGATTGAGTGACCCCTGGTGGCCAAAAACTCCATACTGCACGTTTAAATTACAAATGGTATACAATCTAAAGAATTGGGCCTTTCTGTTCAGTTAACCTTGCTTTTGCAAACAAGTTTGCAACAAATTTTAGAAATGTAAGAAAAAGCATGCAAGTATATAAGATGTAAAAAAAGCTGTAATACCTGACACAGTCCTGACAACCTCTGTGGTGTTTCTCAAGCCAACAAAGGAGAACTGGTAAAGACGCCAGGAGCGGATGTCTCCAACCTCCACCGAGCTGCGCTTCCACTTGTATACAATCTCCTCCTTGGGGTAGCCATCTGCACAAACAAAGAAATGGAGTTGGTCCAAAAAAACAACAAATATCTGCACTAGTGGCTGTTGGAAAGTAATAAAAACATTGCTTTGGATAAAATGCATAAGTGCATAAATGTATGTATATGTAAATGTCATTCAGCGAGAGACAATTAATTACCAATAAAAATAATAATAAAAAAATATTTATTTTTATAATTTATATTGAAATCTACAAAAGATACCAAAGATAAATGAGAAAAATGTAATTTATACAAAGCCTAATATCAATAAACAATTACATGATTTTTTCCATCGAATGTATAAGCTTTTGCAAATTGAGATTATGAAATATGTATAGCTATGGTGTTTAAAAATTTTGTATATACATCAAAAACAGCCTTAAATTTTCAATACATTAAAGGATAGTTCACCCAAAAATGAAAGTTTGCTATTAATTTTCTTATCCTTTGACCATCCAGGATGTACATTATTTTTTTCTTCTTCTGTAAAACAGTAAAGTTGAAACCATATTCCTTAGTGATTTATAAAATGCAACTCAGTGGCTTTTGAGAGTAAAACAAGTATATCATGCTACACAAAATTAATCCCCATGGCTTCTGTTGATATATTGAGTTCTTATGAAACTGAACATTATTTACAACATTATTACCTGTAATTCAGAGCCTCAGGCAAACGGAGAAAATTGATTCTTTTCCATTAACTGATTCTTTCAGTTCATTTCAACAAACTAATTCAAATAACTGATTCGTTTACATAATCATGCAATGATGAAACTTATCTGCAATTTTATTTCTTAAAGAACCCAATAATGTTGTTTTACATGTACTGTATTAAGCAAATAAAGTGAATAAACTAGTTTTCATCAGCTCATCTTTTTACATTAACCATGAGAAACCATAAAAATGTTAATTTGTCCTCTTCATTCAAGTGTTGGGTTCACACATGCACATATCAGTGGCTCATCGGTCTTCAGTCCAAACTGAACTGTTTCCTCAGTCAAGAGACTGTTGCATTTCATATTTTTCATAACTCAGTTCATATATATTTTTTTGTTCTACTGCCGCTTCAAACTTTGATGAAACCAGGAAGCAAGGCCTACACTTGCTATGGGCTACAAAACGTTTGGCTCGTGTGTTTGGTTGCACCGTTACTGATTCTACTCTGTCACTGCTGGGTTTCGTATGACAACAATTAAACTGTGCAACAACACCCTCAGAGCTTAGGACCTGTGCTTCAGTTTACATGAACAAAGTGCCCTAACAAGATGCCTCCATGGTGCATTCTGGACCCCTCATATTGAGTCAAGCTGTACATTTCCCATTTTGTGACAGGCTAAATTGAAGAACTGTGTCAGACTTCTGAAGCACCTCTGCCTGTTTTAACAATGCCCTCGGAGCACTGGACTCTTCCAGCTCATGGCAGGAAATGCATTCCCTGTTGGAGAAAGGAGCTTTTCTTTAACAAGGAAATTAATTTCATGTCATGTGGGCATCAGGATGGACAGCATCTGTCTAGTCTAAAGCTGCTTTCAAACTAGGCATATTTGCTTCATTACAAACCTAAGTGTGATTGTTCCAGGCCACTCCAGAAAAATAGACAACACAATGCAGGTCAATATTAGGGCTGTCAGCATTCTTCAAATCCAATCAAGTACTCGATTTAAAAAAAAAAAAACCTCGATTGCATTTTACTTTTGTCAATTAACCAGCAAACTACTGGAGGTGGTGCATTTCATGCATGAGAATTCATGAAACACATTATTAGACCATTTTCCTGGCTGCATGATATATTAAACCCATTTAAAATCAAAATAAAGCATTATGCCATAGTAAATTCAAAATTGCTATGACGCAATTAAATAAATATATGCAGTGCCAGTTTAATATGTGACCTGCAGTAATAAAGTGGATTTCACATCATCTGAAAGCTAAATAAATAAATAAATGTATGATTTCTTAGGATAGGACAATATTTGACTGAGATAAAACTATTTGAAAATCTGGCATCTGAAGGTGCTAAAAAATCAACTTTAAAGTTGTCCAAATTAAGTTCTTAGCAATGCATATTACTAATCACAAAATACAATTTATAAAAACATATCTTTACGGTAGGAAATTTACAACATATCTTCATGGAACATGATCTTTACTTGATGTCCTAATGATTTTTGGCATAGAAGAAAAATCATTACATTTGACTCATACAGTGAGAATACATTAATATCTCTAATTATGCTAACTGTTCATCAAAATAAGAGTTAATATTAATATTTACACAATATAGTGCTGTCAAACAGTTCATCACGATTAATTGCATACAAAATAAGTTATATATTAAGTATATTTATTATGATTATATTAATACACACATATACAATATATATATTTAGAAAATATTTATACGTATTTACATGTCTATATTTATATTCATATAAATCATATTACAAATAGTATAAGTTATAAATTCATATAAATTATATTACAAATACAATGCCAATCCTATTGGTGCACATGGTCCATGACTTCATAGGCAGGGTGCCCGGAAGTATAAAAGGGCATCTGCTAAATAGGTCACCAACTTAACTGTCTGAAGGAGACGTAAATAGGCTGGCCGAATGGATAACCCAAGACGTTCCTCTTCTTGGGAACTTCGTACTGCACCACCTAGGGGCCACATTGTGGAATGAAATCCAATCATGCCTCTCTGAGGCGAGTGCCTGTCCACCTTGTGGAAGAGCACCAAGAATGCAACAGGCATACGCCAAGCCTTTCCTTAGAAACCTTACCTAAAATAACCTGGCAGAAATGGGAACACCTCACCCAAGTAAAGAGCACAGCTTACCTTAGATAGCTATGCTATCAAGCAATACTTGACTGGATACACAAAACCAATGAAGAGGCTCAACTAGAAAGCCTCTAGAGGAGCTCAAGAGATCACCACTTAAATCTCAGGTGATGAGAGTAGCTGCTGAGCTAGAACACAGATATCCTCAGATAGCTATGTCCTTAAGTGAAAGTGTGAACTGAAAGTCATGACATTTGCCAAGTATGGTAACCCATAATCAGAATTGGTGCTCTGCAAGTAACCCATCCAAGTGCACACACACAGCAGTGAGAAGTGAACACACCATGAACACACACCAGGAGCAGTGAACACACACAAACTGTGAACACACACCTGGAGCAATGGGCAGCTATAGATCCAGCGCCGGGGAGCAACTGGGGGTTCAGTGCCTTGCTTAAGAGCACTTCAGTCATGGGTATTGAGGGTGGAAGAGAGCACTGTTCATTCACCCTACCCCACACACACCTGCAAATCCTGCCAGCACCAAGACTCAAAACTGTGACCTTCAGGTAACTAGTCCAAGTCTCTAACCATTAGGCCACAGCTGCCCCATTAAGTGCTAATGACGGCTTGTAGGCCAGAATAACAATCAAGATAGCCTTCCTGCAGAGCTGTCTAGACCACAGAGATTGGGATATCTACTTACAACCCTAGTCGTTGTTTCCACAAAATGCATTAAAATTGTTTAATGCACAGCTAGCCAAGCATGATCCCACTTTGGTAATTTGCCAGCATTGACAAGTTAAAGCTGTTAACGATGTTCGTAGCACAATATTTCACCGAAAAGCTAAAAATTATGATTATTTTTACAGCTCGTTAGTTCTAGCATTCTGCCCACTTTAACATTAATGACCACCACCCAATGGGGTAGTAAATGCATCAAGCATTGCCTGTTTCCCTCACTCTCTCTCTCCTCACAATCACACTGACCTTCATAATGTTGCAGGGTGATTGTGAAGTGAAGACCAATGCCCCATTATAAAAGTGGAAACTGCCAGACAGAACTAAATACCACTGAGTGCAGCAGGGGTATTGGGTAATAACCGCAAGGTGAGGGCATGCACAGGGATGCAGTGTACTGACCCCAAGTGACCATCATGATTCAAGGGGTCAAAACCTCACTTCAGGCATCTGCTAATTTGGTGGACGAACTGGCATGGGTTTTTGCAATTATTAGGAAACATGAGTGTAAATGCTGCTCAAGGGAAAGAAGAGGCGTGAGGGTGCGGAAGGGTAAGGTAAAAAATGTGGTAAAATAAAAATATATGGTTTTGCAAATATAAATGACCTCACGTGACTCGAAGCATAAATACAAAAGACATCGTGACCCAGATGTTACCACCACAGAGCATTCAGAAGTGTCATTCATGGCAGCTCGCCATAATCCTATGACAGGATTTTACTGGCCAGGCATTTGCAGTAAAGTTCACAGATGGTGTGCAACTTCCCGTGAACACAAAAAAGCCCCATTGCCTCAAAAGCATCATTGTGTCCTTTCCCTCGGATTGAGGTCCAATTCAAGTGAATTTGTATGGACTTTATCAAGCCATTAGGACGCTCAGCACAGGGGCATCACTCTGATAGACTATGCAAGCTGATGCCTAGAAGCAGTAGTGATCTGTACCACTCCAGCAAAAAGTGCAGTGAAGGCTAGGTTTCTGAATATATTTATATAATATCTTTTTATATACATACACAGTGAATATGCCATTGACTATATCATGCACATGAATATATCATTTCCTTTGTTTTTGTGTGTATATCATTTAGATTATCAAAAAAAAAAATGAATAAAAGTTTAACACAAAGGCAACATGATTACATACAGACATTTTTTAAGCAATTTCATCACTCATGTGAAAAAGTAATTGCCCCCTGAAACTTACAATCTGGTTGGGCCATCTTTAGCAGCAATAAGTGCAACCGACTGCTTCTGGTCAAGGTCTTTCACAGTGCTTTTCGGACTACTCTTACAGCAGAACTGCTTCAGTTCAGCACAATCAGCACACTGAGTGGTTTTTGAGCATTAATTGCCAATGTAATGTCTTGTCACCACATCTCAATCACTTTGGATCATTGTCTGGCTTCATAAACCAGATGCCCTGAAGCCTCAACTGAAAGAATGAATCAGTGGTCTTCCATGTTGTCATCGGGTCTTTTGTGACTCTTGGACGAGTCCCCGCTAGTCCGGTTGGACCCCATTATAAATGCAGTTTCATCTATTTGGGAATTAGTAACTACAGGGGATATTTCACAAAGGCCTAGCTGATATCAAATAACTTTTTTTGGCTTCAATAATAATAAAAAAAAAAATTCAATTTAGGTCCCCACCGTGACTCGAGTCCCCATGAGTCTGTGTGTATTCAGGTTTAAGTCCCCACCAGAATAGAAAAACAAGTACACACATACACACACACACACACACGCACACACACTTGTTGGGTTTCCATGTTTTATGGCTTCAAGACATTGATATCTTAAGTCCTTTTCCACAAACTCACTGTCAGTCCATGTGGGTTGAGAAAGAAGTGTGGTTTTCAAAGCACGAGGAGACACAAGCTCACTAGCTTCTTCCCACTGATAATCTACAACAATTTGCAAACTCTCATAAAATAACACAAAACCACTATGTTTTTTTCATTTCTTTTGAAACTACAGATGATGCTATCCCATTAGACTGTCCATGGTACATCTGCTGCTTCATTATTACCATCATAAACCATTTCCCCCACATCTTCTCCAGAAGTCAAAGGACAGGAAGAATTCCATGGGGGTGGTTTCTTCCTGGCACAGCTTGCTCGTGTGAGCATGTGAAGAAACGTCTCTCCACATTAGGCCACATTTTCACTCTCCTCATTATCCGTCCTTAATATTTCAGGACGAAAATAGAAGTGCAATGTCTGTATTAGCATCCTAAAAATGGTTTCTATGCTCTCAGCTGCATCTGAGTGCGGAAGCAGACATGAGGTGTAGAAAACTGTTGAGGAAAAGCAATAAAGAATGGAAGAGATGTGGATGGATTTGCATGTAGGGCGTATGGCCAGACTTACAGCTTGAGAACTCCAGGGGACATGAATGTTCATCCATCGGAAAGTTATTCAGTTTAAGCTGGCACTCTGCATCAATGGTCAACCTACAGACAGAAATGTCCTTAATTACATTCCTTTTTAAAAGCCATTTCATTAGCACACCCCTCATTTATATGGAAGGTGCCAGAATTCGCTGATGTACATACAGCAGCACAATAATGAAACGACTGACAAATCAAGTGCTATTAACAGCAGTCATGCATCATAATTGATATAACTGGATGAATTCTTCCTAAAAGCAAATAATAAGACTAGAGTTGCATGGTGAATCAATTAAACAGTTAACAATACTAACGATTAAATGGACTTGCTCTCAGGTGACATTTCATCAATAACAAACAAACATAAATAAATAATGAGGCGGTAGTAAACAACATCTTTAAGACTTGAAACTTTGGGCACTTGCATTCATAATACTGTAAAATTGAAGCATTGTTATTTTATATGTACTGTATATATATATATGAAACATGTGAAACATGATTGTATTGCTAACATTTCATGAGTAGTTTTTTTTAGTCTTGTTAAAACAACAGTTTTAGAATCACAGTATAATGTTGATTTGGTGACACTACTGCTGTTGTTGTTTTTAACATCGCAGCTGATTCTTTTTGTTAATTTCAATGATCATTCAAAATCAACAAGAATCTAGAATTAACATCGGCAAGTATTAAAAACGTTAACACTGTTTTAACATTACCTGAGAGAGCAGAACTGATATTCAACCAACATTGCTTTGTAACTAATTCAGTGCAATTTGCATTCAACAATGACTTTGCATTGCTTCAGTGCTTGCTATCTGGGTACGCTCAGTTAATGCATGATAATTCACAATTAAAAATTGCATGTACCTTAAAGTGTACAGTATACGCCCGTCGTTCCATATCCGAAGCATGCGATTAGGTGTGGTGATCCAGTGGGCATCTGCCTTCTTAGAGTTGCGGAAAAACGTGTCAGGGATCCAGATTTTTCCCACCATGTTGCTGTTGAGACGCAGGACCTTCATGGTGCTGTTGAACTTTAACCGCCTGTCATACCACGTCTGAGCGAAGAAGATGTCAATTGTGTACTCCTAAGGAATTAGAAAGGGCAGACCTTTCAGATATTTGTGTGAAAACCAGTGCTTGAATGCATAGCCCTTAGTCCCAATGAGAATAAGCGTTCAACTTTAAGAAGAGAAGGGAATTGGATCAACTCCTTTTCTCACAGATACATACCATACAGGAAAAAATGTTTTATTTTGTGTTTGGTTTTGTTTGTGCATGGCAGTCGTCCGTGAGGGGCTGTCGTGCTGTTTTGTTTTTATTTTGTCATTAAATCTTGATTTGATTATCTGCCAGTTCCTGCCTCCTTCTTCCAGAGATTATGAAGTTTGTATATTATTACAACTGTATAGTCATATTTTTCAGTTGATATCTGTTAATTATTTGTTCATTTGTATGTGTGTAGTTTCCTTAGGGTCACTTTGTTCTTTAATTATCTTCTTATTTAAAAAAAAAAAAAAAAAAAGCTGCAATTAGATAGTCGCCTCAGTCCTGGGACTGACAGAGAATACTGAACAGTATTCACTCCTTTAATTGGATATATCCCAGAATTACCTTTGTTTGGACATTCAATATTCATTTACTGCAGATATCCTCAATGAGTATGTATAGAAGCCCGTTTCAATAACTGAATATATAAAAAAACGGTCATTGGTCAAAAATCGAATCTGTTTTGCACAATTCTGGCTTGCAATTTAAAGTTCTAAAGTCAGGATTGCGTGATATGAACTTGCAATTCTGGGAAATAAAGTCAGAATTGTGAGATAATTTTTAAGAAAATAGTATTTTTTTTTTCTCTCTCTCTCAGAACTGGACTTTATAACTCACATTTGCAGGTTCATATCTCAAAATTCTGAGAAAAGTCAGAATTGACTCCGAATCTTCTTTCGTGCAATTACGAGTTCATATCTGACATTTACAGATTCATAACTCACAACTGTGAATTTATATCACACAATTAAAAAAAAGTACGTGAGCATGCAAGCATTAATGAACATCCAAAAAAATAGACAAAAAATGAAATAAAATTGGCTACAAAAAAAAAAAAAAAGGCTTGACAAAAGATTGCAATTTGTAATATCACTCTGAGATACAGTATGTGTAAGAATTTCAGCTTCACAGGTTTTTTAGTTTCTAATGTTAATAACATTAGTGTATAAAAAATATACTGATACATTATAAAATAAAAATGCATTTCCTGAAAGAAACACTTTATACTTTTATATTCATAAAAATGTGTTAGAGGATATCTCTTACCATGTTGATGGCGTTTACTGGACCAATACTGTTGACAAACATGTCAGTCTGGATCACGGTTGGTTTGACTGTAGACAGCAGAGGAGAGAAAATGTACAATTAGTTCAGTTAGTTCAGAGTAAATTTGACAAGGTTTATTAAGGTAATAACAATGGAGTAAGTTTTTTTTTTTTTTAACAAAAAACAACCAGAGCACATGAAAAAAGCCAGATGTACATATTATTTGACACTCTTGTTAAAGTAAATGACAACATACTGTCATTATATACTGACTTCAAAGGATATTCATTAAATCATTAGTTGTGTTATATCACTATTTGTGTTCTGCAGAAGAAATGAAGTTATAAGTACAACATAACACTGAGTAAATTATGACAAACTTAGATTTAATGAGATTTTATGGTAATCTATGTACGTTTCTAGAAGTTCCTAGAAAATGTTTGTCAACACTAAATCTGTAGATGCATAATTTCAAACCAGCTTCTCTTTAGAAAATGTTTTGCTTGATATTTTAATGACGTGCCATTAATTGATCTATGCAATATAATTTAATAGTTTGTGGTCACTGCACAGCCAAATTTGATGTAGGATTAATTTGTGATTTATTAGATTCATCTTTTTTTATTGCTTGACAACTCTAGAATAAACTTTAGAATTAGAGAATACACACTTATTTTTTTGTATTTTGACATGCGATTTAGTGATGTAGCGTGGAAATGTGAGACTGAGCTTGAAAGTGTGTACAAATCACAGAGGCATCATTTAGTATTTGACAAATCTGAGACAGTTCTCTGTATTATATACAAAAGCACTGATTTTGGTAAATTGGCAAAAGTAATTTTCACAAAAAGCTAAAATTTATATTTTATAAAATTTTGCACCAATTTAAGAAGCCTCAAACACACAATTATTTACTTATGTATTTATTTATTAATAATATATGCAAAAACTCCACTGAGGCTATTTGGCCACTATTCATTTTCTGTCTCCATTAATCGACTAACATAATTATTTAAAGTACACTTTTTTTATATTTTGGACTGCATTCAAAAACATGAGAGGTCACAAACCCCTGTGTTAAATGATGAAGTGCAGAAGAGATCAGGAGTTTGTGTAATCACATCTCATCTAGGCTTTCTGTAACAGTATATCTTTGCCTGTCTATTATTCTGAGTGCAATGCATGCTGAGTTCAGTACATAAAGTAATTACATTCCTTTCATGCTGAAAATGTAAACCGCAGAAAGCTGTGCACTCAAATCTCATCTCATGTGGTCCTGGAACGAGAACTTTTTTTTTCCAATGTGTGTTTTTGGCCCAAAGATGCAGGCATCATTTTCTCTTTTACCATGCAAACTACATAAAGTTTGCTGATGGTTAGATGTTTTCGGCTTATAAAACTTTGTCTAAAAGTTTTAATTTTGAAGATTTTATGGTCAGACAGACATAGAGTAAGTAAGATGAAGACCGGAAAATCAATAAACACTATGAACACCACATTAAACCACTTTAGAGCCCATTAAACGTCAACCGACCCTTCGGAAACCATATCAAACCAGTTCAGACCCAAATAAACCCCTTCAAACCCATTAGACATCATAAGAGCACAAAAAAAGCTCAAAAGACCACATCTAGGCAGTACTTTCATGTTTCTATAGTTAAGATTTACTGTAGCTAGCGTTGATAACATATTTCAGAATGTTTGGTGCTTGGCCCCAATACAACTGCTTGCAACTCTTGTTTTTATTAGGGGCCAAGCCCTGAAAGGACTGTAATTATTATTCCTCCCCAAATGTTGCCTATGGCAGCCCTATGAACCATAGGAAGGAGAATGATGAAATTTGGCACACTTAAAGGGAAGGCCCTAAATAGAAATATAATTAATTCTGGTGTCTCTAGGGCCAACTCTATTGTGCCACCGCAAGTTTAAGAATTCTTAACTTTTGAACTATTTGTCCTAGAAATAAACTAAGATCTTAATTTATGTCATGCAGATCAAAGTGAGTATGTTACATTGAGGCCCCATTCATTGCAGTTGTTGCCATTATGAAATGCACTGTATTCCATTTATTTTTTACTCCTCCTTCAAATTTTGGCAGATGATTAGCATTTGGCTCAGATGATTACTGGAACTACCTGCACAGAAATGACTGAAGAGCTTAGATTGAATGTTTAATAAATACTGTAATAATAACAACAACAATAATAATAATAATAATAATAATAATAATAATGTTCTATTTATGTAGCGCATTTCAAAACCCAAGGACACATTACATAAAGTTGATAGACAACATGAACACAAATACAGTACATGTGAAATGTCACATGATCAACCAAATAAAGCAGACAGGGAATATCTTATGTTCTAGATCTAGATAAGTAATACAGGCAAGGTTAATGACTTTTTTATGTAGGTCATTTAACAAAGAGTTACAATAGTACAGGCGTTAAGTTATCAAACCATGATGAAAGTTTCAGCATCTTTAAAATTCAGGGATTGTCATAAACGGAAATTATTGCTAAGTTGTTAAAAACAGGACTTGGCAAGCTGGATGATATCGGGTTCAAAGCATTGCGCAGAATCAAATAGTACACCAAGATTACGAACAGTAGGGGAAGGATGTACTATAACTCTGTTGATATTAATAGAAAAATCAAGATGAAAGAAGACAAAGCCAACTAACAGAATCTCTGTTTTTTCAGTATTCAATTTTAAGAAATTCTGAGCCATCCATATTTTAAGATCATATAGGCAAGATGTTAAAGAACTAGAAGAAAAGACATTTGAGTTGTGCAGAAAAATGTATTTGCGTATTGATGGCGCTTGATGATCTGACCCAGGGAAAGCATGTAGATGTGGGGAAGTCGTGGCCTAATGGTTAGAGGGTTGGACTCCCAATCGAAGGGTTGTGGGTTCTAGTCTCGGGCTGGACGGAATTGTGGGTGGGGGGAGTGCATGTGCAGCTCTCTCTCCACCTTCAATACCACGACTTAGGTGCCCTTGAGCAAGGCATCGAACCCCCAACTAATGGCTGCCCACTGCTCCGGGTGTGTGCTCACAGTGTGTGTGTGTGTGTTCACTGCTCTGTGTGTGTGTGCATTTCGGATGGGTTAAATGCAGAGCACAAATTCTGAGTATGGGTCACCATACTTGGCTGAATGTCACTTCACTAGATTAAAAACAGAAGTGGACCAAGAACAGATCCTTGAGGCACTCCACGGGAAGAAGTGACGGATCGAGACTTGTGTGTATAAATGCTAATATACTGTTGCCTGTCTGAGAGATATGAGCTTAGCCAATGCAGGACAGTTTCTGTAGTGCCAACTGCAGACAAACGAGACAGGAGTATAGAATGGCAAACATTATCAAAAGCTGTGGTCCAAGGTCCAAGAGGACTAGAAGACTGATGACACCAGTATCAAATGCAAGGAGAAGGTCATTCACTACTCTTAGAAGTGCAGTCTCTGTACTGTGGAGAGGAAGAAATACAGACTGACAAAAGGTTCATGCAAATTGTTTCTGTCCTTTTGAGACTGTAGTTGTGTGGCGACTACTTTTTCTAAGAACTTTAAAAAAAGGGAAGGTTGGACATTGGTCTAATTTTTTTTTTTTTTTTTTATACTGAGTTGATCATGGCTCCTTTTAGTCCAGGAAGTACGTAACCAGTTATAAGGGATCTATTTATTGTGTTAGTGATAGGTATAATGAGGCAGGGCAAAACATAAAAGTTTTCACAGAGGTCAGAAGATCCATTATGAAAGGGAGATCATGGTTTGATAAGTTTGTTGAGCTCATAAAATAGGGTTCTGGGTTTATACCTTGCTATTTTAATTGATTGAAGGTTCTTAAAAGTTTAGTTAGTTGATTTCAGAGGATATCACAACTGAACATCTTCATAAAGAGATGTGACATTTTGTGACAGGAAGTAGATTTGTTTTTTGGAAGGTTAAAATAGTACACCCAACTCAACTCCAATTAAGTGAACTTTAAATAAAACCCCAGCTGAAAGAGTAAATCAGAAAGATGCAGTATTCCCACAAAACACGTGGTATGCTTCGACAGTCAGACACACACAATGAATCACGGTTTGGAATTGAGAGGGTGTTTGCTGTGTTATTAAAGCTATTAAATCAAAATGTAAAGAGGTTCAATATTCTTGGACATTAAACATGCATTTGAGTCAGTTATTAAACAAAATGACACACTTGCTGAACTACCTTCAGTAGCTCAGATCTGAATGTAAAAAAAGAAACAGAATCTACCTCCGATGTCTGGCCTCAGCTTGTTATCGTAGCCATCTAGTAAGCTGTTCAAAATATGTGTGACGTCGCTCTCGTACACTTTGGGGGTCAGGACCCACGTTTTGTTTGTCACTTCATCATCATCACTTTCCAGCTGGACAGAGCTAAAGGGAAACAAAAACAAAACAACATTAAAAAAGGTGAATCAAACTTGCTAATTTGTCAATCTTTTAAATGTCTTACATTTTCGTAAGTGCAGATTTATTTCTGTTGTCTCTAGAGTGTAAGCTCATGTTGACTGGATTGACAACATAATATACGTCCATCTGATATGGTTTGGCTCTTATACATGTTACTGTTAACAAGCTGTCAAGCGAGTATACTGTAATGTATGGTAATGAAAAATGTCTTCCACATGAAAATGTTAACAATGTTCATCAAAACAGAGAAATAAATTACACACAAACACAAGGTGTCTAAAATAACAATTATAAATGACAAAAAATGAAAAGCAATGCTTCTCCTGGGCTTTAATTGGACATGTGACCATGAAACCCAACAAAGTTCTTTAAAAGGCCATTTAACTAGATCCATAAAAAAAGGGCGTCATCTAGAGGAGGACAAAGATAACGTTCAGTCTTTGCAGAGTGTGGGTGTGATGGAGGAGGCTGGAGACAGACAGACGTACAATAATAGTGTTGCGTTAGAAGTGGAAATGTGCTCTCGCTCCGTCTTTCTGCCTGGTAGTGATCCCAGAATCAGATTGTGAGGGGAAGGTGCGACAAACACAAGCCTCTGTCTTGCATTTCCAGCATTATCTCATGTGTTCTATGAGAATAGGCTATAATCATTTTAATCACAGCTTATGTGTTTCATAAACTACCTGCTTGGGTTAAGAGTAGAGTTTATGTTTGCATAGAAGTGCACAGCTGCTATCTATCTATCTATCTATCTATCTATCTATCTATCTATCTATCTATCTATCTATCTATCTATCTATCTATCTATCTATCTATCTATCTATCTATCTATCCTATGTAATTGATTGAATTATTAAAGTATACCAGATCCTTCTCAAATGAATGCTGAGGACCTTGGCAAAGCAATCAGACAATGGATGGTGTGAGGCAGTAACCATGGAGTCAGTAGAAGACAGAAAGCACATCTCTGAGAGAAACATGACAGAGCTGTGCTGCTCTGACGAAACATTTCAGAAAGGCCAGACTGTAACATTCTCAAGACACTTCACTGTACATTAATATGGGGACCCTAGTGAAAAAAAAAAAAAAAAAAATCTGTATTTGAAATACATTTATTTCATGCTAAGTATACAAATACATTTACATATTTATGTACTGGATAAAGTATGAATAAAGTACTGGTATACTTCAAGTCTGCTAAACTGAAACAAATAATTTTGTGCTTAATGCAATTTAATGGTGAGAAAGTAGTGCTAAAGTCCAACTAAAGATATACCGACGTATATTTGATTATGCTACAGTATGTTTCAGGTACAAATTAAATATCTTGCATTTAAAGGCTGGTATTATTCAAAGATCATACAGTCTTCATCAACAGTGACATTAAAACACATTTTTAGGCTTAATATTAAGAAATGTGCATTGTGCAAAAATGGTACTCCTAATAAAGTGTAATTAAATTTTGTATATCAAGAAATCTTGAGTAATATGTGATCCTGGACAACAAAACCAGTCTTGATTCTCTGGGGTATATTTGTAGCAATGAACAATAGATTGTGGGTTTAATTGGACTGCCTTAAAAAGAAATGACAAGAGAACTGATGCCTTTCAATTAATCACTGGTCACAACAATTTTCATACAACAACTATTAATTGCCTGCAATAATAGTGATAACAGCATATTAGTGACAGGCCTAATATCAATGAAGTTATTATATTTCACACATTTTCCCAGCAGTTTAATTGTTGCATCTATAATGTGAAACTTAATATCACAGAGAGCTGGAGAGCACTGGAGCTGCTCTTCTACTGAGAACACTACACATGAAGAGTTAAGAATACAATATATTATACTTCACATATTAACAGTACATTTCAGAGGCTTGTTCCAGAAATTGTCATATTAAAAATAAAAGCCATAAATATAGCCTCAAATGGTGATTTTCAAAGGGCAAGGACCAGTGACTCAAGTAGATGACACAGTGATACAATAGTCATGCAAAAACAATAACAACATAAAAGATACAAACAACAACAATTAAACATTATAGAAGTACTGTAGTTTGCATTATTGCAGGAGATACAAATAATACTGAATTGTTTTCAGTAGCACAGCTATCCATCTTCTATTTTCCACATAAAATGGCTGTAAATTGAATGTGCATGGCATCAAGTGTCATCTGCTTCCGGCTGTGCAATATTGCACACCAGTGTTTCATACCATATTATATTTAAAGCATTGTCTTAATTATAAACACACTGGTGTGAAGTATAACTGTTTTACCTTTTACTGCACTTTGTTATTCTTCTCATTATTACTCTATGGCGGCTCTCTCTCTCTCTCTCTCTCTCTCTCTCTCTCTGTATATATAAATACACTACATGTCAATATACTGAACTATTTATGGAGATTTTAACCTGAGACCTAAGAGGATTTCCTATCATGTGCTTTCCTCTGGACAGCATTAGTTTTACAGCTGATCTTTTAGAAATTGCTGTTATTCCCAGGAGCATCAGGGTAATTCCTGAAATTCAGCCGGGATTTCTAACAATCTCACCAAGCTCTGTGACTGTTTCTGATGTACAGATGGTTTTAGGGAAGAAACGGAATAATAATAACTAGAAAAATATGAAAAGAAAGTCAGAAGAACTATGTTCACAGCTTGAAGCATTAATAAACCCTCATGCCTGGATTGGAAAATAAGATTTTTAATTAGTCTTAAATTAAAAATTCCTGCAGTGTACTTGAGATGTAGGTCTTCATCAACCCCCTAAGAACACAACCAATGACAGTCAAATGACAAATTAATTACAAGAAGTAAAATCTTAAGATGTTTAATGAGGAAGCCTACCACACCATCATTTATTCAGAATCAGTGTTGGGGAAAGATACTTTTAACAGTAATGCACCACAATATTGTGTTACTCCTTAAAACAGTAACTAATTGTGTTACTTTTGAATTTTTCTCATCTGACTGGTCTTGCTTGTTCTTTTTTAATATATAAATGTATATATTTGGCAAATGTGAAAGCCCTTTCAGACCAAATGTGAAATCAATAAGCCTCAGGCTGAAGGAAATGTAGATTCACATCTGTACATTAGAGGACGCAGGAAAATAAAGATGAACAATAAAAAATAAAAAACACAAATATGCTTATTTACAGTCATTGTTGCTTATTCGTATAGTTGAGAACTACAGTAAGATCCTGTTCACACAGCTCACACACCACCTCTGCACTTACTCCTGATTTCTCTCAACATGTGAACAGGAGAGCTGTAAGTCAATACATGGAAAAGAGTAAACTGATTAGATATCATGCTACTTCTAATGTACATTACCCCCAACACTCTCCAGAATGCAACATTCAAGGGATCATATGATGAGATTTTGATTTGTCCTTTCTCTTTGGAGTGTTACAAGCTCTCGGTGCATAAAGAAGATCTGTAAAGTTGCAAAAACTAAAGTCTCAAATCCAAATAAATATTCTTTATAAAATTTCAAGTCAACCACGCTGTCCTAAAATGCCCTGTTTGACCACGCCCCCACATATCTACATCACTGTTTGGGAAGATTTGCATAATGCCGCTCAAATGTTCACGCAAAGAAAGAAGGCGTAACTTTATTCTCGCTGTATTATTGTTGTTGCCGGCTTCCACCATGTCATGGAGCCGCTGTGTGTTTCCATGTTTTTGGTCTTCCAAAAGAGGACGATATCTGCTTCTCATACCTAGAGCTGATCCGGGACCGTACCATGTGTCTTTCACTTCTGATTCACAGCCTGTAAGTACGTTCTTTATATTTAAAGAATTTTCCACTGATGATTCAAACACGAGTTTTGATCCGTGTAGAGTAGCACTTTTTGTTTGTCATTTCTCCAATTACAAATCCAGACATGGCTTTATGTTTACGTGGCGCGATACACAACGTAACGCATAAAAAGACAGTATAAGTCATTATAATCAGTAATCATGTCCCCTCTGGATGCAACAAAAGCCTCATTTGTAAAGGTTTTATTGGTTTTGTCTTGTCGTGGCGGGACACACTGCATCACAGTATGGTCACATTTCCGTCACACGCTTGTGGTATTCAGCCAATCACAATGCACTGGATAGCTGGCCAATCAGAGCACACCTTGCTTTCCAGAAAGATGAGCTTTGTAAAAATCAATGGGTTTCAGAAGGCGGAGCATGGAGGAGCAAAAATAATTTACAGAATCTGGAAATGAATGTGTTTTTTTAGCCTTAAACCACATAAACACATTGCATTACACCAAATACATAACATAATGTTATTTTTAGCAACGTCATATGACCCCTTTAAACTCAAAATGATCTTTATTTAATATTAATGGTTTAGCATGCTAAAAATGTTAACTCTGCAGAGTTAACCCAACCTTTCTTAAAGACAGACTAAGGTCTTTGCTGATAGTCTCGTGGGCAGCTTGCCTACAAATACCTGGTTTAATATTTTTTGAAGGATGCATAAGGTCCTAAAAAGCCTTAATTTTCTTCATGCAAAGTATAATGGTACAATATAATGGTATTCAATGATATACTCTGAAATTGTTTCAATTTTTGCAATGTGTGAAGAAATAACTTGGCTCAAATGGCTTCTGTGTGGTCATGAGAGCCATTGCATCAGATTTTCATTTTATCCTTATTGAGTATAATGAAATAACCAACCTGCGATTCAACAATCAGCCCATGCAGCGATGCCGGAACACGCTCACCGTAACCCTTTCGTGACGCTTCTCAGTATAAGATAGCTCATAATGGAAAGGAGATGATATTTCCCATGATGGGACGCTGATGCCAGTTTTGTTTATTGGGCGCAGCTCCTCCACTGAATTACATCATCTGGTGCATGTAGCCCACAGAGGAAATCAGATGTGTCCTGAAGACCAGGCGCTATTAACAATTCAACAGCTGACCTGTAATGGCCTTCAGTTCCTTAATTAGATGACCTTTAAACAGTCTGGATATTGACAGGTCTTAAAGCTTAATCCTAACTAAATAAGATCGGTCCAATTCGATGTCCAATTCTCTAACTAGACCTTTTCCTCAATAAACTCCTAATTGGCTGGTTATTTGCTTAATATTTAGCAAGGTAGTTGTTAAGTTTATGTATGGTATAGGATTAAGAGATCAAATATGCAGAATAAGGCATTAATATGTGCTTTATAAGTAGTAATAAACAGCCAATCTGCTAGTGATGTGCATGCTAGATAATAGTTTGAATTGGTCCTTAAAATGAAGTGTTACCATAAGATCCATTTGGAGTTTAAATAGGGTCAGTTTTAATATAAAAAAAAAAAAAAAAAAAAAAAAAAAAAACATTATTGCAGCTTTTGTTGAGTGGTTTCACTTCAGGCCTGTTTATTTTGCTTTTTTAACTACAATATGCATTATTATATATTTTGGGCTGCAACTCACCGAGAACCACTGATTTATGAAAATGGACCAACATTGACTTTTTTTTATCTTTTTTTTTTTTAGTACACCTTAGTATCTTTTAATACTGCCCTTTTCATTTTGTTTTAAGCAAGGAAATCAAAGACATATCACATATTTCTGTTTATGGATCAGTAATAAACATGCTTTTACTGTGTTCTGGACACTTGGGAAGATGAGACTCACTTCTGAATATCATAATGTACGTCTGCGACACATCGGAGGCATTTGGGAGTCAACTGTCAAACATGTGAGCTTAGGTTCAGAACATCTTCCGTGATAAGGTTGAGGTGTTACCACAGGCCTTGCTCTTAAACCAGCATGAGAGATATCAAAGGTAGCAGCAAGCTTTCATCTCAACACTAGTCGGTGTATATTAGTCCCTGTGGTGCGACTCCAGATGAAAATGCCATGTAGTCTTTGGGTGCCGCCGACACGTGCCACATCGACAGCCGTCTGATGAGCTTTTGATCCCTGTGAATCTGACACCTACCTGCTATTCCTTATTGGTTAGAAAAATATACTCTTATATCTTTCAAACAGCCTAATCAACAAAGTAATTTAGGTGCAAAATAGTAGAACACCTATAATCTTGAGAAGATTAGAGCAATAACCCTGAGTGTCAGTATTAGCAGCTCTGTCAATGCAATTCCTTCAGCAAGTCACTGTTAATCAATCAATGATTTCTGCACGGTTAAATACAATTTATGCTCCTAGGTTTGCACAGCTCCTGTATTGACAGTCTGAACCCCTCAATAACTGCACACAAGGTCTAGCTGTCCTTTCCCAATCAATTATCGCTAGCCTATCTCAAATACAGGTGCCTTTCTGGACGGATGCCCTGTGTGAAACTGGCTGGGAAGTACTGTACGATAAAAACATTTTATGACATTGATAGCATTATCCTGACAATGGAAAGCAAGTATTATATTACAAAGTACTGGAACAAAAGCAGGCTTTTACTATAATTACAATAGATGCCTTTGCCAGTAATCTCCTCGGACGTAGAAAGCCCATGTGACTGATGCAACTAAAAGCTAAAGGTGACAAAATGCACAAAGTTTTCATTTAAATGTGTATGCTTAGAATCCCACCTTGGTCAAAATACCCCCAAAACTGAAGCACCAGCAGTGCTTTGTGATCAGAAGATTCATTAGTACATGTGCATATCAAAATAATAGCTTCATTTCAAAATGATTATTAGTTTTACTTTTGCACACACAGCACTGGGATCTCAAGGAAACACACGTAAAGTAAAGCCATCTCAACAAAACATAACGCATAAAACCTCCTTTATTTCAGTACTTTAATATCATTATTTTCTTCTAGTGCTTGTGTGACTTGTCCACGCTCAGACTGTGTAGTTACAGGCCAGAATTATCCCTGATTCTTCATCAGCAGGTGGAGAGGAGGAGTCAATCCCTGACTTAAATCTTCTCAAACAAGCGTCTTGACTGAAATGGCGTCACGTACACAGCAAAGCTTTGAACTTTAGCCTTTGACTAAATAAAAGCATGCTTTCGCATCTATCCTGATTCTGTCCTGAATTCGGTTTAATGGCTGTTTGAATCAAGACACACCTCCCGACCGAACACGGTCATTAAATGACTAGTATTAGTTATATAATTATTAATATTATTATAATTATTATCCCGTCGACTACTCGATAGATTTACACATCTCTGCCTCATTTAGAGCTTATTTATAAAGGGGTTCGCCACCAGCAACGTAAAAAAAAAAAAAAAAAAAAAAAAAATTGTCGACAGATATTAATCAAATTTCATCTTCATAATGTCACAATAGGCGATCTGAAAACATGCATCCACTCCTAGACTCCAAGGAGGACAGATTAGAGGAATGCATGTGAAATAGAGCAGCACCAATCACCGCAGACACATAAGGTTCAGCACGTTAACATGATAAATTCGTCTGATATTCTTACCTCGGAGGAAGATGGGCGATAAGAAGAGCCCACAGACAGAGCTTGAGCGAGATCGCGGGGATCATCATCGCATTCAAGCATTTAGAGGAACGATGAGAAGAAGAAGCCATGATCACCATCTTGCTCTCTCTCTCTCTCTCTTCACGCAGACGGACGCGTCCCCTTTATTTACTGCCTTTCTTCGCTGTGACACATAGCAGATCGCGTTGGCTTTCGCGAGCTCCTTCTCTACTGAAATATTACTGGCAGCTATCTGAAAAAAAAAAGCAAGACCGGCTCTGGAACAACTGCTAAATGTTTGAATGCAGATGAAGAGTGTGAAAGCGGATCTGATGCACGTCGCTGCAGCAATACAACACATGCGTGGTAGAGATGCAACCCAAGCTCACATGCTTCTATTATCACAAGCTCTCCATTATACACAGATAATATTATAACTAACACGCAAACAACGTCTTACACAAAGCATCAACTCATGCATATCAAGGAGTCTTATTTATTTATTATTATTATTATTTTTTTTTTTTTGCTGGTGATAGTTTTATTATTATTAATTTTAAACACAATGATATTTATTAAAAGGGAACAGACAACCCGAGCGACTAGAGTGTGCGTGTTTTATCGCGGTATTTTAGTGTCGTCGAACGCGACTTATTCAATCAGAACTGATGAGATACTGTTTCATGTAGGCTATTTTGTTAACGTATTGGGGCATTTATTAATGTTAGAATTAAAATACGCTGTTCTCTGACTAAAAGGCTGGCTCTCTGCATTTGTACCTTGAATGTTTTGCTCATATGTTGATGCATTTTTTTTTATTTATTTAATTATTAGTTTTTATTGCATTTCATTTTCTTTCTAGCTTCTTGTAAATGGATGTGGAGATTATATATATATATATATATATATATATATATATATATATATATATATATATATAGAGAGAGAGAGAGAGAGAGAGAGAGAGAGAGAGAGAGAGAGAGACTGTAATGGTGTGAGCACAGGAAGCTGTCATTCCTCACAGCATGAGGAAAGAGAAGAGCATGGTAATTCCACGTGACATCGGCGGCCAATCGCTGCGTACGGTTTACAGATGTCACATATGAGTCTAAACTGAGCTAGAGTGACATAATTTTAATGACAACAGCTATTTATAAGAAGAAACTCAGTTTCAGCACCATGTACACATCTAGTGAGCATCTAGTGGAGGGGATTGTATTCTAGCACCATGGACAGCTCCTCATCTGTCTCCACTGTGACATCTCTGGGCAAACTAGAGAGAGAAAAAAAACACTTGACACTATATTTAGGGTGGCACAATATCTATTAATCCATGCATGCATGTGTTTGTTTATTAATTCACCACTGTTTTGCAACAGATTATAATTCACGCTCCTGGCCTGTTCTACTTTCCACTGATGTCAGCTTATGAACGCTCAGTATTAGTGCTGAACGCAGAAGTTAGCCGCGGAACGTGTCGTGCCTGTGGTCATGCTTGGTTAGCACATGCATTCATTTCCCTCTAATCTGTTAGATTATCAAAAATCATTTAAATCAAATGCATGTCGCCATCTCCTGCCCAAATTTACTAAGCTGTTGGTGAGACCATTACTTGCATATTAAAATGTTGAACTTTTCTGTGTATTCATATAATCATGTATCTCGCTTTAGTTTCAAAGGAGAGGTAAAAGGGAAAGTTTGCACAAAACTGTTTAAATAAAATAGAAAGAGAAAGAGAAGCGTACTAAAACATAATGCACTATGACATACACATCCCAATTGAAGAAATAAATGAGCATCTCTCCCCTTTGATTTGATAGGAGAGCAATCACATTTATATAATGGATAGATATAATAGTATAATCAGTGGTGTCAAAAGTACTGGCATTCATTACTCAAGTAGAAGTATAGATACTAGGGTTTAAAAATACTTTTGTAGAAGTTGAAGTATCAACTCAAGCTTTTTACTCAAGTAAAAGTGTAAAAGTACTGGTTTAAAAAAATGCTTAAAGTATAAAAGTAAAAGTAATGTAAGGGGGAAAAAATGCCATTAAGAACAAAAGCTTAGGCCGCACCACAGGGGCCTATTGTACACTACCCCACCTCCTCAAAAAAATATTTTTCTAAAGGCAATAGGCCATAATGACTATAATGTTATATTAAAATGTTCATGTTGAAAAATTTGGGAAGCACTAGGCTTCCTGTTTCATCCGCATATATGAAAATACAAAAATGGTGTGCACATCCCAAACATCCAATTAGGACGAAGGTGCAAGACAACTAAATGATATAGACAAATAAAGAAGTAAAGTCTGAACACTGAAAACTACTGCTCCAGAGGAATTTAATCAAGCAACGTTTCGACCTTCAGGTCTTCATCAGCCGCATATATGCCCATTTAAAATGAACGCACTTTAGTACAATGCAAATACATTAAAGGACTAGAGATATGATGAATGCCATTAAGTATTGTTATGGTGTAAAAAGTCAAACTTCAGAGGCTTGTCATCAATAACTTTTAATGGAATGTAAATGTACATCCAAGCTTAGCTGCAGGAATCTGCGAGGGCAATGGACAAGAACATTGGTGCAGGCTTAGTAACAATTACACTTGTACGGTTGTCTATTTACAGTAAACATTATAGTGCTGTCAAAATGAATGATTATTCCAAGTGATTAATCAAAAACTAAAACTGAAAAAGAAATCATAATCCTGATACTTTCTTGATTGATAGCTTCTTGTATTTGGTACAACAACGAGTTACAAAGTTACAAAGTTGGTATAGCCTACTTATCACAACATTGTCAATCAATCGAAAACGCTAATTTATTCAAACATCTCGCTACCGAACTACCTACAGTAGCTTCATTTGTGGAGGACGAAGAAAAAGCACTCATTTGGTAAATGAGCCAGTGAGAAATAATAACTTTTAAGTAGGGTCCAGTGCCTTTTCAATACTTTTAAAACGGTACCGGCTCCTAAACGGTGCCTGAACCGATACTTTAAAAAAAAGAACCACAAAAAAACTATGGATAACTTTAAAGAACATTACAAATATTTAAAATAAATCCATAGCTTTTCAGCTTGGATGCTCTCATTTCCCAAGTTGTGCTTCCCTTAATTTAAGGCTAATAAAGGTATTTCACAATCTGGGTCATTATTTAATACAAAACCACACATAATGTTTCTACTGTATCTCTGTCACTCACTCTGATATAAAAGTTAAGATGAGTGCTGTCTGTCACTGTCTTAAATCAGTTCTGTGAATTACTGTATGGTCATTCTTTATGAAGTAGCAACAATGTCGTTTTTAAAATACAGTACTGTGCAAAAGTCTTATGGAAAAATTGTATTTTCACCCCAAAGGGTTTTAAGCCAGTTATTTATATCTTTTGCTGTAGTGTGTCAGTAGGAAATATCAATTTGCCATTAATTTTAATAATAATCTAGTGCGATTTTGAATGCACAAGCAGTTTGACAACGGCAAAATTAATGTTTGGAAATGTAAACTGATATTTTCTACTGACACACTACAGCAAAATATATAAATAACTGTCCGAACACCATTCTTTTAAGTGAAAATACTAAAGTGTCTAAGACTTTTGCACAGTAGTGTATGTATAAAGTCCGTATGATTAAATTAAGTATATTTAAGTAAGTGTAATTAAAGTATGTGTTCGTTCATATGTGTTAAGGGCTAAATTTTCGCTGGAGGAAACCGGCTGTGGTGTGATGAGCGAAAACTTTACAGATGAGAAACCGACTGCTACCTCGTGACCTTTTGTAAACTGTATTTATGACAAAGAACTGCACAGATATGGATATTCTAACAATCTATCGATAAACACACACCTTGTGTCCTCTGTTTGTTTAAGTGCGCATGCGCTGCTCCGTTCGCGGTCTGCGTCTCTGTGGATTGAAGAGCGCGCTGAAAGACGGGGAGGAGACCGGTCTGACGCTGGTTTCATGTGAAATTTAAGCGGACTGACTCTGGGGCGATCGGATACCGGTTCCATACCCAACCCTACTTTTAAGAAATATATTTTTTGATAAACGAACCCAAAACTGTCTATGTCCTGGCTGGACTGTGATGTGATTTGTGTCACGTGCAGGTGCGATGGATCGCGTAAAGACCAATAGGGTGTCGGAATGGTATATGTTTATACTTCTCATCCAACCACAATCAAATTCACTCCATCCGGATGGCGCAATTTATCTGGATAGGTTTTTTTTTTTTTTGAATGATGACAAGCCGGAATGAAAACAAGCCGAAATGAAATAGCAGTAACAAAGCTATTTTTAAAATGTAAGGAGTAGAAAGTACAGATACTTGCCTGAAAATGTAAGGAGTAGAAGTAAAAAGTCGTCTGAAAAATAATTACTCAAGTAAAGTATAGATACCCCAAATTTCTACTTAAGTACAGTAACGAAGTATATGTACTTCGTTACTTGACACCTCTGAGTATAATGGATAGATGCAATAAAATTAAAAAGTGGATTCCTTCTTGCACTGGATGTGTTGGTTTCGGCTGCAGTCATGTATAAAACACCGGTGGTTCACAGCTACTTGCTAAGCTGCTCAGCTTCATGGAAAGTAGCCTTGGCTGAAGGGCAAAACTCATAAGATGTAGGGCTTTCAGTGCCATGTAGTTGGCAGCATCACATCTTTTGTAGCAGAAATAAACTGCTGCAGAAAAAGCTAGGTCCATGCAAAACGTAATGTGTGACTGCAGCACTAATTCAACGTTAGTATAAATACTCATGTTACACCAATAATTTACACCTCTGTATTTGTAGCTATTTACATACATATACTTTTTTTTGAATTAATATAATTATGATACAATATAGATGAGATCTAAATTGCTATCAGGATGAGAAGGGTTTTCCTCAACAAAGATGCAAATTCATGCATTGCTTCTCAGCTCCTCAGCTTGGACATGGTTATTTTACAGCTTCTGCAACTCTTGCATCGCTGGCCTACGATTATTGCCCCCCTGAATGCATCAACAGTGCAGCTGCTGAAACATTGTTTTTATTTCTACAGTGACTGCACATTATTCTGCAGCTTTCTTATTGACATTGTGTATTTCAAATCAGTTTCAAATAAAACAATGGATCAAGTGAGCATTTAATGCAACTACATTTACAAGTTTCATATGCAAACTGTGAAGGTGTAAAAATCTGCAGAACTTGCACAGTCCCAAACACTGCTGTTTAAAAATATAAAAAGATACACTTTTCAGCTTATTCAGAGAAAAACACCTAAAGTATTTATAGCCCAGTTTATTTGTTATTAACACAATTACATTTTCTAAATCAATTCACAGCCCTAATATATTTTTGATTTGAAATCGATTTTATGGGTAAAATGATGCGTCAAAAATATATATGAGAATGAAAATCTGTGTTACTTGTTGCCCCATTGGAGACACACTGATCAATGAGATGGATGGATATGCTGTCACGTGGCTCAATATATTTCTAATGAATAATACAACAATGTGTGGTAAAAAAAAAAGAGATAATCAGTCCACATCTTAGACACTAACTGCTCACTGGTGAAACCAGTTTATATTCTTTCAAATGATCATACTTGACACTTTTGGGGCTGTAGCATTACGTAAAACTGTTCATTGTAAATGATTAAATGTTTAAATGTTGCAATAATTCCTATATGTTCATGTATGGATATATGTATAGTTTTTACAATTAGGGACCTAATGGCATCCTAAACCCTCACAGTCTTTCTCTGAGTCCATGCCTTTGTGATGTAATGCCGCTTTGACTGTTGGGTAGAGATTGTGCTCGGCCGAAGTGTGCGTCAAAGGTGAATTCTTTCAGCCAGTGACTCTTTATTTGTCTTCTGCCGCTGGTGCATCTCATTTGGTGGGAACTACTGAACAAATGCACCATGCTTCAGCAAATCAGTCATCTCATTCTCAAGGTTGTGCTGCTGATCGACTTTTGCAACACTGCCAATGTAATGTAAACTGGCAAAAAAAAAAAATAAAATAATCATGCAAATTTTGATGTTTGGATTAATGAAACGAGGTGTTTATCTGTTGCACAGAATTAATAAAAACAATCACTGACTTTTTTTTTTTTTGATTTCCTGCAACTGGACTGGACTGGAATTTTCCGATGCTAACTAATGGAAATGATATACAAACAAATAAATCCTTGTAGCTGAACATTAGAGTTCGTTCTTGTGCTATGCTCCTCTCCAAACTCGTGAAGAGACGAGCATCTCTAAAACTCAGCTCGTAAATCATTCATATCATCATCTCTGCAGGGAAACATGTTAAATATTTATGAAAGATTATCTGAAAGGGAGAGAAAGAAATTATAAAGCTTTAATATCATGGGGATGGGTGTAAGGTGATTCATACTCGAACACTTGGCCACAAGTTTCTCTGAACTTTGGTTGAATCCGATGTAAGATCATGTTAAAAAATAAAGCACTGATTATTTGAGACTCAAGTAAATTAAATGAACTAAATACAATACATTCAGGAAGCATTCAGATCCCTGTGTTTTCATTTAACTATATTGCAGCCTTTTATAAAATCCTTTTTTTTTCATCTATTAGTTGCTTATAAGCATGCATATTACTACAATATTAGCCATGTATTAGTGCTAATTAAGAACATATCAATGCCTTATTCTACTTGACCTTATTCTACATCCCTAATCTTACCCAATACCTAAACCTAACAACTACCTTACTAACTATTAATAAGCAGCAAATTAAGAATTTATTGAGAGAAAAGTCATAGTTACTAGTAATAAGCAACTAATAGATGGTTAGGTTAGGTTTAGTAGGAAAATTTAACATGTATTTGTAAAGATAGCATATTGTCTGAAGCGTTGAAGATTGAATCCAACTGTGGCAACTTTAACCTGTTAACTGTCACCCGTCCGCTCTGTGGGACGCCTACATTTACTTCACTATATTACAATCAAATCTAATCTAATCTTGACAAACTATATATCGTTGGAAAGGTCTAAGACTCTCAAATATATATTTTATCAATGTTTTTTGTTAAAAATTATGTATGAAAAGTAATAGATTAATTTATGACAAGAGTGCACCCTCAAAAACTTTGACCTTTGTTAAAAAATCAACACTTCTTTGTTGCCTTTTTTCTCTATCACATTTTAGAAATCATGAGAAATTATATATCAGCTGAAAACTTAAAATCTTAAAATTCATCCTTTAAAACCCATTTTAAAATCAGACATTGCATTACCATGTAAATGGTACATCAATATCATGTTACAAAATGTTTTCATTCCTGAATAATAAAAATTTAAGTTTGAATCGTGCACTACAAAGTCAATGTTCAAAACTATGAGTGACAGTTAAGGGATTAATTGCTTGGACATGATTCGATAATGCACACGTCTTTAAATAAACTCTAAAAGATGAAACTGCATATCGGGGAAAACGAACAAGCCATGAGGTGAAAGGGACTGTCTACAAAGTTCAGAAATATTGCCAAATACAGATCTGGGCTAGACATAAAAAATAAAAATAAAACATTCCTGCTGCATCTTGGTTCCCTAGAGCACACGGGACTCTACAAATTTGGCTGAGCATTTGGGAAAAACAGAATTGGTCTTTTTTGGGAAAAAAAATGATGAGAGTTTATTTACTTGTGTATTATCCCATGCATGGCCCTGCTGTCTCTTCTGCTTAACCCCTGGATTTGGTTGCTTGAGTGGATTGTTTTTGATCCCCTGTCTGTATTTCTGGTTTTGGATCCTTGTGAGCCCCAGTGTCTTCTTCATCACAGAGGAAGACACATGAAAGCCTGCTTGGAGTTTCCCAAACGTTTCCACTGCGGTAACATCATGCTGTGCGGTGATTCATTTCAGCGTTTGGGACACAGGCTAGAATGAAAGCTGAATGCAGCAAAATACACAGAAATCCTAGATGAAAACCTGGTCCACAGCGCTCCGGACAGAGCACAAACTATAACTGAACAAACTGGACCTCCCTGAGCAGACTGAAAAAATGAAGAACAGCAGAAAAAAAAAAACCTGAATATTGAAATGCAAAGCTCATCACTTTAACCTCTACCTAAAAGTCTTGAGGAAATCGCACCCAAAGGAGCCAAAATATGAGAAACAGGTCTTGTGGATGCTTTAAATTTAAATGTAAATGTTTTTAAACCGCAGATCCTAATTAATGTCATCAATAACGAACATGAAACAATATATATCAGATTATTTGTTTTGTGATTGTGTGAGAAATCAATGTTTAAGTAATTTTCTACTCTATAATTCTTCATATACTCAAATATTTTAAGTAAACAAATATGTAATAATAAGAATGTAATATGAAAATAGAATTTGAATAGAGAATAGAGCTGAAAAGTTTCAACCATGGCAGAATCTAAGCTCCAAATTTAAATAAGCATCACACATACTATATACAGTATATACATGAATTATTTTCTTTCAGACAGCTTTTTGGGAGAGTGGTGCTTCTCTCACTCTGAACGGATGTCTCCGAGGATGAGTGCTTTCTCATGTCCTCGTCATTCTTGATGTATTAAAGATGTGCAAACTCATGATGACTGTCACTGAGTGTTGTGTAGAAGGCACTGAGCTCTCAGGAAAGCCACGCAGGGCATATTTAGTGTCAGGTTGAGCCGTGTGCAGTGGAAGAGAGAGCAGCAGGAAGCACCTAGAGCTGCATTAGCAAACTGGACTAAACTGAGAGATACAGAGCAAGATGAGAGCAGACATGGCTGAAGAGCAGACGTGAACGAAGCACGAAACAAACAAGAGCACAGGAACCAGTTAACAAATAGCTTAAACGGCTTTCAGATCAACCTCCAATCAATTTAACAACTGATGGATGTGTTTTTTAACATTTCATTCATATGTACGACAACGAGGAAGAACTGTCCGTGCTATAAATGCCTCATGAACGAACATTCATTAACATGAACACAGTGGGAGAAGTACAAACACTGCATGTAAAAATAAAGTTAAATATGCATGTGAATAAGAGTGAAGTGCAGTAGTTACTGACGGTGTTAGGCAATGGTAAAACAGTTCATTTTGAATTGAGATTTGGATTCACAAAGCGATTGAGCTCCAGCATGACGTTTGTTTTCTGAGTTCAGATGCTCTGTCTAATTTACTGTATATACTTGGTGTAAAACTATGAAGAGGATTTTCCCCAGTGATGCCGATAAACGTCTAAGTCCTTCAACAGTCACCGAATATGCTTGAATTATGTGAGATTTTATACAATTCAGCATTACAAACATCATTCATGTGTGATAACAGATCAGACCAGTTATGTTTCTGAATAAAAATCAGTATCAAAAGTGACTGCAAAAGCAAATTTTCTCTACATTTTTTGAAGCGGAGTACAAAACTGATTCACAAAACCTCAGTCTAGTTGTTTCTTCATTTAGTGTGTATTGATTACACTGTAAATCCAAAACGAATGAATTTGTGCATTTCAATAGAGCCTTTATTCAATTAAAAGCTGGTTCTTTTTTCGTGAATGTACCGGGTCAGTCTCGTCGACATGTTGACAGAAAGCAGAGCATCATTGCTGATTTGTGAGCACCAGTCAAGCACCTCCAGGCCTGGCTTCAGTCGGCTGACAGAGAATCAGATATCACACTAACAGGGCGGCCGAGGGCATCCATATCTCAGCAAAGTCCAGAGAGCTTCCGCTCGAAAACGCTCAGCTTTCCAGCTCCTGAGGAAGAGGTGAGAGGATCCATGAACCTGAATAGTTAAATAATCCATCTAAGTTTTGAACACGTTCCAGAGAAAACATTAAAAAGTTCTTAACTAAATCCATAATGCTTCAGTGAGGCAGTTACCTGTGTCTAAATCGGATCACAAGACCGAGTAATTGCCCTCCGGCTTTAAGAAAACTGAGCTTCTCTTTCCTGGATGTTGTCGAGAGGCTCTTAGAGGTCTGGATCAATTAGACTGAAAGCATTTAATGTGGAAAGAGAGAGGCTTGTCTAGTGTTATAAAGGCCAGCATGTACACATCAACATGTTTTTCTATCTTTTTTAATACGATAAACAACTACTCGGCTTCTGAAACGTTAGCACTGACAAACCACCAGAACAACGCCTGAGAACTCATGCAGCTCCAGCCTTCAGCTTGAATGTGATGAAAACTATGACTCTTTAAATATATATACTTACTTTTCTATTCTTTAATTCCTTCCCTGCTTTAGCCTGTACAAATACAGACAACATTTGAAACTTTATCAACAACATTTATCGTTTCGAATCTTTGTGCTATTCATGTTTTTGTCTGCTTAAGAAAAAACAATACTTTAATGTATACCTAACTTTGCATTAATGCATCTACTAAATGAGTAATATGTACTGTATATGATAATAAAACTAATAAATTATGTTTCTATAAATATATTAAAGATTACTGTTTAATTGTTTAATTCAAGCAATAGTGTTGTAGATTACATCAAATCCTAAAGGCGATTCTTTATCTTAAGTTTTAGTTAACAGAAGCTTACAGAAAGCTCATTTTTAATGTCCAGTCTCATTGTGAGCTGGCTACGCTATCATCACACATTTATAGATTACTCAACAGAGAGGAACAAGACTGCAAACTTTCTCATTTAAAGTAAGTAAATGGCTCCGAATACACTTTTAATAAAATATGAATTGCCTCCCACAACCCACCCAAGGTTTTCATTGTGCAATGTGTATGTATGAGTCTCTATATTTAAAATTCAAAGAGACAAGATAATCTATATAGTACGTGACCTGACCTTTCCATGAGAATAGAAATGGGACTATGGGCGAAGCTTAAAACAAAAAGCCCCAGCGCTTTCTGGAAAGTCTTGACGGGAAAGCACTTCCATATTTTAAAAACTGAGAGAGAATGATGCACTGCATGGAAAAAAAGAAGAAGAGATTATACAGAGAAGCACTAAATTACAATCAGAACATAGATGCAGTTCTAAATAATTACAACTTAAATGCAGCAGTCGGGAAGTTGATTAATTAAGATAAATTTAAATTAAATGGCCATGGCATGTATTTAGTCGGCTGACAGTAATGTAGTCTGGAGGTCATGAATGCATGAATTAGCATCAGAAACAGAAAGCTTGTGTCATAATGTAGCAATGTTTCTGTGTTGAAAGAAGTCTGTTCTTCAAACACCGGCAGAGTGACTGATATCAAACTCAACACCCTGTCATTATCTATGAGAATGATAGCAATGTAATGTAAACTGATTCCACGTAGAGGTGGGAAATAAGAATATATAATAATGTAGTGACCATATTATTGGAGAGAATGTTTTTGCATGTATATATTTACATATTTTTCATATGTATATGTAAATATATCCATGTAGCAGAGTTTTATAATTATTATTATTTTTTTTACATTAATGCAAGAAAGGCAACAAAGTGTCAGTTATGCTCACACACAGTTATTTATTGGAGCAACAACTGCATTGTGAAATAAAACGTAATTGTCAGTTTTCAGAATAACCCTGCTTTGCAATGGGACTGTCTACTATATACGTTTGCAGATACTGAGCATTATTCTACTGGCCCTAGCCTTATTACTTGACATACATTTGCAAAGTTACTAAAAATCAGCATAATTTCTAAAGAGGACCATAAAAATAAGTGTAACCATTTTGGTCTGACAGATGAACTCCCATTTTAAATGATAAGACTTGACAGTTTATGGGCATTGCTATCTCCAGTGAAATGACACAGCTTGAGAAATGCTGATATTCAGGCTCAGCCTACGCTGTTCTCTGTGTTTGATTCTCGCAATGACTCTGTCCCGAGAGCTGGAATTAAGGACTTGGTTAAAATGATCTGTCCCAGGAGACCATCGACAGAGGAGCGGAGCTGATTGAGATGAGCGTCCTTCTCGCTCGGTGTCTTTTGTCTCTGTTGTCTTATTGGACAGCGTTCGGCCGTTGAAACGCCTCCCCCTGCTGGAGGCTCTGCATTGACAAACAAAAAAAGCCAACCAAGTCTCTCTCTCTCTCTCTCTCTCTCTCTCTCTCTCTCTCTCCTCATACAGGTTGTTCGATATGCTCTCCATGTGCAAACAGAGATATTGCTGTTTGGACAGCGCAGTATCAAATGCAATCAGAATGCTGGGCTGTTGTTTGTCAGCACTGCCCGCTGCTCATATCCCACAGCTTTTCTTTCTTTCCATAAAGGGCACTCAGAATTTGCATATTTTTGATTACAGACTGCTTCAAAAATTTGTGAGGGAACCAGAAATCTGTCTCACTCCTCTCAGTCAGTCATCTGCATTCTTCCTGCAAACCTGCCGACTGTAGCACGCACTTTCAAAGCAAAGTCAAAGGTACAAATGGAACAAAATTCAATTGTGCTAACGTGATAAAGATTCCGATCGCTTGCCTCTCATTCGCTGTTGGCTGAGTGTCGAGATGCAGAAGATGTGAAGTGACTGAATCAAGAAACTGTGTAGAGACACACTGGCTTACTACGGTTTTGACCTGAAGGTTAGGAAAGAGGATCTGCCCAACAGAACTATTAAGAAGACCTGCTTAGGAAACCAGCATAGACTTTGTTGGTCTAGAAGTTGGTCCAGTGCACCCATGCTGTTCATCCACAAAGGGACTCGTCTCATGGTGCTTACATATACACGCTGTTCTGTTCCCCGTACAAAAAAAAAAAAAAAAAGTCAACTATCATGAAAAGCATTGCATGCATTAAAACAAGCTATGCAAATACAAAAAAAAACTTTCATTTATCTATGCATTCTTACCCCTTTCCCCCAAATATTCCTATTTCTTGACTGTGTACGAATAATTAAGTGAACTAGCATGGAATATCTTTTTAATTATTCTACCTATGCAAGGGTAACTTATACAGTATGTGATGGATCACAAATTATTTTTGCACTTCAAAACATTCACACATACAGTACGGGTATGCTCCGTAAGACACACATTTTATCTCCATTAATATGATTTTCTCAGTTGTGCACATATTTTCACTAATCACTTTACCCCATTAACATTGCCACAATGTTGCATTTACATCTTCAAATATCTTATAGAACAAGGACTGTAAAAAGAAACATGATAAATGACCATAAGCGTTTCTTATCTGGTTAAAGTGTTTGGACAAACTTGGAATTTTCCCAAATATCAGCATACATTTGCTACAACTCGCAAACAGTTTTAGTTTCGGTTTTAGTTATAATTAAAACATTAATCTCAGAACATCCTTTATGCAATTGTAATTGCAGTGTAAATGGATTTTGTTGATAGTGATATCATTAACACAGTGAAAGATGCACAGCATAAAACTATATCTTATAGAAAATAACGAGGAGAGGAATGCATGCATCAGTCTGGAGTGAGTCAGAAGCAGTGTGTTTGCGTCTCTTTAAGTGGCTGGTTTGCTTTGGCTCTCTTCACATGTCATCTCGCCAGCACGAGGCAGATATTTATGCAGGATGGCAGCTCTTATGACTCGCTTTTGTTTTTTGAATGTTGTCTGGCCTCCAACTATGCCTCAGTCCAGCAACCCCTGTTGTGAATTATTATTGTAAAGTCTGGTGCGAAGAAGCACGGAGCACAGAAATCTGTCATTAGAGTCTGAGCACATCTCCACTGTTACATTTGGAGTAACTCAGAGACAAACGTAATATCAAAAATACAATTAATTCAGCAACTGGAACACAAAACACTACCCGAGTACACCAACACAACATCTGTGATGGAACTGTAATAGAAAATCAGAAAACAATAGAACTACATACACAGGGAAGCTAACTGAATAACAAGACAAAGGGAAACAGGATTTGGGAACAAAACTACAACTAGTCCACATTACCAAATGAGCAGAGAACAGGTAAAATATGACATAACCCTGATGGGGAGAAAGTAATCTAGTTTTGTGGTGATATGATGGATGGAAACACTTGTAGCATTTATAGCAAATCAGTTAATTCAATGAGTCAATAACTTTTAGATATTTGCATCAGCTGCTTCACATTATTTGAGAAAAACCAATAGCCAATAGGACTGGGTGGATGATGACTACATATCAAATTACCAAACAGAAAATTCTGTTCACGACAGATGATTCAATACACAAATCGACTAAAGCATTGAATAAATTAATGTTAATTTCAACGTTTACTAATACATTACTAAAATGAAAGTTTTATCTGTTAACTATATCTAAAAGTTGAAATCTTATTAGTCAACAAAAATTAATTAATACTGTACCAAATGTATTTCGCATTTTCAATGTTTCAATGTTAGTTACGGCTTAGGGTGCTTTCACACCTGCCTCATTTAGTTCGGTTGAATCGTACCAGAGTTCGTTTCCCCCTTTGGTGCGGTTCGATTGGACAGGTGAGAAAGCAACAATCACATTCGGGTGAGCACCAAAAGCGGACCAAACAAGCGTACCGAGACCTGCTTGAAGAGGTGGTCTCGGTACGCTTTCAAACGAACTCTGGAGCGGTTCGTTTTTGGTGAGAAAGTTATCCGACCTCGAACAGACCCAACTGCAAAAAGTACTGATCATTTTTGGACTAAACTAGCTGCTGTAGTCAGCTGCTTTGTGCATTATGGGATGAGGAAGTGTTTGTTGACAGTTTGCACTTTAGCATGGCAGCTCGTGGACAAACTTGGGAGTGGTGAGGAGGTGCGGTGCCTCATAGAAATGTGGTCAGATGACCATGAAGCATGTCAGAGTTGAGACGAATTAATGCACGCCTCCGCTTGAAGTTACGAGCGATTCCCGCTCGCAGTTTGCACTGCATTAGAACGTTATTTTCAAGCCGCATCTGCGCTTCATTACAGAAATGTATTTTTTTAATATTGTGGTGCATACAAACAATGTAATAGATTATGGCCTGGTACAAAACCAGCCCGCGCAGTCGTGTAGTTGTTTTGTTTCCGTGTGGTTTGCTGGCTTTTCCACTTTTGTTGGAATTTTCCCACACGTAAATTCTGACCAATCGAAAAGCAGTTTAGGAATTACGTAGTGGCCAATGAGTGATGTAGATGTTGTCATGTGACTGCATTTTGGTTCGTTTCAACTGGTACGGACCAAAGCAATCATTGTGGTGTGAAAAGGAACCAAAAAAGCTGAAAAATGCTACAATGTAAAATTGTTTGCCCTTGATTCGGACCAAATGTATCGAACTAGAGATGTGAAAGCACCCTTAATGCCAAACGTTAAGGTGATCCAGATTCAGTGCTAAGACTTACATTTCATTTTGGAATTCAAATATATATTTTTTAAATACTGAATGAGGTTTGTTTCACTATTTTCAAATGTAACTTTTTAAATGTAACACTATTTTCAATCACGTCCTAATGTCGAGTCCTAATGTCGTTAATATAGTTGTGCGTGGGACTAACATTAACTAATCATTATTTTGACAAGCGTATGGTAAGCATCTATAGGAAGAGGGAAAATTAATAAACTGCCTGTAATTGACCATGAAAACTCACGTTAAATATATTTTAAAGTGTCACAGTTTACATCATTTGTTATAGCTTTCTGCCTGGTGACGAACTTCACCGATACACTGCTTTATAAACCCTAAAGTAGGATTGTGGTTGACGCATCTTTAGAAAACACATGATATATATACCATCATACCACAAAGCTCATAACACAATGTCAGGGCTGTATGGCTATTTATATACTGTGAAATTCTGTGCAGTTGCTGGGCAAACCAGCAGAATCAGTATCCTACATCGAATGTTTTGGCACTTCCTTTGGGAAAAGAGCTTGCACACAACAGTGTGAATAAAAACAGAGTGTCGTTTTTAATTGCATTACATAAGTTGGGTTATGTAAGCCTGCCTCACAAACATAGGTTTTCACCAACTAAAATGAGGAAATGACATTAGGTAGTGTTGATAAAGGGATGACACAAGGATGGTGAGATAGTTTCTGTCTTCACACACCTCCTCCTGTAATATCGTCCCGAGGGGAGACGCATGCAACAACAGCTTCTGCCGTGAAGGAAGGATGTTTACCTTTATCTCCTTTGAACATGACACAAACAAACAGAAATCACCAGCATATATCCTGAAAAAAGATTCAGGGATAAAAGAACAAAGCATTGCATTAACAAAGTGCGTACCAAAACTAACATATTCAAATATATTTTACGTCTGCAAATGTGCACTACTAAGTGCACTGATTTCATGTGATAGTTTGTGGAGTAAACATGCACAAAGTAGATGATTAAGTCAAATAGAATTGAATCAATCCCCAAACAGTTAGGCAGGAGACAGATCATGATTTAAAGAGAACATAACCTCCTCTGATCAGCATCCTAAATAATAACATTTTCTTATCATTAACTAACAAGCACATTCAGATTATTACACTGTGTGCACTGTTTGTAACTGATGTAATAGTGTGTAATAACAGTCTCTCGGACTCTCTGCTTTCCTCTGCTTCGTCTTGCATCATGGAGAAGGACGTGTGTGAGGGTTTGGGAAGACGAGGTGAGCGCAGGAACGCTCCACTGAAGGAGCAGCATGCTTATGTGAGCGTCCTGAAGCACACCTCAGCTGCTCCGGAGGAAGAACAAGCAGTGCTTCACCTGAGGAGGATGGGTCTCAACCAATTAACACTCCATCACCATAAGATGAACTGATTCACAGAGCACATTACGATCGCCTGTGCCCTGGAGATGACTGGAAGAGAACTGGAAGAAAAAATACTAAGTGAACTGCAAAAATAAATTTAATTCATTTTTTATATTAACTACTTTTATACTAACTACTATGTACTTACATTAAATTTGACTTGACACAATGCATTTCTGGTAACACTTCTACAACCTACACATAGGAGCCTGATAAAAAAAGCTAATTTTATAAGAAAATTTCATCTGTGCATCTGAACACTTATTTTAACTAACACAAGAATAATGTGAAAATAAGCACAATATAGCACAATAAATGCATATGAAGAATTTCCTTTTAAGCACATAACTCTGTTTTCTTTTAATTTTCAAAAATCGTGTTTATTTATTGTTATCGTGTTTTCGTGTTGTCGTGCTGTATTTTTTTGTTCTTTTTTTAACCCAGTAACCCAACTACAGTTTGATTGAGATTAATTGAAATGCACAGTGAAAAAACGTGATTTTTGAAAATGTTTTAATGGTATCTGTTTTTGCAAATAAACTCTTTATATATTTATAGAAATATAACAAACACATATCCCAAATGCACCTTACTCTGCAGTCTGGCATGGATGTCTCGTCATTGCTAAGGTTTTTGCATCAGCATGACATCAGAGTAAGTTTTGGGACACATGCATGAGACTGCATTAAGGCCAGTCAGTTTTCAGCTGTCAAACAAAGGTTGTTATTTCTATCGCTCACTACTCGGTGTGTTGCTTCCTCTCAGGCTTTAACTAAGGGTGCATCTTTGGAGGACAGCTATCTGATTTGATTCACTTTTGTCAGATTTTATAATCTGCAGATGGATTTGTCTTCTGTTTTCCTCCTGTTTGAACAAGTGTCAGGGATACCCGTAGAAAACTTGATGCAAAAATATGCATCAAGCAAATTAAAGCAACAAAAACGACCAAAATGGATCGATTTCTTTTTTATTTTATTGAATGACTAATGAAGATAATCAAATTCTACAGGGCCATGACATTTAAGAAAGCAAACTTTTACAAAGACGATTTCCCAGTGTACAGTACAGAATACATCATACTTCGCCTCTGGACGTGTGCACATTGCTGACCGTTTATGCACATGTTCAACTTTTGCCAAGCACAAATGCAGTGTTGGATTTCTTCAGTACAGAGCAAAATCAAAAATGTTACCACTTTTACAATCTGGTGTGCATATGAAATGCTATAATCTCCCATAAGACAAATAAAGTAAAATTACAAGTTCTTAATCCATAGCACAGGTCATCAAAAATATATATTATTAGATGCAACAAAACAATCTAAATATATCTATTATCCGTTGTGTAAATAATATAATACATATAACTGAAATGTTCTTTTCAATCTATCTTTTTTATTTATTTTTTTATTGCCACATTACCCTGTCTTTAAAATGGATTATTCTAGATCTGAAACACCCGTCTTTACATGCTTCCAGAATGACAAAGAGTCATAAACAGCTAAATAGGGTGAACAGTTCGTAAATGACTTTTTACAATATATACTGGAAACAACAGTGGGGAGGGTGTGAAGCTAATTAATACGGTTTAAAGCTACCCTTGCATAGCACAAAGCTGACTACATAAATATTAAATATGCCTATAATGTGCAAAATGCAAGAGGTTGGTACAAATAAAATGTTGCATCTTTAGAACAAGTATCATCATGGAATGTGTGTGTGTGTGTGTGTGTGTGTGTGTGTGTGTGTATAGCATCAGTGAACTCATAATTTTACCGCATTCACAAAAGTCTGGCTCCAACGACTGTGCATTTACATACTGTTTCACACATATCCCAGAATAAACTTTCCATCTTTGCTCAATCTGGCACAAACTCAGCAAACTCTAGATTCTGTCAAAAAGCTCTTTGTGAAGATCAGAGAATAAAATGAAGAGGGATAACACAACATTTATCTGCATCACAGAAAATGTGAGTGTTGTACCCCAAAAAACATCAGTTACAAATTTTTTGTGTGCACATTATTTTGAGAAAAAAAAAGTAACAAATCGACAAAAAAAAAAAAAAAAAACAAGAAGAAGAGGAGTAATGGCAACTTATAAGAGCTTCTTATTTCAGGCATTCATAAACATACCAAAGAAGAGCAACTGAATTTGATCCGAATGTTGTGCCTTTTATCACTTTCCGTCACAGAAAAGCCCTTACTAACCTATATTGCTACATCAAAGTAAAGTATGATAATGTCAAAGTTCCTCATTAAAGAGAACTTATTTCCTTTTTTTTTTACTCTCAGTCCAAAAGTAGAGAGCGTGCTCTTTATAAGTTTGGTTTCTTTTCAAGAAGAGCGACTGACATGCCACAAACATAAAGAAATAAACAAAACTGGCATTGTTATAGCACTACAAGACATATTTATATGTAGAACAGGGTATTCACATACATGGCTAATCGCTAGACATGTCTTCTTTTAGTTTTCATTAACGAGCAGAGACAAACATGTCTGGAATGGAATATATGTTCACTATGGGCTGTGAGACGAAGGCAGTGTGGCTGATACGTTCTTCAGTGATGTTTTTGAAAGGTTGACTATATCTAATTCAAAGAAACAAGGAGAGCACCTTCTAAGAAAGTACGCTCTTAACTTGCAAATATATACAAGGCACTACTCTTGATCCACTCGGACTCGTTCACTTTAAGTGATGCTAGCGAGTAACCCTAGTGCCATCATTTATATATCACATAAGCACCCGCCATAATTTCTCTTTTAAAAAGCATCTACTAAAATCAATAAAGAGTATTTAAATGCTAAATATAAAATTGCATTCCGACACCAAGACAGACGTTTACATTCTTTCTAAGCATCTACTTTAGTCCCTCCTTAAAATACTAGATTTTACTTATATCGGCACACGCATAATCATCAAAAGGTAAATCAAAACTAGGATCTAGAAAACAAAAAACATAAATAAAAATAAAATCAATATTCATATACCCGAATTTCCAAAACACAATGCACTCTCTCTCTCTGTCAAGCACTGAGTTTGTACCTTGTAGTTACATTTAGCAAAGCTCAAAATTAATATTGACATCTCTAAGATTTTATAATATTTACATGAAAACAAAATAAATAGTATGCTTTATGATATACACACGAACCTTTTCTCTACACTTGAGTTAATGATTGTTTTTTTCCCCACTGAGACATGTTTTATTGCTGTTAATGGAATCCTAGTCGAATATAAGGTCAAACAACAGAACACAGGCTAAAGAGAAGAAACAGAGGAACACAGGACTGGTTCAAACTGGGTTTTCTGCATCACCCATGCAAACGTATTCCATGGACATTGCTAATGTAATGCAAAAACATATTTTATGTTAAAAGAATCTAAAAAGAACAGTTCACCCCGTTTTTTTATTATTATTTTTTTTCCCCCTCATGTTGTTTTAAACCTGTTTTGTCTGTTTTTTCTTCTGAAACACAAAAGTAGAAGATTCTTTCGAATGTTTACACGTACAATAACACCATCAGCACATATGTCCAAAAACAATCAAACAAAGAAAAAGAAAATGAGAGCGACATTAAAAAAAACTGCATACAACATATATATATATATATTTCTAAGGGGTGAGGAGCACATCAGAAGACTTGGAATAAAGTGCGTGATTTGCAAAGACTACGTTTAATTTTACGCTGCGTGTTGTTGTTTTTCACTAAAACTGCCATTATAACAGAAAGAGCAAAAAGTGTCACCTTTTGTGTTCAGCAAGAGCATACAGGATTGGAACAACACAAGGGAGCTTATTTAATGACGTTTTTTTTTGGGTTAACTATTCTCTAAGGAAAGAGTTTTAAACTATAATTCTATGTGCATTTGCAGAATAGCATTCTCTCAGGTCTGATATACTGTGTCTGTTTGTATATATAGTATGAGTTTTCTTCCAGTGCAGTGGTTTGTACATAATACAGTCCCTCTCGTTATAATATAGGAAGATACAGTAATGTTAAATATGTCGACACAAAGTGGGAGCTTGACTATCATTGAAACAAATCGCTTCGCTTCACATTTTTTGTCATTGTTTAGAAACATAAGAAAGAAAAGAGAGAAAAACCGGGGCGATAGAATTAGTGTGGCTGCACGGCGCCCTGTAATTTGGGTTTTTTATTTAAGTAAGTTGCCCAATACACCAAGTTAAAGGTTCCGAAGAGCAGCGGGAAAGCTATTCTGGCGATCCTGTCGATCTTGCTCACGCTGTTGAAGGTCTTCTTGGCCTCGGGGGCTTTGGGTTTCGGCTCTTCCTTGGGCTCGGTTGGTGGAGGGGGGCACTTTTAGCAATAGTTGCCAAACCAGGGTCTCTGGCAATGTTCGGAGCAAACGTCGTCGCCGTCGCAGCGGTGTAGGTGTTGTTCTTTTTCAGCAATGACTCCTTCTTCTTCTTTTGCTGTAAGGGAGGTCAACAGGAAGTATGTCATCGGCTCTTACTATTGCTGGTATTGTTGATACCTAACTATAGCGTCATTGAGTATCGTTTTGTTCATAAAATGCGCTACAAAGGAATAATATGTTAATTGATGCTATAATTAAACTATAGATCATATGTGAATGAAAACAATTACTGTGCATGATCTTTTCGAATTTATGCGGATTTGACCGGTGGATGTCGCTAGTGTAATTATTAATTATTAGAAGAAAATGTCATATTATTGTGAAAAACTAAATTATTATGAAATAAAAAATTGTATCATTATGCAAAAACTTAATTTTTTTACAAGATACTATAATTATTACCATATAGTAAGTCAAGACAATGCATAGTCCTTTTGTTGAGATGCTAGATCATAGTAACTGTCTCTAAATTTCACAAAATTTAATTGTAATCATGCAAAAGTTTCCTATTATTAAACTGTTTTAGGTTATTTTGGTAACACTTTACAATAAGGTTCATCAGTTAACATGAGTTAACTACTTTGGTTAACAAACTAAGAATGACCAATAGTTCTTCAGCATTTATTAATCTTAGTTCATGTTAATTTCACCATTTACTAATGCATTATTAAAATGTTGTGCTTGTAAATAGTTAATGTACTCTGAATTAACACAAACTAACAGTCAACAACTGTATTCTCATTAACTTACTTTAAAAAAGAATAACATATACTGTAATAAATGTATTGTTCATTGTTCGGTCATGTTAATTAATACATTAACTAACATTAACTAATGGAACCTTATTGTAAAGTATTACCATATTATAAGTCATTTTCCTAATATAATATTATACAGTAAATGTAAGCACGGTACACTGTCAGTGTATGGAAAACAGTAACTTCTAAATATCACGAGAGTGTGAAAAAATTACATATTACAAAACAAGTCCTTTATTGAAGTACGACTAAAACTTTTTTCCCCCTCGTTTGTTTGAAAACTGAAATGGTTTTACCTTTTCTGGCACCACACTTTTCCCGTCCCAGGCGTACCCCCTCTTGGTGAAGTAGTTTACAGTGGCAAACTCAATGAGAGCCGAGAAGACAAAGGCGTAGCAGACGGCGATGAACCAGTCCATGGCTGTGGCGTAGGCCACCTTGGGCAGAGAGTTTCTTGCGCTGATACTCAGGGTGGTCATGGTAAGGACAGTGGTCACTCCTGCAGCGGACAAAGCATAAGAAAAGCGTGTGCATTTAACAACTATACGTCAGGTTTTAATCAGTCTGCCAGAAAACAAATTGTGTTTAATACTGATGGGCCCCTTTGGTCTTCAGAACTGTCTCTATTGAACTCTATTGTACTGAACTCCTATTTTAAGGTAATCAACAAGGTTACGAAAACATTCCTCAGAGATATATTTACATGCAACACAGACTCAAACGTGCCTCTTGAAATCAACACGGAAATGACTGAAACTGCAGTTAATCGTCCCCATGTTAAAATGCCCATTTTTAGAACATTTTTAATTTATTTATTTCCTTTTTTTTACAGACTAGTACAAAAAGCAATTGTGGTCTATATATCAAATTTTGCCCCCATTACAACTGTAAGGGGGTTTATTTTTTTGCTAATTATCCGCTTAAATTATATTAAACCTTACTATGCGTTCACACCAGACTTGCACAAATAAATCTATTGAAGCTATGCGCGCATAGTTGGACGCTTGAACATTTTGAGTTTATTTGCTTCATTCGAACGTGAAATTAACTTCACAACAGATGCAAATCTGCATCATGGGGGGTTTCAGCCAGTTGAGTTCACGCAACATTGTGATTTCAACCACCGTTTTTTTGGATAATTTTCAAATTATTACTGTTATCATGTCATGAAATGAAGTTTTAAAGGTATTTCAGGTGAGAATGTAGATGTTTAAAACTCAAATCTGCTGGTTATTTATAAAGACAGAGCCTATTTAGAAACGTGTTTCGCCGATTTTGGAACCTCATTCGCGCGAATCGCATAGCAGGTTGTCTATTTGAGCCTTTGCATTAACTTAACATGTAAATTACTCACGTGTAATGCTTAATTTACATCTGGTGTGAATGCACCATTAAAGTTCTGCATAATAAAGGGTGTGGCCACTTGATTGACAGGTGGATTGCCCTGCTGTCCCCACCGTCGAACTGGGTGGGGGACCAGCTCCACTCACATCTTTGCCCATTTTTGATTATCTGGGAGTGATGCGCTGCCAAGTTGGCGATGGATGGCTCCGTCCATTTTTAGCTTCAAAAACATTTTTCAGAAACCTATGGGTAACGTCACGGACACAACTTTCAAGCTTTTATAAAGTTGATGCTCTAAATAGATTTCTGCAACACCGTCATCGCATGTTTTATGGCAGTTTCAAACTGAAATGTCCAGTGAGTGGCATTACTAAGCAGGTTCAATACGTGAACACTGGCACTTTTTGACGTGTTTTTTTCGGTGTTTTTATTACGTTGCTTCAGGTATGCATTGTGGTGGTTCATAACGTCTCTAAAAGTTAATGCCCTATCATGTTGAAAATATCCCCTACACAAATGCAATGTTAACAAATGCAAAACTGTTACCGTGAGGCAATCGTGCTATTTTATCTTCCTTTTTATTTGAATGGATTTGATCTGTTTGGTTGAACTGTTATTTCTCAGCATTCGTACTGGAGCTGTATATGTGACGACAATGTTCAAAAGTATCAGTTTTCAAACCTCGCAGCATGTTATACTCGTTTTGAAGTCATAACATAATATTCTGCAAAAAAATAGGCTTTATTGATTGAAACTGTAAACCTGTAAATCATACTTAATGTGAAAAGGAATAAGAGTTTAACTCTTAAATCTGAGTTTAACGGCCGCAAGTGTTCATTTCAACTGGAAACTTCAGCGATTTGTGTGTATAGTTTTTTTTTTTTTTTTTCAGAAATGTAGGTAGAGGCACGTATTTACAATGAGTCTATGTTGTTAATATGACAGCATCTCTGTTGTAACGAGTGGTTATTTGTGATGACATTGCCTTTCTATAAACTCAAAGTTTGGCCATTCTTGGCCATAGTTAATATCTCCTGATGTTTAAGAATATTTATGGTATGCACTGTCAACAATATATATTAGTATGATAGAACAATGTTTTATGTAGCTACTCTTTAGCTGTTTTAGTCCTTAATCTATCCACATGTTGAAAATAATCAAATTTATGTGGCTCAAAGCACGTATCTACATTTAAGATTCATTCAAAGCTATGTAAAATGACTGTAAATGTTTCATTAGAATGCTACACGAATTCAACAATTCAACAACACTAGCCTATAATAAAAAAAAAAAAAATTGGTGAATCTTACCGCATCAATAAAAACCTTCCAAAAGAAGAATTGAAAATAAAAACATGCTCGTGGTTTCTGCTGTTTCTTAGATGTTCTAATAACATTAGCATACTCTGTCACTAATTCAGTTCAGAGATAATATATACTGACCTACATGAAGTACAAAGAACTGCCGAGAGCTTTTAATGTTTTGTGACCATGGATCCTCAAAGAGATCCTGTAATGAGGCAAGATCTCCAGTAGACAATGCACTCAGTTCTCTACACAGTGTTTCTATAAATTTTAGAACACATTTTCAATGTGAACTGTGTTGGCTGGCAAACATTCATTATAATGAATTATGTGTCCTGTTGAATGTAATTAAACTGAAATTGTAGTGCATATTTATTACTGCTATCTCTTCTGCTCAATACGTGCCTTCATCCTGAAATCAGGCTGATCCTCTTGGCAAACACTGATTCGCATCGCTTCATTAACAATGTTTATCTGTTTTTAAGCCACAAAAGTAATACCAGAGAAAAATAACCCCACATTTGCTGTTTGCTTTCACGTGACAAACATGTCAATAAGATATATTTGGTACTTCAGTACTATTCATAATAAAAATAGCTAAATATTTAGGGCAGATTTTGCCGAAAGTGTCCATGTGAAACGATGCTGTAAAGATACACCCAAAGGTAAAGCTTTAATTAGTTTAGTCGGCATGGTTCTGAAAAAATTCCACTCATCTTGTTTAAATACAGAACATTTGTTAAGATGATCTGTATCCTTTCACAAAATTTTCCATGACACACAACAGGATAAGAGCCAAATTAAGGAACAATGAATAATGATATTGCAACAAAAATGAAATTAACTCTCAAAGGTGTTCAGTAATGTTGTTGGGGAAAGAAAGCCTGTGGAGACTATAAATGATGGAGAAAAAAAAGAGCACATTTTCTTTTTGGCAAGCATGTAATATAGCAATAAAATGTCGATAAAATTATAAATTGTTCTTTCTTTTATTTTCTTTATTTTTTTTTGTTGTTGATCCACAAAGGGGGAGATGGGGGAGTGTTCAAGAAACATGTCTGAAATAAAATAAAATAAAATAAAATAAAATAAAATAAAATAAAATAAAAACCTGGAGAAGATTCTAGATGCATTTTCTTTTTATATATGACTATACATATATAGTGCTGACAAATGATTAATCGCAACTATTAGGGCTGGTTATTTAACATGTTAATTAGATTAATTAATTATGGGGAAAAATAACGCATTATAATTATTAACGCATCTGACACACTTGCCCTGCCCCAGACCTCTGTGCATCATCTGCCAGTTCATTCAGTCGATTGATGACTAATACGAAGCAGAGCATGGGGCAAAATGTCCCTTTTTGAAATTGTGTCTCATATTTACATCACGTAGTTAAGAAATATCACACGAGCTGTAGGCTAAGTGCAATATCACACTATGTATGTTTATATGTTTATTGAAATTTTTTCCTGCCCTTTTTAATTATTTAATTTATAAATGAATATAATAACAATAAAGCACAATCAAATCCTTATATATTAATCACATAGCACTTGAATCCAGTTAAAGGTGTAATCTGCCGATTGTCCTGCAGGTGATCACATAAATCTGTCTTCTTACGATGCACTTAGGACTTTACGATTACTCCAGAGCACTCGTAGATCTAAGATGATTTTCAAGTGCTACTTAAGTTAACCCACAGCGGCATTTAATTTCTTAATCCATGTTTTGAATGAATTTGGTGAACCATTTGGCGTGTTGAAACACTGGCATATGCGTTGGCTTTGAAGCAGCGCTGCACAGACCGATCGGTGATGACATCAAAGTACCACGAGAAAGAATCAGAAGCACAAGGAGTCGTCTGCTTTCTAAAGCTCTTGTGGTTCTTTGATGTCATACACAGATCGGTCTGATGGAGACGATGATGTCACACACAGATCAGTCTGATGGAGATGATGAAGTCACACACCGATCGATCTGATGGAGATGATGATGTCACACACTGATCGGTCTGATGGAGATGTCACACACAGATCGGTCTGATGGAGACGATGATGTCACACACCGATCGATCTGATGGAGACGATGATGTCACACACAGATCAGTCTGATGGAGATGATGAAGTCACACACCGATCGATCTGATGGAGACGATGATGTCACACACCGATCGGTCTGATGGAGACGATGATGTCACACACCGATCAGTCTGATGGAGACGATGAAGTCACACACCGATCGATCTGATGGTGACGATGATGTCACACACCGATCGATCTGATGGAGACGATGATGTCACACACCGATCGATCTGATGGAGACGATGATGTCACACACCGATCGGTCTGATGGAGACGATGAAGTCACACACCGATCAGTCTGATGGAGACGATGATGTCACACACCGATCAGTCTGATGGAGACGATGAAGTCACACACCGATCGATCTGATGGTGACGATGATGTCACACACCGATCGATCTGATGGAGACGATGATGTCACACACCGATCGATCTGATGGAGACGATGATGTCACACACCGATCGGTCTGATGGTGACGATGATGTCACACACCGATCGGTCTGATGGTGACGATGATGTCACACACCGATCGGTCTGATGGTGACGATGATGTCACACACCGATCGGTCTGATGGAGACGATGATGTCACACACCGATCGGTCTGATGGAGACGATGATGTCACACACCGATCGGTCTGATGGTGACGATGATGTCACACACCGATCGGTCTGATGGAGATGATGATGTCACACACCGATCGGTCTGATGGAGATGATGATGTCACACACCGATCGGTCTGATGGAGATGATGATGTCACACACCGATCGGTCTGATGGAGACGATGATGTCACACACCGATCGGTCTGATGGAGATGATGATGTCACACACCGATCGGTCTGATGGAGATGATGATGTCACACACCGATCGGTCTGATGGAGATGATGATGTCACACACCGATCGGTCTGATGGTGATGATCCACTTCAAGCCGAAAAAGCCTAATGATTCAATGAACCATTCATAAAGAACCATTTACTTCACTCCTGAATGAGTCAGCCATTTGAATGAATCAAACCAATGAATAAATGACTCGATGACTTAATCATTAAGACATTTACCAGCACCTACTGGCAGCCTTAGTTTATTAGAGTATCATATCATTAAATAAATAATTTAATATTTTTTTATAGTAATAATAACCCCCCCAAAAAATGTAAGTTATAGTTCACCTAACCAAAAATTTTGTCATCATTTACTCGCATGGTTCAAAAGATTATATGTAATAAACTTTATCAAACTAAATATTTCTTGCTGAATCTACTTTTTGTAATCTCTGTTTGATAATTTGCACAACAATGACTTAAAATTATATTTTCAGAGTAATTTCTCCAAATTTAATGTGCGATTAATTAATTCTGTGAGTTCCTTATGTTCTATTGGACACTTTAACATCCTTGGCCTAATTTCCATATTACTCTCAGAATTGCATGGTAAAGATGTTCTTTGTTGTTGAAGATTACTTCTTAAAAGGCCTTTTCAGCAGCTTTGTTTGGGTGGAATTTGAGTCTCGGCTGTCTTGAGTTATTTAGTCATATCTCTCTCTCTCTCTGCACTGATAATATTAAGCTTACAGTTCTACGTCTCAACAATGTTATCCTGGTCTTGAGACCTATCCAGAAGCAATATGAACCGTCTCTCTGGTTAGCTTCCAAAACCCCAGGTCTCCAGAGTAATATCTTCAGCACAATATGTTCAGTCTTGTGCTGCTGCTTCTGTGATATACAGGTAGATCCCCCATGGACCCATAATACTGCTCATCATTTTCCTTTAACATCATAGTCTTGTGACTTTACTGACTTCTTCACACCAACATAAACCAAACTATCGGCTTTATGCTTTGTTATAAATCAAATGATGAACCAGCAGGGTAGTTTATCAGCGTGTTGTGCTATCATAGATATTTACTCCATTGTCTTTTGTTAAAAGGATAATCCACTCCCCAAAAATTAAACCATACTCATTATCTGCTCACCCTCATGCTGTCCCAAAACTGACTTTCCATAGAACATGTGTTTCATTATTTGGCAGAAAGTTCCAAGCTACTGGAAGTGGACAAGACAGCTGTGGTCATTATTTAGAAAGAAAATTAGCTTCTTGGACGTTCTTCTACATATCTTTTGCGTTCTATACAAAAGAAAGTAATACCTAAGGTTCAGCAAATGTTGATGGAACTGTACCCTCCAGGGTAGGTTTTCCCATCAATCAAGCATGTACAATTTGATGTTTCCATTTTAGGCCTTTCTCAACCAATTCTTCAACATTCAGATAACATCGTGCTCCCTGTATTTATTCAGTTGTTAAGTGCTTGTGTCCTAACACTTGTTAAGGTTTCTCATTCGAGATGTTGTTAATGTAGTTCAGTTTCATGAATCAAGATGTTGTTTCTTCTGGAGGCAAATGAGAGAAAACTTTCCTCAAGATGATGCACTAAAAAGCGTACATTATGGGATACCCTTCAGGTGTGATGAGATAGACTCATCCTAGTTCATTAGCTGATGGCATTAATTGCCTTAAAAGAACGCACCCTCGCCATTACTTCTCAGATCTCTTTCCTTCAGGAAATCAATTATCTAGCCATGCAATCTTCAGAGTTTCATTTTGTTTCAGCAGCTCATTTTAAGTGGAGTTTATGTTCCTTTAAAGTGGAACACAATGCTGTTTCTTTTTGAGAATGGAGAAAGCTAGGCCCGTCACAATGGTTCTGTCTGACTACGTTCGTTTTGTAATCTGAGGATGCTCTACCTCCATGAGTGTTCAGGATGCATGGACCGATTTGTTTCTTTAGGCTATCAAAACTTGGCGCGTGAAGTTAATTGCTCCATGGTTGATTCTGCTCTGTCTGCTCTACGGTGGTTTGTACATGGTACTGAGATTTGCATTAGGGGATCACCTTGTTTCTTCACAGAGAACATGGACACTGCTCTGGCTCCATTCAGGCTCAAGAGCATGTGTGTTTCTAATTACCTCGAGGACTAGCTGATTTTAGCCCAGTCTGAGAATTTTAGGCAATGAATATAGTCATTTTAATATTTAATAAATGACTTGCACCTCAAAACGAGCAGACGAAACGCAATAAATGCAGTCAATGCTTTCAGAGGTGGATGCTGCTGTTTGGGAATGCAGTAATGGAACAGTTCAGGGAGGCAGTTGTACAGAAATACTTTGATGAAAACTTTGCTCGAGCATTTCAGAATCAGCAAAACATTTCAGACGCTGTGGAACGAGATCGGTCCCCTGGTTAGTCAGGTTTTGCCGTCCCATAGTGTAAAGTCACATGACTTTTTTGATGCACATGGAGAAATTTACTTGGTAAATGCGTTTCCATCTCCCATTATTCGCATTAACCCTTTTCACACAAGTCAAAAACCACATCAAGCGACTGTAAAAACTTTTTTGCGGATTAAGGGATTTTTATCAGAAATGTTCCTATTTTTATCATTCGTTTCAGATGTAGTACTTCAAAATGCACATAAAAACAGGGTGATGGAAACATAGCTGTCTAGTAACTGAGTCCAGTCGTATTTAGCCTTTGTTTGAATTGATTCAGAGCTGACCTAACTCATAATGCAGAACAGGTTCAGTGGTGGGTAGAAAAAAGAAAAGACACAGTGAAACTATGTGGACTATGAAACCTGTTAGGCTATTTCTCTCAGCCGTTAAAGTGACGTTTATAGAATAATTATGGATTCTAGAATAATTACATTATCTTAAAAAAAAAAAAAAAAAAATCTTAATTTCTGTCAGTAGTGCAAAATCAGTTGGTAGTTATGAATATTTCAAATAGAATAATGTGATGTGAAAAGAGAGAGAGAAAACAGGACTAGAAAAGCGTTCATTCAAACTTGGGCCAATCAACCAGACAATGGTGCACAAAGTTATTGTAAATAGCCTTTGCCAACAAGGCACTATTCTTTTATTATATTTCCCAAGAAAAAGAAAAAAATCCTTGGGTCCTTGGATATGTTTCAATCAGAGTGCATTTGTGTAATACAAGTTAACAGAATCGAGAATGTGAATATAGTTTTGCAAGGCTACAGTCAAGCTACCCAGCAAGAACTAAGGCACAGACAGCTCTCAGAGGCAACTTTTAACATTTGTCTGAGATGCAAACGCTTGGGAATCCAAAGTGCCCAGTCAGGAGACTTAAATCAAGGGTAACCCGACAAGCGGACAGAAATCTCTCCTCTCTGATATGTGTTACATAATACATCACACAGAATCCTCCTGGCACAGTTTAAAACTTTGAAAACTGTTGTGCTCGCTGTCAAATTAAGGATTTATGATTTTGCAGTTTGCATGCTTCTCCTAAAAAGCACTAGCAATCAATGCATGCAGCCTTTTTATAAAGTATTGAAGAAAACAGGAGGATTTCATTAAGCTGTAACTGGAAATGGATAATTCTTTAAGACCAAATACATTTGAGCAAGTTTGCTAAATTTGAGCAAGATCCTTGAATCCTCTTCTGTCCCAAATCCTGCTGACCTAGATATCGTATAAAGGATTTTCAGGATGTGCCTGAAGCTGAGTACCTTAATCAGAAAGGCTTGGATGATGACTTATAAACAAATAAATCAATCATTTTTAAATAATTTTGCCATTGTTACAGATTCAGACCCCAAAACTAAAAGTGGCTTTGCTTCACATCCTGAACATTTATGCTTGATATTCCAGCTTATCTATTTGGTCACACCTTAGTTTGGGGACCAGTTCCCACGATTAACTATTTATTTAATTGATTATAACTCAAAGGACACTCACCAAACACAGTTCTGGCGGGGACAGATTCCCTGTTGAGCCAGAAGGACACCTGGGACAGGATCACGGTCATGATGCACGGCAAATAAGTCTGGATGACAAAGTAACCGATCTTCCTCTTGAGGTGGAAATGTGTTTTCATGACAACATACTCTCCTGGAAGTGAAAGAGAAGGAGATTTTTTTTAATATACATTAATTAATGCGTATATTAGGACGGTCAGTTAAACATGTTAATTTACCATGGTTCATTATAAAGAAATTAACACAAAATGAATGCAATTAATCATGTTCCCTAATCCGTACGTACAACAGCAGAGGCACAGAATGAGACTACTTCACAGAGACAAACCCGTTTCCTAAAACTACTTTCTCTAAGCAAAGATTACTTCTTTAACAAGTATAGTTGAAGTTTCCTAATTTATGCATGATGAACTTTAAAACACAAACAGATATCATGTAGTTATTTCATTTACTATTTCTTTACTCTATATTATAGAATACTGCTTATACAGTATGCATGTGTTGTTATGGCAGATCATGCATTATTCATTAATCACTGCACATTTTTTGTTTCATGTTTTTCCGTGGATTGTCCATATTCATGTGTATGGAAAACATCATGGAGTTTAAGCGCGTTATGTCTGATGCCGCTAATCTGCACCTGCATTTCCCACATGGGAACAAATATAGTACCATATAGTGCTCATGTGTGTTTTCATCTGGAAGATGTGATATTTAAAGCATGTGCAAATGCTACAAAATCATTCTTAGTTAACATAAGAGCAATTCAGGAGACACTCATGAATTAGATTTAGAATGCATATGTTTATCAGATTGTTTATATGCAAATATGGTGCTTAAAATAGAACATGTTGTATGATGCTGTTTTCACATTTCTGTTTTGTGTTTATTGAAAAGCACAGTAGAATTTTTGTTGTAGTTGTTGTTTGTTGTAGTCTGAATTAGCTTTCGGTAAAAAAAGAAAAGAAATATTTAGCATAATGTGGGTCCAGAAACCACAAGTGAAATTAAGAGAAAAAGAATAAATAATAAAATATTTTTTATTGACTGAGTTTACTGACTGATAATGACAAGGTGTTTATTGTTTTTAACTAAATCCACCAGATTATATTGCTGAAAAGGGAGGTAGTCCAATGAACAAAGTCACCCAATTTGGATCCTTTTTTATCTGTATCAGTTGGCCAGTAAAAGAGGGAGCACAATAATAATTTGCACATCCACAAGGGAAATTATCAAATCTGGAACATGCTACTTTGGCTAAACTTATTAAAAAATCAAGTCAAGTCAAATCAACATCCAATCAAATGAAAAACTTGTCGCTTAAGGTGCAACAGTTAGATTGCATTATTAAAATGTTTGGAATGCATATGTAACTGTCTGTAACTTATTTATTTGCCAAGCAACTGTAATTTTCTGCAAATCTGAGACTGTTCCAGAGGGATTCAGGTGAGTGGATCCACATCAGCTTCGGCGTCTGAATCGTCATTATTGTTCTGTGTTCTCATTGGTTTGTTTTAATGTTGGTGATTTCATGTGTATTCAGGAAGTCAGTTCACAAACTGCTCACCCAAGCACAAAAGCATGAAACATTGTAACTGTATATCGTCATGTTTCCTCAAGCAAGAATTTCGAAACTTCACTGAAAACTCTTTTTACAAGTATGGCATCAAAATACAATTCATTTAATATTTACCAATTAAAGGGCAATTTATTTTATTCTATTATTCAAATTGTTATATATAGTATATTGGAGCATTCTACTTTGGCTAAACTTAAAAAACCATAAAACATAACCATAGGCTTAATTTGTAAGCATCAGAGAGTGGAAGCACGCACCTGTGCTGGACTGCACCACACCTGAGTCCACCGTCTGTCCCATCAAGTCATACTGGTTGAGCCTAGAGCCATCGTCAGCCACGACCACAGACTGAGCCGCCCCTCGTGTCCAAACGTACACCACCTCAGCCCTCGTGTAGGCATCTGACAAACACAAACAACACAGAATCAAGCCTCACTCGTCAGCCGTATACTGCAGCCGATTCTCAAGCACAGCGGAGACGCAGCAGACGCTGAAATATTTAGAGCCTCATGGCTTTGAGTCACAAGCTTGTTTTTTATTCATGTGCCCCCCCCCCACTCTTCCTCCAGTGCAGATGCATCTGTTCTTTCTCTGTGAGGATTAGTTGGGTCGAGGTAGAGCTCGCTAAATCAGTTCGACTGGCTGAGTGGACGTGTTGTGCAGAGATGATCTCTACGCTCTGTGGGCCTAAGAGAGTGTCCCCATCTGCTCACACTACTAAGCCTGGAGACGCAGAGTAATATGTGAACTTTCAACGGAAGCGTGTATAATGATGCAGTACTTACAGCTGCCGAATTTGAGAGGGCAAGCATGGGCATCCATTGGGAAGTCCTCCAAATGCATTGGACATTCAGCTCTGACTGTAAGCCTGAGACAGATAGAGAGAAAGCGGGATACAATATTATAGTCAGTCAATTAACCCCCCCCCCCCCCACTGATATATTTGGACAGTATGAGGATAGATGGATGTGTATATAATTGTTATTTAGCGGTGTAAAACAATGCATTGATATTGAAATCCACTGATGTGCTGTTGCTGCTCGCCCATTGTGAATTTAAAGATGTAACCATACACTTGTGGAACGCAAACCAGTCATAAGGGTCCGTTTTTTTATGTTTTTTTTTTATTGGGATTGATACTGTACATCAAGTTCTTAGCAATGCATATTACTAATAAAAAATTAAGTTTTGATATATTTACGGTAGGAAATGTACAAAATATATTCATGGAACATGATCTTTACTCAATATCCTAAAGATTTTTGGCATAAAAGAAAAAAAAATATTTTGACCCGATATAATGTATTGTACAAATATACAAATATATTTTGTGGTCTCATCTGTGTTTATTACAGCATTTAATTTAAAATATGATCTAAATATTATGCATACTGAGGCCACCTGAGGGTTTAGACACTGGCTAAATATCAACATTCCCTTGTCATTTAAGGTTTCAATTTGAGATTGCATAATTAAAATGTTGGGAATGTATATGTTGCTGTCTATAAATTATTTATTTGCTAAACATTTGCAATTTTCACCAAATCTGAGACAGTTCCATAGGGATTGAGCATCAGCTTTGGCATCTGTGTTCTCTTGCTATGAATTGTTATTATTGTCACTTTATTGAAAATTATCAACAATATATAATAAAGCATCTTCAGAGCTCTCATGAATTTAGAATAGAACCAATAACAACATATTTTCCTCTTCTATGCACCATGACTGACATAACCAAACTTCATCAAACCTTTTATTATCACACATTACTGTTTGAAGCCCTGAATATGGGGGCCCTATCCAACCCACATTTTACACAGGAATCACTACTGCTGTGGCTCAGTGGTTGAGCATTGCATTAACAGCGCAAAAGGTTGTGGGTTTGATTCCCAGGGAACACACATACTGGTTAAAAAATATATATTCTGAATGCACTGTAAGTCGCTTTGTATAAAAGCGTCTGCTAAATGTACTGCTTTGTTCTCACAAACTGACAGCATAATACATCAGTAAATGTTGTTCCTGTATGATACGTTTCACCCAATTTTTATTTTGTTTACAGAAATATAAACTTCCATCATAAGCTACTAATTAGGCCGACTAAAGGGTGCTTTATAACGTGTTGTCCTGATATGTGCGTTCGTCCCCTGAGAGGCTGAGGGCCATGTCATGACAAAATTACACTAGCAATCCAAAATATACATTTATAGACTAGTGCATTTATTTATTTTATATGTTGAATATATTTCTATACTGAGTGAGACCCATATTACTTACATTATAAGGAAATTACACGAAAAGGTGATCAGATCTGTTCTTGCTAAGCAGAGGAAAATAAGCAGCAGCTTCACCTCATGGTGTACAGCAGAGTTCCTTCCTCTTTGATCCGCAGAAGTTTGTTAGGCATGGTCATGTTATGGGCGACTGACTTCTTTCCGTTGTGGAAAAACGTGTCGGGCGTCCAGATTTTGCTGGCCATGAGATTGTTGAGACGGAGCACTGCCATGGGACCTTTAAACTTCAGCCTCTCGTCCTTCCAGCTCTGCCTGAAGAACACATCGATGGTGTACTCCTGCAACATAACACAGCTTTTCTCATCCCATACATGAAGAAAGGCTACAAATGATGGTCAGATTCTGTAGTTTCAGCTACAGGTGTTACAGTATATTTAAAAGAATACGTTACACTCTTGTGATTATGGGTCATAGTTACCAGCTGCTGTCAAGCTCCTAAAAGAACAAAATAAGTTCCTTCTTCATTCATCCTCAAATGCTTTGAGGACTTTAGCTGAGACTTTAGCTTTTGTGCCGTTATTTCAGTAAAACTGCAGTCGTCAAGAGGAGCAATGAGTTTTCTGAAGCACTGGTGGTCATAATTAGTGGCATGAATCATTCTAACAACCACTGATCATCATAGCTGCCAGCATTTATTCATTTTGGCATGATCATGCATTATGACAGAGATACAGCCGCATGTTCCACGTAGAGTCACATAACTGAGCGAATCAGATATAAAGAAAGAAAAAAAAACACCTACACCATTTTTAGCTGGCTTTTTGAAATCAGTAGACTTGTTTTTTACTAGCATGCTTGGATAATATGTAGAGTTGCTTCTTGACTTATGTTTGGCACGAGAAACGTGATTCGATCAGTATCTGATATTCTGCAGGATACGCTGTTATGTTATTAAAATATTAAAAGAGTGCATTTCCCTAATCAAGTATATACAGTGGCTCCAGATTAATCATGAAATATATACTGAATAATATCTGAATGACAACACTATTTATCACACCAGGCGGCATCTGACAACAAATAATGCTAGAGCTTTAATCAGAAACAACTTTACTTTTCCAGTCATTTTTACACTGTCCAGGTGGACATTTCAAGCTTTTCAGGTAAACAAACAAACAAAACAACAACAACATTTAAGTATGTAAATGACTCTTCTGAACAGTAAAATATAGAAAATATAGAAAGTGAAAAGTTTTACCATGTCATGGTCTGAGACCGGCCCAATACTCGTCACGAAGATGTCAGTCTTGACTTCGGTTACACGCTCTGTTGAAGCAAGAAATTAGGAGTTTGAGTGTCAATCAGTGTTGGTCATTATACTATTCACACCCCACTATAACCTATAAATACTTTGGTGTCGTTTATGTGAAAATGCTCCTTACTTTCTTGCCTCAAAGAAAAGCATCATGTCTTTGTGCCACAGAACGATGACTGATGTTGACAGAAGTTGTTAGTCAACATCACTTGTTATTTATGACAAGTTGTCACTTTGTGGGCGCTAAGTTAATGCGAGGAAGGTCAAACAGATGCACCGAAAATTAAAAATGATATGCCGCATGTGTGAGGAGTTCCTTGCCAACTCAATGAATCATTCAGTTACGTTCAAAGCTAATTTATGTCAGGTGTTAAATGATCTGCATTTATGTGGAAAACAGTGTTCAGTAGATGTGGTTTGTTCAGAACGAAACTGCTCTCACCATCTTTCAATGACCATACTTTCAATGTCTGATCTCCTGCTTTCATTACAGTAATACATAATTACTTTATACATTGCATGATTGTTTCATAACACTAGATTGTTGGAACATGTTTAGCAAATTGTGCACATTTTAAAGGGATGCTCCACCCCAAAATAATTTTTAGTCACTAATCACTTACCTTCATGCTGTTCCAAACCCGTGAAAGCTTCGTTCATCTTCAGAACACAATTTAAGATATTTTGGATGAAAACCAGGATGCTTGTGAGTGTCCCATAGACTGCTAAGTAAATTACACTGTCAAGGTCCAGAAAAGTATGAAAAGCCTCATCAGAATAGCAGTGTTGGGAACGTTACTTTAAAAAAGTAATTAGTTATAGTTACTCACTACTTGTTCAAAAGTTAGTAACTGAATTACTCTATAACAAAACTAACTCCTTACCAGGGAAAGTAACTATTTGCGTTACTGTAAAAAAAAAAAAAAAAAAAAAAAAAAATGCTATATGTCAAGAGTTTTATTCTGCACTTCAAGTATTATCTTTGTAAGAAAAGTGTTTTTGGCCACTAGCTTTACATGCTCGTTCTTGCCTTTGACCACAATGAATTTGAAGTAGTGCTTATATCTTCACCTTGAAAATGGCAACTTTTCATCGGATTGCTCCTGACTCGCCATATCTGCTGCGAATCTCTGTGTAGCTGTTGCGTGTGTGTGTGTGTGTTTTTGGCGCAGCTGGCGCATGTGCTGGCATCTGTGTAAAAACACTGTCTCTGATTGGCTACTATGAAACACATGACTCTGCCTTAGCCAATCATAATCACTTATCTCGTTACTCGCTGTGTGAGCCAGGGGTGCCTTCGGATTACATAGTTTATTAAATCAATGCATAGTAATGCACCGCATTTAACGTCCAGTAATGTAAACGGCATTATAACGACTGGAAAAGTAATTAGTTAGATTACCGCGTTACTGAAAAAATAACATCGTTACCTAACGCCGTTCTTTTAAACGCCGTTATTCCAAACACTGCAGAATAGTCAGTCTTCCACCAGTTCCAAGGATATATATCTATGTGTATTTTCGCTGTGATTTGAAAGAAAACAGTGCATCCCTGTGGCTGACACAGAAGAGCGTTCTCTCTGTTGCTTAATAACGTTAAGGTTGAACCACTGAAGGAAGATTGACTATTCTGATGAGGCTTTTCATACTATTCTGGACCTTGACAATGTAATTTACTTAGCAGTCTATGGGACACTCACAAGCATCCTGGTTTTGTCCAAAATATGATAAATTGTGTTCTGAAGAAGAACAGAGTTTTTACGGGATTGGAATGACATTGAGGTAAGTGATTAATGACAACATTTTCATTTTGGGGAGGAGTATCCCTTTAACACATTTTAGTCTTAATATTAAGAAATGTGCATTGTGTACAAATAGCCCTCCAAATAAAGTTTGAATCAGTAAGTCTCGAGTTATATGTCAGCAAATATGTTAATATATATATATATATATATATATATATATATATATATATATATAAACTATACTTAGTTTAAATAAATGTATTTTAAATATTATACACAACCACTTAATATAACAACCTGATAAGGTATTATATATGTGTTTCTGGAAACTCTTTTCTTTGCAGAACATTGGATTTACATCTGAGAAGCATTTTTTTTTTTATGCAGAATTTCATGTTGCATCCTACCACCGAAATAAAAATATTAGCAATAAAATTACATAAAATTGCTAAATAAGTAATTTATAAACCTATTTCTGAACAAAAAATAAATAAAAATGATTGGAACATTATTAGTTACTGATTTATTTTCCTGAGGAGAAAAAGTGCTGTTGCATCCGTTTGAAGAAATCTCCCACAGGGCTGGAAACTGGGACACACATGCATGAGGTGAGAAATCCTCAGAGAAACTTGTGCACGTACCTCCGAGTCCAGGCCTGAGACGGTTGTCGTAGCCATCGAGGAGACTGTCCAGGATCCTGGTGAAAACTGTGGTGTTGTCTTTCTGCTCATCTGCGCTTTGACTGGAACTGACAATGCAAAACAGACGTTTGATTCAAAACCCAAAGTCACCAGCAAAGAGTGCCTATTACACCCTGATGTGTAAAATCACTGCAACACCCTCCTCGGGGTAACTCTCAAACATCCAGCCGGTTTAAAGAGAGTTTGCAAACAACAAACCTCCTTCCGTCTTAGGAGCGAAGAGGAATATACACAGGAACAATGCATTATTAATTACCTAAATACTCTTTTAGATGCAAATAAGCATGAGTGAACTCTGCCGCTCATTAATATTTCAGACAATGCTTAGGAGCAAAATGCAGTTTAATCATATAGTGACTTCATGAATAAGAGCCTGTGAGGACGGTGGCCAATATATGTGCCTCTAAAACAATCCCCAGCTGGTCGTTCATACATTATTGCTTGCTTTTTTTTTTTGGTAATCATTGGCATTCTTTTCCCGCTGGCAGGTACCGGAGCACAAATGCAACTGCATACTCAATAATCACTGTTTGGTGTTTCAGAAATAAGCTTGGCATGGAAACAGATTTGAAGGAGAGGATGAGGTCATCATGATTAGGAAGCATGGACGTGTTTCCAAACAGAGAAAAGAGAGAGGGAGAGATGCGACAGACCCCAAAAGAGAGAGAAATGCAACTTGTGTCCTGTGGTTTGGTATTATTGCCAGTAATTCCACTATAAATCTTCCCCTAAACCAACATGGACAACTATTGATTCAAAGCAGTTAAATAAAATTTAAGCTCAATTGTCAGATGATATATGTCCGCTGTCGCTGAGAAGAACAGCGTGTGCTTTTTCTACTCATTTCAATCAGTCTTAATGTCTCCCAGCAGATTTTCCTTTGTGGAGTCCAAAAGTCTGAGAGCACTTTGGTGATTTTAATAAAGAAAATATTTACTATTTCTAGGTCACCAAAATTAAATGTAAGCAAATTATGATGTGGACCATTATGTTCTACAAAGGTCAGATTTATTTGCTTTAATTAATACAAACATTTTCACATCATATTGATTAAAAAAAAAAAAAAAAAAAAAAAAAGAAACTCAAAAAACTTGCAGACTTGCACTCAATTTCTGTTCTACAATAAAAAAGCAAAAAAATTAAATTAAAAAAGCAAAATAGAGGCTTTTTCACAAGTAGTCTCGCACACCTTTGGACCTCAAATTTACAATGAGAATAAAAATGAAATGAGAAGACTTCCACCCTCCCCCATCTGCGCAGAGAGACATACACACACACACACACACACATGCACACAGACCCCATGAGCCACACGGAAAAGGGGTCATGAGAGGAAAACGCAGTCTCATATATTACGCATGCATGCCAGTAACACTCACAGCGTGCTTGTAATGTCAGCCTGACCCAAAATTACATCCACTTTTACCTCTCATAACTGCACAAGAATTTAGAGCTCAGGGCATTTTTAGATATTTTGGCAGATTTAGGAACCATACAGACACGAATAACACACTGCAAAATCCATGTGCTTATGAGCAGCATACAGATCTCCATTAAATATTGTGCAGCAACCCCATCTACAGGTCATCTGAACATCAACAGTGTGAATGCATGCTGTCCAGAGACATGGTGCTCTCTCACATTACACCCTGTATGCCTGTGGCATTTTTAAAGGATTGTTATAAACTTTTCATGGGAGTGTCAACATCACTGTGACGGTCACCCGTCTAAACGTATAAAATATGTCTAAAGCAATACAAATGCTGCATTGCATTTTGCAATCATAGTAACTATGATTTTTGTAAAATAATGTAATATTATGCATTATTAAAACTCATCTTTATGTATTATTATAAACAATCATTTAAAAGTAAATCTGCGGCACGATTCTCTGCTAAAAGTACACATGAATCCAAGCTGCATTCATCGAAATATAAACTTGTTAATATTACACTTTTAAATTAAAACTTAAGAGCGCTTTCAAGCCAAATCCACCCAAATAAATATTTATGTTTATTTACAAACCTTTGCATTCTTTCTTACATTTAAAATAGTAATTGGGCTGCATTTGTTATATGTATATATTCATATATATATCTTACTAATGTTTTTTTTTCTAAATAAACTAATTCACTGATGTTGCTTATGGATTACGGACACGCACACAGTTTTTTTTTTTTTTTTACTTCACAATGTATGTCAGCAATATTCACCCGTAAATGAACAGCACTTCACGAAGCAGTATAGCAGTAAAAGACTGCAGAATGAAAAGCTTAATGAAAGCTTCATTAGCATGACATCCTTTTTGAAGTCTGAGCTTCTGATTCAAGTTAACGTTGTAGGTTTAGATCAAAGACTTACATTTAGATCAAAGTCCTCACATATTAAACTCAACATTACTGTAACTACAGCACAGAGAGTGTTCTTTATCAAAAGCAGAGAATGTGTTAATCATTTCAAGATGTGAGAGAAATATGCATCAACCTCAGGTGCGTAAACATACCTTTTCCCAGCCAGAACGCTGGACACCAGTAAACAGGCCCAAATCCAAAGCCAAGCTGCTCCTCTTCCACCCCACATCATTCTCCAAAGGATGAATCCACACTAAAGAAAAGAAAAAACATGAATTCAATAAATCCTTACTGGAGCAGAGATAAGAAGCGAGGTAAGTGGATGTCAGTACCCATACCATAGCATTGTGATTATAGGGGGCATTTGCATTAATATATAATTAAAAATATGCTTTTAGAAGCACAAGCTCAAAAGAAGTAAGTCTTTAGAGTCGGCTCACACGCAACTACACCAATAAATGCCTGTCTATGGGATACCTGTAATTTTATATTTGTTGTGTTATTGGTTGATCTGCAGTAGAGTAATGCGAGACACTTCATGCAATGCATTTAGTCATCAAAACACAAATCCCATAAAGGCACAGTACCCTATGCCAGTTTAACAAGTGCTGAACAAAATGTTCATATTTCCCCCTTTTAACCTTTGAGATATAATTCAAAGCCTGTGCATGTTTACTGGAGGAATACTGTGCTCTGATGTAGTCATCTTACATTTAGTGTAGATTAATACTACAGCAATTATATACATGATCAGCACTGAGAGTAAACAAATATCACAGATTTGCATGACACCATACGACAGTCATTACGTATTCCACAAGACCCACTATGCAAATCCTCAATGTTTAATCGCACTTAGCCATTTTAGAATATTAATATGTGCTCATAAACATATGAATTTGCATAAGAGTTATATACACATAAAACACAGGGAGCTTTCATTCCGCCGGTTAGCACTACGCATTAACATTACATACACAATCGGTGCGTTAATCCTGCATTGACATCATACAAAATGATTTAGAGCTTCATGTAAAACCTTGATCATATGGCGAGGCTCTCTCCGTGATGCCCACATTCAGATCGCACAGGATATATTTAGGCAAAATTCCCCGATTTCCCAGGGATTATAACGCTTACACAATCCCTACCGTTCACACTTTTGAGTTCTGTCGCGAGAGTGCATCATCAAAAGCACGTCTTAAGGTATCTCTGAATTAGTATCGGGCGTGCGCCTCAGGCTTGCTCCTAAACGTGTAGTAATTCAACTGGAGAAATGAAGCAAACAGTGCGCACATCGCCAAGTTCACAGCAATCATGCGTACTACAAACATCATGCAGAGACAAAAGTACCTCATAATCCATTTTAGGTTTCCATGAATACGGCACTACCTTTATGCAGTTGCGATCCCTCAACCCCCGGTTTTACAATATGCAAGACACAAGCACTTACGTTAAATCGATTGCGCCTTATCATCAAACTTTTGCACACGTCTTTTCTGTCTGGATGCTCTGAGATGATGCTGTGAGATGTGAGCTGTGCTGAATCTGAGCTCGAGGCTGCTGCTGCTGCTGATGATGATGCTGCCGAGCGCGCGCAGCTCTCGCGCACTCTTCATCGAAACTCTTCCCGGTTTACAGCAAATTAGTCATCTACCAAGCCCAAATCCACAAGAATAAAGCTTTACTACAGCAGCACACTGGTGCTATGTCGCTGAAACGAGATCGCTAGAGTGCATGGCGATTGTGTTAGCGGTGGTACCAATCTCACATCGAAAGTACAATCCGTACCATTTTTATATTCAGTACAATTTCACTTGCGCTGCTGTCGACTTAATCTCTTTCAGGGGTTGGAACATCAAATCCGCTTACATTTTTTTCTCTTTGCCCAGATCTCGCCTCTTTCGTGCTGTGTTGTGTTGCGGTAGAACAACAATACACGGCGCATCGTCTCCGTCACAATTAACATGCTATTAATTATTACACCAACATTGTTGAGCGCCGCCACGTTAAAGGCATGCCAGGCATGCATGCAATAATATGCACGGCAATCCGCGGTGCATGCACACGCACACAACCCCAAATAAAGTCAAATGCATGCATTTCTCACCGAAAAATCCCGATGGCTCGAATCTTTCCCAAAATCACCGTGTAGCAGTGTCTCACCCAGCGCCTGGAATATCGCACAATATGATTTTTTTTCTTCTTAAATCAAACGCTCAGGGAAGATCCGCAGTCCTTACAGCGCATCTGCAGAGGAGCTTTTCTGATCATTTGCGTAGTGAGGACACAAACTAAAAGCCGGAGGGTGTTTTAAACGTGACATTAACGAGGAAAATAGCGCAGCTTATTAGAGGCCACGTCGCGAGCATCGATCTCCGCCTGCTGGGTGTTAGAGAGCGATGCTGGGGCGATCTGAAACATTAGGACAGCTTTCATACAAACTCCACAGCGTCTTGACGTTTATGCGTCCGTGTGCATGCTTAACAAGAGATGACGACGAGTAACCTAGTCGTTCCACTTTAACCTGATGCAATGCGAGCAACAGCCTCAATACAAATAGGCGACTTTTAGTTCTTAAATTTTAAAGAGAACCTTAGTATGCAATGTCTTGGTCTCTTAAATTCACCATGTTGCCATCCTGGAACTACCTGAGCAAAGAAAGTCGGATCTCGCGTATCACTGCACGTTTTGCACGTGACTGTGCAGACGGCGTCATGTGCAGCAGGAAAGTTTTTATTTATTTATTTATTTATTTTATTTTTTGCACAGCGTACCCTTCATATAATCAGCAACTCATAAATGATTCACATTTATGGGGTGACATTAGTTCTAATGCATGGTTCGTAGGCTATAACTTTTCCCGTTTCGCTTCAGCACCGCGGACAGCCACGAGACTGCAGACAGCTTTCATAAAGGTTTCTAACAGCAAACACGTGCACTGTAGGGTTGTGGATAGTTCTTGAATACACAGAGCCCCACAAACGATTAAACCTTTGCATAATTAAGCATTGTAACAAAACATATTGTTAACAAAAATATAAACATACATACATACAATTGCCGATCATAGTTGCGTGCATATAATTTCCTGTGCAAGGTTAAGCCTCTAAAATTTATAAATAAATGAATAAATAAATGTCCCACAGACGTGGTAATAATGGTAGACACAATTATTCTGCTATACTGGTAACATTGTGAAATAAATGTGTAGCCTACATTGAATGCACAATATATAAAAGTTTCTGACAAATGCTCATTCTCTCTTTATTACAGTACATTTGAGTAGTTTTGGACAGTAATTATCTCACTTTTCAATATATATACAAAACAATGCTATGCAATGTATGCTATTTCTTGGAATGTTCATAAAATGTAGTCACATCCTTGCTTCAAAACTGGTTTTGTCTTTTAGTATTTTGACTTTTTGCAACTATTTGTACTCGATACCGCTCAGGATAACCTTTGTTTCGATATGTTGAGATATAAAGCAATGTTTTCATTCTGTGTTTACTATTCTTGAGTTAGAGAAATCATTGTACCTGATCTTTGACCGACTGTGTTACAGTCTTACTCATTTACTCTTCCTCTTAACTGTTACACTGTCAAAGCCAATGCTTTGAAATACTTCTAATTAAAGTCTCACATATGCAAAGCAATGGACACATTCTAAAGCATTCTGTTCTAATGCATCCCTGTACATTTTGTGCATCTGATAAATAGCAACACTTTTCTGCATATTTTAACTTATATCCTTCCTACCAGCACCGGAAAAAAAATGTCCTTTGACACAAATAAGAGTGTGAAATGCTTTGTGCATGGAATGCCAAGAAAATACACCAACTGTCTTCATCTTTTGATAGTGAGCATTGGTGATGCTAACTGTTAGTTGTCAGGCTGTGCATCTACGGGGGAGCAGACAGTGAGCAGTTTATGTAACAGTGATTACAAGCTCGGGATTTAGTAAACCGCTGCACACATTAATACTTCTCAGGCCATCTGTTTTGCCTCTTGCTTTCTTTCCTTAACATTTAGCATTCTTTAGCATGCATGAAAGAGTATTCAGTGTTTGTGTATATACAGTAGGTAAACTTAACAACTGACTATATAGCCGAAAGTAAACTTTCTCAGAGATATCTCTGTATGACAAAGCCTCGAGATATTTCAGCTTGTTCAATAGAAAAGTAAATTTCAAATTCTGAAATTCTGAAAGTTATGAGTGTGTCACAAGTATTGGCCTGAGGTTATGACAGAAACTGTCAGCCCACGCTTGAAATAGGTAGAGAAGGACGAATCTCAGATTTCCTGGAAGAAACTGGTGACATAATCAACACCTAGGTGCTTCAACCGTTCAAGACTGCCAGATCTGTCACTGTTTTGGGAGAAGCAGCAACCAGGCTTCCAGGTTTCTCAAGCACGAGATACAGGTGCACGGTTAATCACATGATGGGTAGGAAAGCGTCAACAGGTGCTCAAAGGATTTGCCTGCTGAACCAGGTGTGAATGTCATCAGTAAGGACATCAGTAACACATGTAATTCATTCAGAGATGAGACCGAGAAAGATGATAAAATATAGAATATTTACTGCATTAGAGTATGTATATTTCAAACCTTCTAAACAAGAGATATGGACAATGAAATTAAAATGAAAGGCTGACAGCCCCTATATGACACAGTCAAACCTCATATATTATTATTATTATTTTTTATTTTTTATTTTTATTATTATTATTTTTTTTTTACTAGTGGGTGCTGGACACTATAATTCATTTTTTCAAAATAGCTAAATAAAATGAACTGTGACATTGTAATGAAAAATTCTTCATATAGTGAACTACCAGACTGATGATAACTAGTGTATTCCTATAGTGTTCCCATAGTGTTCCTGTGGCTCAGTGGTAAAGCATGCATTAACAATGCAAAATGTTGTGGGTTTGATTCCCAGGGAACGTGTTAGGTAAAAAATGTTATCCTGAATGCACTGTAAGTCACTTTGGATAAAAGTGTCTGCTAAATGTAAACTTGACAATGAAACTTATACAGACTCTCTCTCCACTCTCAGAGATGGACGTTTCCAAACGTATCCTTTCCAATCATCCTACTACTAGGTTTCTGGATGTCCAGGGAGGAGTTATGGTTGATGAACTCAGTTGTATAAAGTAGTTGTGATGAAATTTTGGGTTAGATGGAACCACCAGCAGTTCTGTCTTAGTAAGGTTGAGCTGAAGGTGATGGTCATACATCCAGCTAGAAATGTCACTCAGAGAGGCTGAAATGCGAGCAGCTACCGTCGGGTCATCTGGTTGGAATGAGAAGAAGAGTTGGGTGTCATCAGCGTAGCAGTGATAAGAAAAGCCATGCTTCTGAATGACAGATCCTAATGACATCATGTATATGGAGAAGAGAAGTGGTCCGAGTACTGAGCCTTGAGGAACCCCAGAAGCAAGAAATTGTGACTTAGTAACCTCACCCCTCCAAGACACCCTGAATGATCTACCTGAGAGGTAGGACTTAAACCACAAGAGAAAGCTACTACTAAATATTGTAGAAACATAATTTTCTGTAAAGTTGCTTTGTAATGATTTGTATTGTAGTTGAGTGGCCACATTTGAAGCCAGATATGTTGCTATCCAGGAGGTTGTTCTGTACAAGAAACATAGAGGGTTGAACACAACTCGCTCAAGTGTCTATGCAATGAATGGAAGAAGTGATACCAGTCTGTAGTTTTCTTAAAGTGCTAGATTTAGAGATGGTTTCTTAAGCAGTGGGCTTACCCGAGCCCGCTTAAATGCTGATGAAAATGTACCAGTGTGAAGAAAGGTGTTGATAATGTGAGTAAGTGAAGTTATGACTGAAGAAGAAATGACCTGAAGGAGGTGAGTGGGGATAGGATCAAGTGGAGAAGTAGTAGGATGATTGGAAAGGATACGTTTGGAAACATCCATCTCTGAGAGTGAAGAGAGAGTGAATATAAGTGTCATTATGAAGTTTACATTTAGCAGACAGTTTTATCCAAAGTGACTTACACTGAATTCAGGATAACATTTTTTACCTAACACTTTCCCTGGGAATCAAACCCACAACATTTTGCTTTGCTAATGCATGCTTTACTACTGAGCCACAGGAACACTATAGGAACACACTAGTTATCTAACAATCCCCATATCCGCTGATTGGCATCATCACTCTGTTTCCTCTCCACCAGAAAGCTGGTGTGTGGTGGGCGTTCTGGCGCTATATGGCTGCCGTCGCATCATCCAGGTGGATGCTGCACACTGGTGGTGGATGAGGAGATACCCCCTGACAATGTAAGTGCTTTGAGTGCCTAGAAAAGCACTATATAAATGTAATTAATTATTATTATTATTATTATTATTATTATTATTATTATTATGTCACAGTTCATTTTATTTAGCTATTTTGCAAAAATGAATTATAGTGCCCAGCATCCACTAGTAAAAAATAAATAAAAATTATATATGTCCATATCTCTTGTTTAGAAGGTTTGAAATATACATATATACAAATATAAAAAATTATATAAAAAAAATAAAAAATAATAATTGGCACTGAAAGTGATTCTATAATTGTGATGAAACCCTATAACCATTATTACGGATATTCTCGAAAGAAATGGTGGAAAATGTGAGGAATTTCAGTGCTGAAATATTTTGCAATCTTTACTTCAAAGATAAATGCTGGTGTGGAGCTCTCCGTGGTCCTGAACGCTGAGTACTGTATACGCTGTCCTCAACCGTATGACTGTCGCTTTCTGTTGGTTCAGAGGATGACAGGGTCTACAGCGAGCTGTCACACTAGAGTGGCTCATCTCAGCATGGGCCTGTCTCATCAACCTCCAGCGGCTCGGAGAGTACCTCTACACACGCCATTGCACTGCAAAGCCAAGCTTGTACAAGAGACAGACAATTTGAGAGCTATTTCAGTCTAGTCTGAGGGCCGGCCACTGTCAGGTCAGGCTTAAAGACAGCTATCATGCAGTAGATAACAAAGAAGGAAACATATGTTCGTCACGTCCTGTCATAAATTAGGATTTTAACAATATATATAGACATTTTTTCACATTAAACTTATGAACTGCCTTCTCAGCAAAGCATTGCAATCAGCTCAAAAATTTATTTTTTATATATTTTTGTATTATTTATCTCTAGGAGAAAGCACTGAACATTGCTCATCCCAAATATAACCAGTTTAACATGGGAACATAGAATAATTATATTTTCTTCTGGTGAGGCATTTCCTTTTCTAAATTTCTCATTGCATTTTCTCCACACTTAAATGGCACAGGGTGAAATGCCCCCTAGTGTGCATTAAATACCAGCCTGTCAGAGATTAGAGCTTGGCTCAATTTGGTGCAAGTTATGGTCAAAACTGTTTACATAGCTGGTCGGTTTAAACATTAAATTGTTTTGACTTAATAAAAGAGTCATGGGCTATATAAATATATTTAAAGCTACACTTGAGCTTGTTTAATTTATTGGATATTTTTGCATTATGTCATGAGTCACTTTTAGATTAATAGTAGTGATTTATAAATACAAAGAGATGCCACTGGTGAAGATGTTAAAAATAAAAACAAAATAGCATTAATATAAGAACACAATGGAAGAAAGGGAAAATAAACATTCCTTCTTTCTAGTGGAAAAGATGCTTTAAAGACAGTAATTACTACCCTCTCACACAGGAACTGTAATCACGTTTAAGCCTCCTCTGTCACGATGGTAAATCTTCAGAGTGAGGAAACTGATGAAGGTCAAGAGTTTAGGGGGTAAGACAAAGGCTTATTCATACTGCGTTACTCGTAAGGAGCCCAAAGTCATCATCCAAAGAGACTGTTAAAGCATTAGAGCATCATTTCCTAAACCTATAATCACTAACTGACCAAACTCTACCGTAAGATGATAGCATCATAAGCACTTTTCACAGGTATATAATAGGGCCTAAAACTATTCAAACTTTATAGGAGTAGCTCACCCAAAAATGAACATTTTCTGAAAATGTGCTCACCCTTAGGCCATCCAAGATTAAGATGAGTTTGTTTCTTAATCAGATTTGGAGAAATGTGTCATTTCATTACTGTCTGAGCAATGGATGCACTGCAGTGAATGGGTGCCATCAGAATGAAAGTCCAAACTGCTAATAAAAACATCACAATAATCCACAAGTAATCCACACCACTCTAGTTCACACAAAGAAAGAAGGCGTGGTTTCAGTAACACAGTTAGTGTTGAAGCAGTCATGTCAGGGAGATGTGTGTGTATCTAGGAGAAAGCAAAAACACTTTATTTGGCCTTCTGAATGTAGATGCATTTAGAAGTCTTTAAGATTACTTCTGACAGAACAGCAATGCATTTTATGGATGACCGTTTCGTGAACCAAGGAGAGGAGGTGATTCTGACTTTGCTACGACAATCTGGCACTTCTGAATCAGCTTCTGGAAGTATGTTTTATTATTAGTTTATTTCCTATTGACTGTTCAAATGCATAGTTTTGCGTGTCGAGTGGAGTCAGCTGTCTTAACCATCTGTGGCTTGTGTACTGCAAACACATACGAGCTTCATCACTGAGTCTGTAACTCTTTCAGGCTTGAACTGATGGTAAAACTAAGGACATTATTAACTGTATTTACATTTATTTTATAAGAAGAACCTTACTATTATGGAAAGGGGTGTTACATTTTCTATGAGTGATTGCGGTGTCCGGCCAATCACAGTGCACCAGGTCGGCTGGCCAATCAGAGCAGACTGTGTTTGTCAGAAGGAGGGATTTTGTAGAAAACGACATGTTTGAGAGAGGCGGGACATAGAGGACCTACAATAATGAACAGTATTTGAAAAATAATGTGTTTTTGAACATTAAATCATGTCAACATATTCTGTTACACCAAATAATGATCTTAAAAAAAACATCATATGACACCTTTAATTGATGGATTAGAGTGCATTCCCACAAATGAAAGAAACCATGGTTGTATATGAAGAATACAGTCAACTCTCCAAGTTGTGTAAAAACGGAGAAGATGCAAGGAGAACATTTAATTATTTAATTATGCCCTATTATGGTGTCACAAATATAAGGATTTTATTTAATTAATTAAAGTTTCTTCTGCCAATTGACAATCAGCCACGGGATTATTTATCTAGGTCATTAGCATCATCAGCATTATAGCAAACGACTGGAGGCTGTGTCAAGACTCGGATTTTGCATAATAAGCATTCCACATTCCATGATACATGCACTAATGCTTAAATTAATTAAACAAGAGCACTACACTAATAAACATTTGACCATACCTCATTTTCCCTGTGGCTCTACTCGCATGGGTTCATGGAAAGATAACAGCTGCTGACAGCCGCTAGAAGTTTTACAGAAAGTTATTTGAGCAGATGGAACCAGCTCGGCACCACTGTGTTTCCATGGTAATGTGAAGTTAACCTTATTTTCGTGTAGCATTTCTCATTTCCTTCTCAACACATACAAATCGCACTCACACTCACACACTTGAGCTAAATGTGTCACACTTACACAAATAACCCAAGGGCATTTTCATCTACATTAGCATAGCTTCTGTCCAGCGAACTCAAGGTGCCTTCAATCATGGCTCAGAAATATGGAAGCGGTATGTAGAGGGAAAATAAGGAGCATCGGAGGCAGGGGCTCCCTTTGAGCTATGGCTATTCCTAGATACATAAATAATGTAATGCTCCTCCAGATTATAACAGCAAAGTGTTTGCTGTCAGTGTTAAATCTTAAACCATTTGGCATAGTCAAAAAGTGCAATTCTTTATTATGTCCATTTTATCCATCACTTTAGACAGATATGCAGAGATAAGAGATACTCGAGATCTACTATAACTGCTGTGCTTATGTTATAAAATCCTTCTTTCCTTGCTGTTTTGGCAAAGAAATTCAAGGTATTTTGGTTTTGTGCAGCCCTGGATTTATTCTGTTTAAGGCATATTACCCAAAGCATTTTTTTTTTCTGTTTAGATTTTTTCTTTAAAAAATCCATAAAATATTCAACATGATACAATGCCGCAAATCACTGTGGGTGAACTGTCCCTTTAAAGTGCAAAACCACTACAAATGTCATAAACTATAGGTATAATGTTAAATTCAGAATCAGAATCAGAATCAGAATCAGAATGAGCTTTATTGCCAGGTATGTTTACACATATGAGGAATTTGTTTTCGTGACAGAAGCTCCGCAGTACAACAGAATGACAGCGACAGAACATAAAACACATAATAAAAAAAATAAAATAAATTTTTTTTTTTTTTATCTTAAGTAGATAAGTAGATAAGTATTCTTTAAGTATGATGCAATGATGCTGGTTAGTTTAACGGCACTGGCTGTTCAGACCACAATGTCTGATAAAGGTCATATTTTAAAACCTTTAAAAAAGTTTTTGGCTTCAGAAGAATGCATTTGCCAAATGCATAAATATAAATCGAAATATTATTATATTATGCCAACCAACCCCAAAACTTTTTTTTTTTTTACCTGGGGAGTTCATTTTAGTTTTGAAACAAAACAATTAAGTAAATATTAGTAATTGTCTTGAATTAACAGAATGTCTTTAAGAAGAAGATTTGTGAAATTATATTTGAATAAATATAACTGTGTGTGGATCAAATTTTCAGTTACATTTCTATGACACATTTTTCTAAAACACATTTTGTGAATTTCTATTTGAATTCTATGAATGCTTCTAATTAAATGATTTGCTTTCCAAGCTTTTTTGTTTAAAAGTCTCTTTCAGGTCCTACACATTCTAGATTAATACATGGCCTCCTGCCAATACAACCTTGTCTGAAGGTCAAGACCTCCGATAATTGAAGATTTTGACTGCTTCCTCTCAGTTTCGACTTTCTCCAACTAACAATCCCAGCAGCCCATGTGCTGAACCCATTATCTACCTCTGGATCCATGAGCTCAGTTCAGCCCATTAGCTGAGCTGCGTTTGTTAGGACACCCACACATCTGCAAACAATCAAGACCAGTAGAATAAGCAGGTAGTCGTTCCTGTGCAGACATCCTAGCATGATTATTGGAAACTTCTCCTACTGTGTATTTACAGTCACCTCCCACACACAGGCAAGAGGTGTCGATGCTAACTGCTGTCACTCCAGCGATCACACGCTCGTCCAGGCAGGCTCAAGTCTCTATAGACTCTGACCCAGCTGGTAAATAAGACTCTTTTCTTCACCATCAGAGATCATTAGAATGTCCTTGCTACATCAATTAGTCAGTTATTAGGGTGTCCCTATGCTATGTTTGTGACAAAATGATAAATAAATGCACACACACACAAATATAAACACATAAATAAATAAATAAATAAATAAATAAATAAATAAATAAATAAATAAATAAACTTATTTGTCAGAAACACTCAGCATGCCTTATCCTACTCTTCAGAAGAGATTCTCTGCAGCTGCCATCCATTGCATCTAGAAGGGACAATTGGTCATGTGGCCAGTGATCAAACACAAGAATCCTCAATAAGGGTGAGGATAGATTTTTTTTTTTTTTTTTTAATAAATAAATACCCTGAGAAAATTGTGCAAGGTAGAGGAAATAAAGCTTTTACTGCAGCAATCATGTCATGAAAAAAAAGAAAGAAAAAAAGGAGGCTGGTTTATAGTATAGAATGAAAAGATATGAAGCAAAACAAAACAAAATTTTTATTTGGTCTCTTGTATGCAGGTAGAATTGAAACATGACAATTAATGCCGTTTTTGTAATACCATCAACTGTTAGTATTTTTGTTAGAATATGTTCCCATTTAATAGAAAACTTGCTAGTGTTTTGATAGAATGATGACATGTCAGGTCAGGTTTTAATATAGTTAAGTCCAGATTTACTAAATAGGACAAATAAGCACAAAAATGCAATTCCAGAAAAGTGCCAATGGGAAAGTGGAAAGTTCTGCAGGTGATGTACTGACAATGTTCAACTTAAAGAACACAGATCACTGCAATCTAAAATAAGGATATGTTCGGATAATGCCTTCCTCCGGCATTACAAATAAATTGATAAGAGTGGGAAAAATGATCTCCGGTCAACTATGCTTGCTTTGTTCACTGTGTTGTCTCCTAATTGCAGCAACAATCGTGACCATGTCAAACACAAAATGGGTTAAACATGCTATTTTTGGGCAGTAAATAATGGTGCAAATACCAAAAAACTGCAAACCTTATTAAATTGTGTAGTGCTATTCATTTAAATATTCTCCAAATGCATATGCAATAATGTCAGCTGCAAAAAAAGACTGTGTTCATGCCCTTCCATAGAAATTTTTTCACTGCATGTCTTCAGTAAAGCAAAAAGAGAGTTTGTGCAAACTGTTAGTAAATCTGGTCCTTAGGGTCTACTGAGAAGCCGGACGACTAGAAGGAAGGGAGCATAGTGACCAAAGCGGCTGGGTCCAGAAACTGAAGAGTTAATTTAGTGCAGTGCAATTTGTGCTGTGTGAACACCGGCCCCAAGCACTAATCTACCATAGCCAGTGCATCGTCTAGTGCTTCTCATCATGGCTAGACTGACTAGATGGACTGCATCATTAAACGAGAGACTGTCACAAAACATTATTACTTATAGGAAAGACAAACATGGCAAGGGAATGACCACTATCCGTTTTCAAAAATAAGCTTGAAAGTTTTCACTTCACATTAAGAATAAACAGGGTTGCTACAAATTGAATACTCAACGCTGGTATTAAAGGGGTACTCCAACCCTAAAATGAAAATTTTGTCATTAACCCTCTGGAGTCGATTAACGCGGATAAGCATTATGAGGCATTTTCTCCTGAAAACCCCGAAACAATAACTTAAATTACACTTTCAGTTTTGATCGTACAGATAAGAGCAATACATCAATCGAATTTGTAAAGGGTCTACTTTTATTTGTATCCACACATAATAACAACAAAACTTTGTGCATTTATAAAATAAAGATAACAAACAAGGTGCGCTGTCTGTAGCCTTTGTCTGCGGCAATCTTCATTTACAAACACGTCATTAAAATGAACTGTAACTCTGTGAATACTCAACGAAGAGATATGAGAGAGATATCTATAGAAAGCCTGACATGTCTAAGTATGTAAACTAAACAAGTACTGCCAAAAACAGATATTCTGTGATAAAGTAATCCATATGGAAACAATGCAATGTCCGTTTTTCACGTCTCCCTTCATTATCTTCTAATATGACCACATCCCCGCGCTGAACACTCTATTCAGATTCTAATGTTTCACTGAAGCACGCGGCTTGAATACGCCCAAACAACAGAAGACAACACAGCCTGACTGTACTTCAAGTTATTTTATTTTATTTTACTGTTTCATTCGCTTTGAGAGGAATAAGACATAATTCACCCCCAGAAGATGCGCCGAGGATTACCTCTGAAAAAATAATGAAGCACTTAATCCAGCAGAGACCATAAACATAAGTCTTTTATATAAATAAACTTATCATTTAGTTTATTTGAGAGCACATAAACAATATACACTTTGGAAATGCTAGTTATGTGACGTTTTATACATTTATAAATTTCAACATGACACAATACCAGTCAATAACAGTTTACTAAAGCTGTAATATTGTTCAATATTTTTAATATTTACCATCCTTCTCAGTCACAAACCTGACTGAAAGACTTGTTATGCAGCTCATTATTTGGGCCTTTGTCTTCTCAGGTGTAAATCACACTAATATTCATGCTCAATCATGCCTACTCGCATATGCCCTTTAGAAACAAAAAGTGTCTTCGAAAATTTAAATCAAAAGTGCATTCCAAGGAACTGTTTTATTTTCTTCAGGTAACCACTTACGTCTCAGCGGTGCAGGTCCTAAAGTTGCAAACCATCTTTGCTGCTGTGACGGCCTGCAACAAACTAGGCCTGGCAGTCAACTCTACTGAAATGAGATGCCAATGGAGGTACAGTCTCCTACCCACTAGAAAATTTATCACTTGCATTACTTATTTTTTTATTATAAACCATCCTGTCACAAGACTGCAATTTCATTCATGAAATCCACAACCAGATAACACCTATGACCTATAAAGGCTTTGGCAAGCTCCATATAATGCATTCATATAAGATGCTTGCAGTGAAATCCCTGGGATCGCATGGAATGATCATGTACCCCATTCCCAAGTATTTTCTAGAACAAACATGGAGCATGGAGGCCACATTTAATAATCGATGACTGGGCTGGCTTGGGCATGCTATCAGGATGCCTCAAGATCACCTGCCATAGCAAGTCATGTGTGGACAACTTCATCTGTTCGCCAGTCTGCAGGGGGCGAGAAGAAGAAAAATAAATGTACGTATAAAGACCATACTTAAGGAAATGCCTGATTATTACCTCACAAGTATAAACTGCAACTATCTGTTCCCCCTAGTGACAGCTTTGTCAAACAGGGATGTGTTTCTCGTACAATGATGTAACTCACTGCTTAACCACCACAGTGCATTGCATTGCTGTAGAAACTTACTAACTAGTCACGACTGTTTTCAGGAACATAGTCGCAACACCTTTGTTTTGAGCAATGTTGGATCAACAGTATAGGACGTGATTAATAATGTCACACACAGGTGGTGGACTAATAACTTATAATTCATTGATTCGGGATTTCCAAGATGCTGCAGTAACATCCATTGCAGCTGAGGACTACTTCATTTTTTGTAATTTTGCTTTTTTTGATGTATTCATCGTTGATTATTCATCATGGGTTGCATCTTACGTCATACTCCAGGTTTCCCTTACGCATTTCTTCACATGTGCACTCTACAAAAATGCCATTTACTGAGGCCACGCTAAAATATATAGCCTGAAATGGATATATATTTGAATGGAATGGAAGATATAGTATATACTGCATGCTAGCTTGGTTATTGTGCTTAAAGACATACAGTAGTTTAAGTCCATGTCTTAATAACAAGACCCTATGATTTTAAACACAGGTCAGGAGCTGTAGTTCCAATAGCGTGAGTCTGCGATGCTGTTTGGGAATGTTTGTTTAAAGTATGTTTACACAAAACAGATTCATTGAACTATGTTGGTAACAAGTTGGAAGTTGTGACCATAGTTGGCTAACAAATGCCAACTTTTGGGTAATAATGGATTACCTTAATCAATGAAGCATCCATGTTATAAACCAACTTAATTTCTCTCTCTTTTTCGGCTGAGTATGCAAACACCAGTAGCCTTCACCAGAGCCATTGCAGAATGAGTAGACTTGGTGAAAGTGGAGACAGAGACAGAGAGTAGGACCTTTAACCAATAGACGTAGCCCTCAAAGCAGGCAAGCCTCAGAAAAGTCTGTCACAAGGGGTTATTTGTATGTGAAAGTATGTGTCATTCAGGGTCTACAGATAAAACCTCTCAGATGGACGGACATGAGGTCAGATCTATTCTTTTTTTGTTGTTGTTGACATCCTCCAAGCCTTAGAGGGAAGTAATGGCCCATACATGTGAGGATTTGAGGCACAAGTGAGCTTCCACAATCTCACACTGGGTTTGGGATTGAAAAACGCCACAGTGGAGTGATATGTCCATGTATTCAAGATCTCACAGCATGGATATGATGATCAAGCCCACCATCTCACAAGCAGGGAGTAAACTGATCAATTCTCTGGAGAAAGTGTGCAGGTATAAACCAATCTTTTATGAGTTTGTGAAAGAATACCCTTTTACAGTTTGCAGAGCAGGCTGTAGTACACACAACCCCGAAGACAGACAATTCTGAATGGATGATGCCATACTTTCACCTTTATTGACACGGCTGTGCATTGCATCGTCTTGTATGGAGATCCCATTACATTTCCTGATTCATTTGTTGCTAATGGTGTTATAATTTTGAACATACCTTACAGTCATGGCCACAAATATTAGCACCTTTGGTAAATATGGTCAAAGGAGGCTGTGAAAATTAATCTTTTATTTAAAAAAAAAAAAAAAGAAAGCAATTACAAAAATCTACACTTCCATTGGATATTAAACTGTAAAATGAAGGTTTCAAAAAGTACTGAATAAAAGGGTCCCGTTAATTTTGGCCAATGCGTATTAGAGAAAACATTTATTTAATAATAATATCTCTCCCCATTTTAAATTATTATATAAGATTTAAGATTTTTGTGATTATTTTTTTTTTGTTAATTTATATAAAAAAAAAAAAAAAAAAAAAAAAGATTAACAATGCAGATTAATTTTCAAAGCCTTCTTTGATTCTATTTACCAAGGGTGCCAATATTTTTGTCCATGACTGTATATTGGCATTATGATGTCTGTGTGCCACAATTCTAATCAGACACACAGACAGACAGATATATAGATAGATAGATAGATAGATAGATAGATAGATAGATAGATAGATAGATAGATAGATAGATAGATAGATAGATAGATAGATAGATAGATAGATAGATAGATAGATAGATAGATAGATAGATAGACAGACCTAACAAATGAACAACCAATATATATATATATTTATATAAAGAGAGAGAGAGAGAGAGAGAGAGAGAGAGAGAGAGAGAGAGATCTGCAGTTTAAAACAGTGAAGCTAAAATGAGAACGCCAATCAAACAAGGTCATTTTTAAGTGATCTTAGTAATATTTTTAGCTGGAACTCAAGAGGATTTTAACTAGAACATGGCTTTCCATCTAAAATGAATCAAATGAGAATGTAAAGACATAGAGGTGGGTAGTTACTTTATATTAGAAAGCAGTGATTTATTTATAAAAAGGCAAATACATCTATTAATTTAGGCAAAAAATAATAAAATATAATTAAATTAAATTAAAAATAAATAAATAAATATATTAATAAATTAATAAAATAACAAAATAAATCAAAACCAGAACCAGAATATTATTATTATTTATATTTTAACTACAATGGAGGTTGTTTTTTAATGTAATAAAAAATAAAGGAAAATTCTGTTTTCATTTACTAATCTTTCCATTGATTTTTTCCCCAAGTTCCGTTTACAAATAATACACGTTTTCTCATTTAAGGTTTTATTTATATTCAATTTTATTTATTTATTTATTTATTTATTTTCTTTTATGGGGGGGGGTACATAAAATCATCCTTCATTAAGATGTAGCACATTCTGTAATATCTTTCTATATTTAATATTGACTGAGTAAGGCCATCTCAAAGATTGAAATCCTAGTGAAATTAGTGACGTGACATTCAGCCAAGTATGGTGCCCCATACTCAGAATTGGTGCACTGCATTTAACCCATCCAAAGTGCACACACACAGAGCAGTGAACACACACACACACTGTGAGCACACACCCAGAGCAAATCATAGTGAAATGAATGAAAATACACTTTAATGCTTGATATCTCAAAATTAGATTTCTAGACTTTAGCCTGGATTTCACACACAGAGTCACAGATGATAGAAATCAAACTACACTATATATATATATATATATATATATATATATATATATATATATATATATATATATATATATATATATATATATATATATATATATATATACAGATATATATAATACATTAATGGTGTATGGACACCTGGCCCTCCTTTCAATGTATCTTCTGTCTGTGGTCGGAGACACTGGGATAAAGCAGTTTTTGAAAACGTATGGAAGGCTAGTGTATGGCCATTGTATGGATATTTATATGGTGCTGACTAGGACAGTTCAATCATGCATCTTCAATATAGGTCAGCAGGACACATGAGGCTGTGTGGCTGCTCACAGCTCGCGATCACATTGTGTGTTACTCCTTTGATGCCTAGAAATGGAAGATTGTCATAAGAAGCTTAAGGCAGATTGGAAAGAATTGTATCCATGAGCATTCACAGTGTTGATGGGCACAGTTTGGCTAAGCCATGTATTGAATTGATTCTGCATATCATCTTCAAAATCAATATGCATGATGGCACATCAAATGAGAAGCCTTCAACAGTGAAACATTTTCATAAGACTGTCCTAGATTTGTCTAGATTGGTTATTCCAGACCATTTTCACACTGATGGTGGTGAGTGCCCCTTTAATCAATACAAACTAAACACATTCGAATGGATGAAGGATCATCAATATTATCAAAAGGGCCATTATTATAATAATGTGGTTAAAAAATAAACTGTAAAACAAATCTCTCTTTAATGAGACACCTGAGATTTTGCAGTCTTACAGGCAACGAAAAAAAAAATGCAAAATTTCCAAGTATCCCTGGAATGGGAAATAATATCCCCTTGAGGTGCATGTAGCCCTAGTCTGGTTAATGTTTCAATGCACTTGCAATAATTTCCCATCGACGCACATATGTCCACATGAATACCCACACATGCTTTCACAATCTGATTGAACCATGGCAGATTGTCGGAGGCTAATGGATGAGTATGTTTAGCTGTAGTCTAGCGTGAATCTAGTCTGAGCTGGATTCCACTGACATGTTTATTGAACGATAACTTGGCATTTGAGGCTGCCGTGATTCTGCATGTGTGATTTTCTATTTATTCACCCCTTTCTCTCTCTCTCTTTCTCCCTCTAGTCATTTTCTCTGCTTTTGCGACGTCAGAACGCAGAGTGCATCACATGGCATGTGACAGTCTGCTGTTGGAGCAGGGCTGAGCTAATTTTGGCATTGTTTTGAAAAAAAAAAAAAAAAAAAAAAAAAAATCCTGGTTGTCATCACAAGAAGGAGAAGAAGAAAAAAGGCTAACTCTCTAAATCATAAAGCATATGCGAGGAGTCTGATGTGGTACTGACTTGATTAGGTTGATTACGAAAGCCACAATAGGGGTTCTTGAAGAACAGAACAAAATGTTCTGTTTTTATGGTAATGCAGTGTTTTAAACGCAGAAGCTTCTGAATCAAACCAGTTCTGCAACTCTTCAACTAAACACACTGCTCGCCATCCCAAACACCACAAACTGAGCATGGGACGAAAGTTAGTTGTGTGCCTGATTGTGAGTGTATAATCATGAGTCTGGCACTAGACGGGTGGAGGTGGACGGGAGGAGTAAGTGCACAGGGCAGGTTCCAAACTGTACCAATAGGTGGCACTCTACCCTTTTTGACTAGAAAGGGCAACCTTGAGCATTTTGGCATCGGGAGGGTGGAGGGACTGGATGGATTCTGGCACACTTGTGCAGTTTATTCATACAGGCAAGCCTTGAAAAAAATCCAGTGTGGGCTGTGTGTGGAGCTGTAATTGGATGGTTGATGTTTATGAGCATAATCTCATGTAAGAGAGAACTGCCCAGACCAATATCTACTTACTCCGTGTCAGTACATGAGTCATTCATTCTGAGACACGACCCCGATGATTATCAGAGAATTCTCGGAAAACGCACATATTGCACGTATAGTTTTGAGTGTGCATTTAAACTTCAGAAATTAATGTTACAATTTCAATATCAATAAAATGGCCTTAAAAAGAAGACACAATCATAAATATGATACAACAGTATCTTTAAAGCTTTATTATGTAATGTAAATTGCTTAATATAATATAATTGCAAGTAAGTTATAAAAAAAAAAAAAAAAACTATATTATGGAATTACATTTTTTTTTCAATCTTTATACACTGCAGCAGCATATACAGAAACAGTCTACAGTCTTTAATATAATTCACATTTGACAACGTTACATAGACATACAAACATTTATTTTATTGTGAGCACCCCCTCCCCAAAAAAACAACAAAACAACAACAAAAAAATTAAAAAAATAACTTTACAATGACACTCCGAAAAGTAAAAAAAAAAAAAAAATCATATTAAACATTAAAGGGCATACAAATCAATAATAACTGACATAAAAGTCAAACATCATATGGAGACATTTGTGTCATTATATGTTATGGAGATATTAGTGTATATATGATATTGTGCTTTTAACATTATCTCTGCATCTGCTTCAAGGTGACAGACACTCTTTCTCTCTCTCTCTCTCTCTCTCTCTCACACACACACACACACACACACACACACACACACACACACACACACACACACACACACTTTTCTGATAAAACTGCATAATGTCGAAGATTAGCAGGTCACAGAACCTGTCAATAAGTGTACAGTATGTGTGCATGAGAGGAAAACTAAAACAGAAAACAATCAAACAGTATATTATTATAAATAACGGATTATAAATAACTCATAGCTGCACATCTATGTTTAGCACATTAAATTGCATGCATTTGGCCAGAGACAGTTTTAATGGGTGGATCCTCGTTGTCGCATGACCCAGTTACCCCCAGATGATGAGCCTTCATATTTTTGCATTGACTAAACTGGAAATTTCATAACTGTTTCTGAACTGGATTTGTTTGTTCTTTATTATTAAGTGATAATGTACTGTACCTAAGTATTAAATTGCAAAGAAAGCGGTCAATATACCTGATAATAAGCATCTTTTCAAGCCCATGTCTAAATCAAATCAAAATGCAACATACTTAAACATGTTTCACAGCAGGTGGACTGTTGCCAGGAAGGTTTCTGCCAAAAGAGGCTTGGATGGTGAAGTATTTAAATATACATTTTATAATATACTTTAACCGAGCCCAACAAATAAATCATCTTCAATTATAATAGCACCTTATATAAAAAGAACAATTAATCAATGGCAAAGAGCACAGTAGCACTGAATCTGCTGATGCACTCTTGAAAAGGGCATATCTGTAGGACAGAGAGTGTGTCTGTGTGTAAATAAGTCAGTGCATACTGTACATACTCAGTTTTCCCCAGGAGGGCTGCTTTTGTCCAAAAAGGGAGAGAGTTCTAAAATAACTCTCTCCTGAAAGACCCCCATCAGTTCAATGAAGCGAAAAGAGCGGAACAAAATGATTCAAGAAAACAGCTACTGTCTGAAGATAGCACGCATTCTTTGCCCCAGGTGGACTCCAGTGTCTGGGAAGACTAGAACGGTTTGCAGTTGTGTGGAGGAAGTGGACCACATAAAGGAATCGCCACAATAAATAAAGCATCTTATCTCTGAAAATAAACCACAACTATACATGTCCGTGTACAAAGATAAGTCACATCAGGTTGACGGTCAGTTAGCAGGATTTGTAAACAATCGAGATAATTGTCTGAGTAAACAAATTGCAGGTGCACAATTATTCAATGTGCCAAGAGGAAAATACAGCATTTATTTTACAGTCCTGTTATGCATGTACATACACATACTATTATAATAAAGTTAAATTATGCATAATGCAAGTAACCCTAAGTCAAACTGTAATCACATGACCACATAGTAAGCACATGTAGTTAGTTAATATTCCTCAGTACCTAACCCTACATTATTAACATTATTGTGATGGTCACTGATACTAGAAGTACAGTAGAAGATTTAGATGATGTGAATGAAACTTCATAATGTTTCACTTGATTATACATTTAGTCAGGAATTATAGTTTGGAAGAAGTCTAACTAGTAAAATGTGTACATGTTATGTGAAAACTAATACAAGTCATATATTATAAATATATATAAGACTTACTCATGTTAATGATCTCTGCTGGATCAAGTGCTTCATTCTTTTTTTTTTTTTTTTGAGGAACTCCAAAACTCAAATCCTGAGGTAATCCTCATCACATCTTCTTGGAGTGAATTGTGTCTTATTCCTCTCAGCTCGAAGCAAACAGTAAAAAAATAAAAATAAATACAATAAAAACTCTGAACAGTCTCGCTGCTTTGTTTTCTGTGGTACAGTGTTTACATGCCGCACACTTCACGTGGAACATTATAATCTCAAAAGTGCGTTCAGCGCAGGGAGTGGTCAAATTAGATATAATAACAGAAGACATGAAAGGTCGTTTTTGGTAGCATTTGCTTAGTGTAAAAGTAGACATGTCAAGCTTTCTATAGATATCTCTCTTATGTCTCTTCATTGAGTATTCACTGAGTTTTCAAGGAAACCTTAAAACAAAGTGTGACCCAATTATTATAGTGATTTTAATAACCATGTAATAACTAGGTACCAACTGTAAACTAAACCTAAACTTATGGTAACCTTATTTTATTCACTACTTTTCTGTGTAAGTAAATTTTACACTAAGTGCATGTACTTTAAAATATAGTGCAAATGAAAATTCCCCTAGGCACGGATGGAAAAAATGGACAGCTGCCCGAGTAGTGGCTAAATTCCAAAAAGTACCATATTGGAAACTAAAATCCATTGTGTACCTTATAACCATCATACATGTCTCAGCACACTGGAGGAGCTGTAATGGTTTGGCCAAACACTGTTTAATGATTGTCTGCAGAGTCACAAGAGCCAAAGAATATGAGCCATTTACAAGACCTGCACCACCATAGGTGATACTTATGAAAATAATAATAATAATAATAATAATAATAATAATAATAATAATAATAATAATAATAATAATAATAATAATGCATCCATGTTTCATTGATAACAATGCATAAATTAAATCACTTGTCATTGAGTTCTTATCCAACAGATACATTTTTATTTTATTTTATTTTTTTGTAATTGTAGAATGTTACACTGTCCCTGTTACTTATGACAAATCAACTAGAGTTTTTATAGCAAAGACTGGCCTTAATACAGTTTTGCATTGCTTGGTGCTTCTTTTCAGGGTTAAAGTAATATTAGGAGCTTTCGCACCACATAGTTCAAGGAACTCAGTTCTATGATATTTCCTAGAGAACCAATTTCCCACCTTGGCCATTTTCCGCGATGTCTTTAAGAGCTGCATTTACAAACATCAACAACCGGTGAATGGAGGACGCCGTGATCGGAGCTGTTTTTGTTGTGTGTCGTGGGTTTCGTTATAATGGAGATGGAATGTAAATGCACAATTTATGCGATTGAAAGAAAATTAAAAGATGACTAAATCTCTTGAAGTGCTGCATATAACTGAGACAGAGAAAAGAACACAATACTGCCAACAACAGGTAAACTTCGTTATTGCTGGTTTACATGTTTGTGAGGTAAATATTTTTACATGGCTTTTAAAAAATGGCAGGTAACCAGTGTTTTGTATGCGTCTGGCCAATCAGTGTATACTAATGTCATTGATAGTCCCTATAGAACTGTTAAAACCTACTCTAAAATAGGAAAAGTGGGAACTTCCACCTAGTGTTGTCAAACGTAATGACTGCTATACTAATGAAATGTTGAGCTGTTGAGCAGATTCTTAGACAGTGCTGATTGGCCATTGTGTTCACGCACTGTGTGACAACACTACTTCCACCAATAGGAACTATGAGAAGGTTGCTCCATTGCGAAAGCCCCTATGGCTGCTGTAAAGCTTGCATTTGCCAGAAAGCCTCACCGGCACATTATTGTGAGTGTCTGCAGAAATCTTTTTTTTTTTTTTTTTTGTAATCGTGTGACAGTGTCAAAACAAGTGTGGCATAACTGCCATTGCACCTTGACTGTCTTTGGGGAGGAGGAAAATCATTCTGCAGTCGGAGAGTTTCATGCGATGAGAGGTCAATACATGCTATCGGGCTGGAAGAGAGGAAGGGGCAAAGGTGAAGAAGAGTCAACACTGTCCCCTCTCAGCACAATCACAGTTATATCTTCAGCAGCAGATCCTGAATGTGTCTCTCATCCATCCATTCATCTATGCATTCGCCAGTTTAATAGATGGCCATGTCTTCAGTCCCCCTTCTCTGTGATTTCTAACAGGGCTCACACTTCCCTGAGAGAGAGAGAGAGAGAGAGAGAGAGAGAGAGAGAGAGAGAGAAGATAAGAAAAAAAGGGGAAAAGGAAGGGACCTTAAGCACCAAGTGTAAAGAAAAAAGATTCACTTGTATGAAGCTATGGGTAACAAATAACACATCATAGATGCATAAACATAACCTTTTAACTCAGATAACAGGTTTAACAGTTTAAAACAGTTTTTAACCACATTTGACATGGCTTGAAGACGACTGTGTTGACCGCTATTAGCAAATGTAACTGAATGTCCGCTTGTATTCTGCACATAATATTGATTTTACATCACACTGTTTAGAGTTCATCAACAAAGCAAAAGGCCTATCCAGTACAGATGACTGAGAATGTTTCTTTTTTATGTTCCAATACAGCCATAGATTTGCTTATTTGCGTTGACAGGTTTTGGATACAGACTCTATTCGATATGCAGCAGGCCTGGTTTTTGCAGTCAGAGTGAAAATGGGAGAATTCTGGGTGGATGAATGGATGGATAGATAAATACATCTATCTTGATTTACCTATGTTAAGCTGTTGTTTAATTGGGATTGTATTTTTACTATGTTGTTTGGTGTCTTTATCTTGTTAATTTATTAAAAAGTTGCACTTATAGATACGTATATGTAAATACAAAAAAGTAACAAACCCAAAATCAAATGCTGAGGGACAGACCTGATATTTTTTTCCAATACATGTTTATTCAATACTTTTTGGCAACCGCCATTTGCCAAGATAACAACTCTGAGTCTTCTCCTATAATGAGGTTGGAGAACACCTAACAAGATATCGGAGACCAAATTTTCCAGATCATTCGAAGGTGCATGTTGGTGCTTCTCCCAGGGGTTAAAGCAAAAAATAAGTAAATAAAAAATAAAATAAAAAATATTTGGACTGGAAATGTTTCTTTCCACCTGCTGGACAATTATAAAACAATTCTGATAAAAAAAAAAAAAAAATGCCTTCCTAATATGAGGTCATATTTGACTCAAATTGATTCACAGTGGCATTTTCTTTTGACCTTTGTAATTAAAGGTATGTCATCATCTATATCAAAATAAATAAATATATATATATATATATATGTTGATGCTTTGTTTGTATCATTGTCCTAATGAAAGATCCAGCCATGGCATAATAAATTCTTTATTACAGGTAAATCATGTTAGTATGGTGCTGAAAATGAATAAATCAATAAACAAATACAAGAGTAGGTACCCACAGCACTTAAATTACATCAGTATATACGATCGATCAGTAAATCAATCAAATAATTGGTTGACCTGGAAAGACATATGTAATAACTGTATTCAGAAACATATAAACCTCTATTACAGTACCTCAGACTGTGCTATGTGAGTGAGGACCCATAGAGATATGATAAATCTGCATCTCTGGTTCTCACATCCAGCATTTCCTGACATATCGTAGATGGGCAGTAATTGAATGATCATTACACCAAAGTTATGGCAAAGGCCGGCGTTAAGATGGGAAAATGGGGGATTTTGGGCTGCGCTGACATTTATTGCCTTTGATTTATGAGAAAAGCGTCAGGCACTCCACTGAAGCGAAGAGCTTATCACCCGCAGGTAGCTTCTGTGAAACTGCCGCATACAGTATGTGTGCGTACACACCAGCCTGCCTTAATGTCTGCTCCTGAATGAACTATTCATTAAACAGCCACCGGCAGGCTGGCAGTGCCCACTTCACTTTCTGTGTCAGACGAACTGAGAGAGAGGAGATATCTTATATGTTCCCTTTGTCCTGTGACAGCACTTTTGTGGAGGCTTGGAGGCCTTTTTCTTTCATTCTTTTTCCCTCTGGATTTGAGAAGAGAAAGGTGACATGAGGACAGAGAAAATCTGACCCACCTTCATTTTGTGAATGAAAAGATAAATGTAAATGAACTTCTTGGAACAAAAGTCTTTGTCCAAATTGGACTATTGCACTATCTATGTCTGGAATATTACGAAAACAATGACTCAGTTGTCAAGAATGTTTTAGTACAGCAACGCTTAATCATTTCAGTTTATTAGCATATTTGAGATATTTAAACTACTGTACAATGTTTTTATTTATGAGTAAAATAAAGCCTGTGGTAAACATAACTTGACGATACTTCAACGTTTTGTTCTACAACGTAAATTACACAGATCGATAACCAAAAAAGAAATACATTTGAAGCAGTTATGTTCATTTTTGAAAATGTATGTTTTTAATAAGTAACTAGATAAGAACGTTCGGGATGTGAGTGTGTGCAGATACACATCCAGTGCAATTTTACTCTGATTAATACAAGTGGTACACAGCCAGTTTTTAAGCATAGACCATCCGTGTCAAAAGAAAAACAAAAAAGCTATTTTTGACCCACACATTTCTTTACATTCTTAAAAAGAATGAAAATCAAGCTCTACCGAACCAACAGAGCAGATTCCTACCTGGATTCCATAGTGTCTTTGGTGAGATAGACAATCCAGTAGACCAGGTTGAAGGCCCCGAAGGACAGCGGGAAAAGTATGCGAGAGTACTTGTCAATAATACTAGTTGTGAGCGTGTTGATGGCAGGGACAGTGGAGCCTTGCTGATGGAGATCAGGCTGTGGAGCTCTGGAGAACCTCTCAGGAGCATCTCTTTGAGAGACAGAGTTCAGCCTTTTCTTCAGCACACCTCCAGGGTCCAGAGGATTCTACACACAGACAGATTCATGTGTGAGGACAAGCAAACAGTTATCAAAGTGACACTTTTCACATTTAAGCCTGGAACGCAGACTAGAAAGGAAACAGTGCAGCTGGTTTAATGACAGACCACAGAAAATGTTTTTACAGTGATCCTTTTTGCTCCAGTGACACAAACAAACGAATGCAACACCAAAATAATATTATTCACCCTGATAGCATTTCTTTTGATTTTGTTGCAAAGATAAATGTGTTGTAAAACACTTTAAAGACACTAGGGAGAGTTGTTTTGTGATGTAGTAGCAATATGTACTAGTGTTGATTTACACTGCTGCATTAAAGCACACTTGATAAAAAAAAGGATCCATTAAAATATCAATTTTCCAATTGTATATGCATTGTTAATTGATGCACCTTGCTATTATTTGGACACATATTTATTTATGTCAAGGATCCGATGTATCTTCTAACACCGTGATCTAAAGCTTATTTTATTTTATGATGTTATGTTATGTTATGTTATCCTGGAGGCTAACTCAACATCTACAGTACAACCAGTTAATGTCTCTGAATTGTTGGTCTCACTTCATATTAAGTTCCAAAGCTCACTATTTACAAACTATTTTCTATGAATTTTGCCTCAATAAACTCCTTATTTGCTGCTTATTATTAGTTAGTAAGATTGTTGTAAAGTTTAGGTATGGCGTAGAATATGGGATCCAAAATATGCTCATACAGAATAAGGCATTCATTTGTGCTTTATAAGTGCTAATAAACATCTAACATGCGTGTAATATGCATGCTAATAAACAACTAGTTAACAGTGAGAATTAGTCCCTAAACCAAAGTGTTACTGAACTGTTGTATGCAACAAAGCAATTATTATATATAATTTTATTATTATTAAGAGGTCATAACCACAAAATATGATATTCAGAGCATTTGGGCAACAATAAGATCTGTGAAATGAACTTTAAATTAGTCTTTCTCTCTAAGTGAACAAGGCTATTTATGGATTTCATTCACAGCGCCTCAGCCCTTTTCCGGCTGAGGAAAGTTTTGGCATGGAGCAGTAGCTTTGACTCGGTTTCATCATTGAGCAGGTTTCCAAGCTGTGAGTGTCAGCTGCAGATCACTGTGTCACCCAGGGAGCACCTGGCTCACGCTGCCATAAGCACGCAGCTATTTTTGACTCTGCAACAGGCAGCACCTAACTCAGACTAAATACCCAAGGCAATGGGATGTTCAAACACTTGTTTCCCCATCTCTGGGATCAATGTGCACCATTGCACTGTTCTCAGAAAGAGCCATCATATGTGACCCTGGACCACACAACCATTCATAAGGTTATTTTTGACAAATAAAGAATGTGAGAAGATTTAGAAGTATAAAAGAAGTAGAAGTATTCCTGTGACTCAGTGGTAGAGCATTGCTTTAGCAGTGCAAAAGGTTGTGGGTTCAATTCCCAGGGAACCCACATACTGTTAAAAAAATGTATAGCCTGAATGCACTTTAAGTTGTTTTGGATAAAAGCATCTGCTAAATGTAAATTTTACAAACCAAGGATTTGCAAAGTAAAATGTGGAGCATTTCGATTTTGTCATGTTACACAGGAATCGAGGAGTAAGGAGATGCAGGAGACACTGGAGATTTCTTAAACATGAAAATGTAATATAATAACGATGGGGAAACACAGGATCTCAAGAAGACATTTAAGAAGACTTTTAACAGCTGACTACGGACTCAAAGCAGGAAACATTATTTATACACAGACAAATGGGAGAACAGACTAGACACACCTGGGATCAATGAAACACATAGGAAACACCTGGGATGAAATCAGTTAGCATAAGCAAAAACACACACAAAACACGAGACAGAGTCTGACTTGTCCATCAGGACAGACACGGACAGTGGGCCTCCAGAGCATTACACCTTCGGGGGGCCATGGCAGAGCAGGGGACTTGGGAGGCCATGGTGGAACAGCCGTCAAGGCCACAGCCACAGCCCCCACCTCGGCCTCTACAGCTGGAGCCTTAATACCCCCATCCCCCCACAAAAAAATAAATAAAAAAAATACTTGTGGAAATTTACAGCACTGTACTCGGGGCCTGGTGCCCTGGGAATTAACTGGGAATTAGGAGTCCTCCCTGTGGTTGATGGGGGATCAGGAGCCTTCCCTGGGCTTGACGGATGATCAGGAGCCCTCCCTGGGCTTGACTCGGGAACAGGAGCCTATCCTGGGCTTAACTCAGGAACAGGAGTCCATCCTGGGCTAAACTCGGGAAAAGGACCCCATCCTAGGACTAACTCTGGAACAGTGGCCATCCTGGGCTTAACACAGGAACAGGAGCCCATCCTGGGCTATGCTCTGGGACTGGGCCGAAACTGGAGAAAACTCTGGGGCCTGGACAGACACCTTTCTCCTCACCCCTAGTTTTCTTTTCTGGATCGGGGGGAAAAGGCATGGTCTGGGCCAACACTGGCCTGGGCAGACATTGGAGTGAGCTCTGGGGACAACACTGGAGCTAGCTCTGGAGGAGTGTGCATTGGAGGGTGCTCTGGAAAGCGCTTTCGAGGAGCAGGCACTGGAGGACGCTTTGGAAGGTGCTTTCGAGGAGCGGGCACTAGAGTGAGTTATGTGGTTGGAGCAGATGCTGGAGCGAGCCTTGGAGGTGTGGGCACTTGAGGGCACTCTGGAAGGTGCATATGAGGAGCAGGCCACTGGAGGACGCTCTAGAAGGTGCTTACGAGGAGTGGACACTGGAGGACGCTCTGGAAGGCGATATCAAGGAGAGGGCACTGGAGGGTGCTTTGGAAGTTGCTTATGAGGAGTGGGCACTAGAGTGAGATATGTGGTTGGATCAGACACTGGAGGGAGCATTGGAGGAGCGGGCACTTAAGGACACTTGAGGGCGCTCTTGAAGGCTTTGGGAATGGCTGGCTTGGCGCATTTATGTTCGTTGGGCTTGCCATATTAATGTCCGTTGGGTGGGCCGTGGACGGTGGGCTTGACACAGGAACTGCAGGCTGACTAGAATAGTAAAATGCTGTCAGATGGGTCCCGGATCGGGATCAGAGGCTCTCTAGACAAGGGATGGTTGCCTCCTTCCAGCCGAAGTTGGTGGTGTCTGGGAGCTCCGCGGGGCAATGATATGTCATCCCGATCCGGAAAAGCGTCACCGGGGTTTCCCCCTCGAGGGAGCTGGCAAGAGTGAGCGGCACAAACTTTTGCCCTTGCATAACAGATCAGGTCGGGGCTCTCCTGAGCCACGGCGATATGCATCGCTCATTCATCCACTTTTATGACGCAAAAAGAATAACATAATACTTTTAAAACAAAAAAAAAAAAAAAACACAAAAAAAGGTGTTGCTTACTTTATAGGTCGGCTGTTCTGTCATATTATACGGGGATCGAGGAGCAAGAAGACGCAGGAGATGCTGGAGATTTCTTCAACAATACTTTTTATATAATCACGGTGGGGAAACACAGGATCTCAAGAAGACATTTAAGAAGACGTTTAACAGCCGACAGCAAACTCAAAGCAGGAAACACTATTTATACACAGACTAGATACACCTGGGATCAATGAAACACATAGGAAATACCTGGGATTAAATAAATTAACATGAGCAAAAACAATGGTTTTCCATTGCTAAAGTAAGGAAGGTTTGCTTATTTTGCTCCTATAAAGAAACTCACGAGACTAGCATACCTCAGAGGTTTGCACGCTGCGCATATTATTTACTACATCATCAACCAGAATGGACAGATAACAGAAGTGAGAGAAAAGTATTTATTATTTTGAAATATGGATATTTTTCTTACAAAAACACATGGATTCGCTACAGGGGGCCAACTGAGGCATGTTTTATTATGAATGTGTGATCTTCATTTGATGAATGTGGACTGTTCCACTGCATTACCCACTGACTACAGCGATATAGCTTGGAATAGCCAGGATAATTTTCAATATAACTATGACTGGATTTGTCTGAAAGAAGAAAGTCATATACACCTAAGATGCTTTCAGGGCGAGTAAAACACAAGCTAATTTTCATTTTTGGGTGAACTAACCCTTTAACAACTATCTTACTGACTATTAATACTGAGCAAATTAAGAGCTTACTGAAAGAAAAGCTGGAGTTAATAGTCGGTTAATAGTGAGAATTGATACCCAAATTAAAAGCTGATCACAAATGAATGTAAAATGCCACTCAAAACATTTAAGGATCCCAGCCAATACAACATTTCTCAACCAGTGGGGTGAGTTTGGGACAAGCCTATTGGTTTGTTCTATTAATAGTGGAGTATTCAGGAAACCTGCTGGAAAATGTATTATCTGGTAATAGTGCAAATAACACTGGTGTACAAAACACTATGGGACGATCATGTCATGAGCCAATTACTGTAGATTTGTTTTTACACCACCAAGAAGCCAGTGGTAGTCTTAATAAAGTCAAGGTTGAGCTGAGCTAACCACTTCCAAACTCCTACAATTCTGAACAAATCCGAGCCACAGTCTCTGTCATTATGCCTGCGACTTTACACATGATGGAACTGTGACTTCACACAGTAATTTACTTGCTCCGGGCAAGTGTACGATGGCATTGCGTCTACCGCCTCCAGCAATCATGAGAGACACAGAGGATAGATCTCCTCGCTTTGAGCCTGGCATGCTTTTGCTTGGATGTTTTGTTACATTGAACTGATTATATAATCTGCAGCAGTAAAAAGGCTAGGGAGGCCACTGGCTGTCTCCTTTCGTCTAGTGTGCCTGTTATCAGCTCAAATGAGAGCGAACCATGAAAGGGAGAGAGAAGAGAGGCTGGAGTGAATGGAGGTACAAAGAATTACCGTAACAAGTTCTCCATCACTTCTGACTGCAGCACAAGCCATGCTTGCCCGCCGAAGCTCCTTATTGGCCTGCAAAGTGGAGAAATAGTTGACAGCAGCGAACTCGATAAGGGCTGAGAAGACAAATGCGAAGCAGACGGCGATGAACCAGTCCATGGCAGTTGCATAGGAGACCTTGGGTAACGAGTGACGAGCACTAATGCTCAGCGTGGTCATGGTTAGTACTGTGGTGATGCCTGTCAGGGACACATGAACACAAAATCCGGTTAGCTTGACTGATTTTAGAAAGTCTTGGTAAAAAAATTCTGTTCACTTCTCAGTGGATTAGGTTAAACTTTACCTCAGTTCAACACAATGAAAATTCTGTTATTGTTATTATTCACAACTGACACCAAAAATGGATAAAAGCCTTTTGAATAATGATGAATTCTTATTTAACATTTTTAAATATGTTTTATATATTTAAAATTTGTATTTATACAAACCTAAAAACCAACCCAAACCTATCCCACCCCAATAGGGTTCAAGATAATAGAAATCTAAAACACAGAATCTAGATACAATATAATGATAATGAAAATAACTGGATAAATAAATAAATAAAGAAAGAAAGAAAGAAAGAAAGAAAGAAAGAAAGAAAGAAAATGCAGGGCTATAAAGAAGATGAAACAGTTTGAAACCTATATCTTTCTAGATGCTAGATGTTACATCTCAAGTCCAACAAGAGACGTGTTGTGGTTCTGTGTCTTTGTACTCTCAATTTGTAGTTTTGCTATCTGTTAATTTTTTTCCCCTGATGGTTTGCATACGTTCTATATTAATCTATTACCCCAATTTGTATTGTGTTTTGTGTTTCTTGTATTTCTGCTCTGGTCTTGTTCATATATGGATGTCATGTTGGTAGACTCAGTTCTGTCTCTTGGTTGGCCTCTTTTCTGTACTCTTGTTGTTGATGTCATTACAGTCATTTTATAATGGATCATAGAGACCGATGGGCTGCTGGTGCATCTTGGCTCTATTGAATAGGTCATTTACTCAAAGCTCTGCATGAACTCTCGTGGAATAGCTTCAGGATAAATATTAGGCATTAGTACGGTAAGGGCTTAAAAGCCTTTGAGATTCAAAGGGATTTTCCCAAAAAATATATCAGAGAACATTATTAAATAAGCTTTGTGATCATTTATTTTACATCTAAAGCAACACATCTTTTTGTCAAGTGTTGATCCATTTAATAAAATAGATGTATAGAATAGTCATCCAAAGGCAAGGGGTTTTTATTTTATGAGACAAGAATGGCCTTTTTATATGTCATACAGTTGGAATGCGCCCACATAAATAAATGTATACAATTTGCATTATAATGTTGTATGTATACAAATTATACATACAAAACCAATAATAAAAAATATAATGTGATTTCACATTGCATCCTCATAGTCAAGTCAAGTACATTATTGTCATTATGTAACACATCAAAATGTATCATGTAATAGCTGTCTATATTACTGATTTCTTTCAATGCCATTCATTTCGTTGCAATTAATTAATAAATTAGTTAAGTACCACAAGGGCTTCTGAATAATAAATAATCATTATTCATGAGATAAAACATACATTCCAAAGAATATTCATTCATTCATTGATTTAAATCATTGCTTTTCAGAAAAGCCTTCCAATTTCAAGTAAACTGGAATTCAATATCAGATGGGCAAGAAAAAAATTCCATGAGATGTGAAGTCTGATGTACAAGATGACTGCTGTTTAGCTAACTCGAAGGAGTAAAAACACCAAAATGACCTGATATTTGGGTACGATTAGAAGACATCTTTTCATAACAGACTTAGAAAAAAATGGCCTGGGTTCCTGCTCCCATTATATTCTGTTGAGAGCAAACTCTATGACATAGCAAGTCATATGCTGTCACTTTAATTTATATACACACACACACACACACACACACACAAGTAAAACAAATCTGGTATCTCTTGTGTTTTACACCCTTTCTGCGTCACCTTCTCAAAACCTGTTACTTTAAGGGCAAAGGTGTTACTGATCTAATCTGCCGAGCTCTCCACATCAGGACTGGCCTACTGTGTTCATGTTGGCCTGCTGTGGGTGATCTATAGGGCAGCTTATGGTCAATGGGTCGAGCAGATATTAGATACATTTTCTCACCCAAGAAGATACTACATTCAAGAGAGAGAGAGTATCTGCCATGAGGACAGTAATGATGAAACATGTTCGGGCCTTAATAGAGACATCAACATTTTATGGCAAGCACAAAGCTTGATTCTAGATGACTGAGCCCTATAGAGACAAAACAGGAGTCCATTATAAATGGACATTATGGGAAGCTGAGCTGTCAGGGATCAGGTTTGTTTGTATCACACAGTAATACAATTCACTGTAGATAGAGCTGAATAAACCTAAATAAACACTATGCCTTAAAGGAATATTTCACAGTAATCATCATTAATTAACTTTCATGTATTCCAAACCTGTGTGACTGTCTGAATGATGAACAACAGTTGTCAAGCTCTAATCGACAAAAGGTGCCTGTAGCGGGGGAGGCGTGGTTCAGCGAGGTCTGCAACGGTAGGGAGAGTGAGGAGACGAGCGGTGGTAAGTGGATCAAGTGAAAGACAATTAACATCTGGGTCTCGTTACAGTGATTGGCGTGGGGAACCGGTATTTAAGCCGGCAGAGGACCGACGAGGAGTTAGAGAGCTGGGGAACAACTGCCCGTCCCGAACCTCCTGGTCTCTGCCAACCTAAGAAGAGCCATCCTCCAGAGGGTCAGCCTCAGTCCTGAGCAACACCGTCAGTGCTTCCGGTCACTGGAACTGACCGAAGCGGGCCAACACTTTGTCTTGGCGCAGCAGCTCCAGGACTCGTGCCGCAAATGGCTGTTGGCCGGAGGAAGCGACGCCAAGACCATCATCAACACGGTGGTACTGGAGCAATTCATCCTCCAAAGAGGAGCACCCAGTGGGTCCAGTGCAACCTCCCGGTGTTGCTGGATCTGGCCATCCAACTGGCCAAATTGTTACCAAATACTCAAGAGTATTAAGGGGGGTACCTATCAGGCTTTGGTGGATTCAGGTTGTAGCCAGACCTCCATCCATCAAAGCCTGATACTATCTGGGGCATTGGATACAGTCCGCATGGTTAAGGTGAGGTGTGTGCATGGGGATATAGTGGAATACCCCGTAAATTTAGGGGCCAAAAGCATAATGTATTTTTTTTTAAATATAAGTACAATGTAAAAACATGTATGTACAGAATAAGTACATTGTACTAAATTATTAATTAAAATGTAAGCACATAGTAGTTAAGGCCACTTAATATAAAGTGGGTCCAAAAAAGTGCTCGTATTACTGCCAACCTCTAGCTCCAAATTACTGGCAAAGTGGCAAGGACCCTTTGAGGTCACATGGCGGATAGGGGATCTCAATTGTGAGGTAGTACGAACAGATAGAGGCGACTCACGGCAAATCTACCACCTCAACCTCATTAAGAAATGGAGCGCGGACCGACGAGGAGTGAGAGAGCTGGGGACTCGTGGGAGTAAGGAGCTGGAGAGCTACCGACACAGAGACACAAAGACTGTAGTAGTGCAACATAGAAACAGACCGTGAAGTGCACGCACATCCAGCGCGATTCTTTATTTGTTTTATTTGTGCTAAATAAAGTATCCCACGAGCCCCGTACGCCAACCCCAGTCTCCTTCCTCTTTATAAGACTCAACTTTGTTACAGTGCTATAAAAGAATAATGGTTCATAGAGCACAAACTCTTTTGGCACTTTTGATGCCATACAAAAGCTTTTTGTGAGGGAAAGACAATGTGTTACATTATAACATGTCACAGTGTCACTGATAATCATTTCCTTTGCCATAGATCTCATCACTGTTTGGCGCATAGGACAACAAGTATTCTCCATAGTAATTTTCAATGATCACAGATCTTCCATAAAAGTTATTTTCGAGGTGATTTTTGGCCGTCCCTTTTGCAGGACACCAGGATCTTGCCACCTTGACTATCTGATGGTCAGGAAGGCATAAGAAGTGTCCGGCGAATTGAAAACAGTGTTCTTGACTGTCACAGAGAGGGGCTGTGTGAAGGCACGACTGTATACTTCCATGTTTGTGACATGGTCCTGGTAAGTGATCTTAAGGATGCATTGCAATTAAAGGAGGTGGAAAACATCCAACTTTCGAGCAATGGTTTCAGTCATCTTCCACGTCTCACACGCATAGGTTGCCATCGACACAACAATCATAGCCAGGAGTCAAAGTTTAATCTGCAGAGAGAGGGTAGGCAAGTTCCAGATTGGACGAAGTCGCTGGAACACGGCAGATACATCGCAGATGCAGCAGATGACATCTCGTTCTGCATCTCCATTTGAGGAGACAACATTGAAAGTGAAGGGACATGTGACCAAGTATATACCCATACTTGGAATTTGTGCTCTGCATCTAACCAATCCAAGTGCACACATACAGTAGTGAACACACACACCATGAACACACACCCAGAGCAGTGGGTAGCCAGTAATGCTAAGCCCGGGGAGCAGTGCCTTACTCAAGGGCCTCACTTCAGTTGTGGTAGTGAAGGTGGAAGAGAGCGCTGACCTGAGACTTGATCCCACAACCTTCAGGTCACAAGTCTGTCTCTCTAGCCATTAAGCCACACTGCCAAAATAAGTTATGTTTGGAACTTCCTCTACTTTTTTCCCATCAATTGTAATTGGTACTCTCAAGTATACATAACCGATGCAAAATATTTTAGTCTTCAGTCCATTAATTCAGAGTCCAGTGCTGGCTGCTTAATTTTCTAGGGCAGAAGTGAGGTCTCTCAGGGCTGTTTGAGTTGGGCTGAGAATGATAAAATCATCTGCAAAGTCAAGACCGGCAAGCAAGAGATTACCAGTACTCCAGGGTATGCCGATGTGTAGGCGGTCAATGGAGTGGCGGGTGACGAAGTCGATGACAAGGAGCATCGGTGATAGCACATACCCTTGTCATATGCCAGTTTCAATTGCAATTTCAATATGTTATTCCTTCTTCCATCCATACACAACATCAAAAGACTTGGTAAAGTTGCGAAAGGAAATGGAAATCCATAAGCCTCGGCTACCTTACAAAGCATTTCTCAGTTTGCACTGAGTCAAAGTCCTTGACAAATTCGATAAAGTTCAGTGAGATTTGTTGTTGGTATTCCAGCGATTGTTTGATCACTTCTTGTAGAGCAAAAATCTGCTCTATGCAGGATATGCCCCTTCAGAAGCCTGCTTGTTGATCTCTAAGGCAGGCATTGACAGCTTGTTGGAGGCAATTTATAAGGACAATAGAAAATACCTTTCCTGGTACCGAGAGAATACCCCACTAGTTATCACACTTGGAGAGATCACCTTTTTTTGGGAGCATGATGATGTTCTCAGCCTCATCGTCATCATTGAATTAAAACATTAGAGAATTGCTATTTCCTTAGAGAGACCATAAGACTGCTGAAGACTTGGAATATAAAGGCTTGAGTAAAAGTACTTTTATGCAATGGTAAATAAATGCAAATATGGTCAAACAAATTGAACCAGATCATTATTACTCTTTTCATACAGATAAATTGTCCTGTTATATTATTCTGAACTATCTTTTTCGAACAGCTCTTTTCTCAGGTGTTCAGTAGAATCTGATTGATGTCCAAAACACAGAGCTGTGATTCCCAAAAGCATCATTAGCCTAAGCAGTTCGCAGAAAAAAAAGAAAAAAAAAACCCTGCACCAATGACAATGCAATGCTTTTGGGAAATGCAGGAAAGTATAATTCCTTACAGATGGGACATAAAAACATTTTTATGTCTAAAATGCTCTTGAATAGGTCAATGGACTGACTCTAATCTCATAACTGACACTCATATAAATATCTGCATAGCTCATTCACTCTTTTCAACCTCAAACTGATGTCTTTCACAGATAAATATAACTTGAGTTTTCATCTCCACAATCTAATTACAAAAAAAAATCAGTGAATATTCAACTTCAGCTTTAAATCAAATGTTAATATCTACAAACCCGATTCCAAAAAAGTTTGGACACTTTATAATTTACAAATCATAAAATTATATTTTATTCACAATAGAATATAGATAAGATATCAAATGTTGAAAGTGAGACATTTTGAAATGGCATGCCAAATATTGGCTCATTTTAGATTTCATGAGAGCTACACATTCCAAAAAAGTTGGGACAGGTAGCAATAAGAGGCCGGAAAAGTTAAATGTACATATAAGGAACAGCTGGAGGACCAATTTACAACTTATTAGGTCAATTGGCAACATGCTTTGGTATAAAAAGAGCCTCTCAGAGTGGCAGTGTCTCTCAGAAGTCAAGATGGGCGGAGGATCGCCAATTTCCACCAATGCTGTTGCGAAAAATAGTGGAGCAATATCAGAAAGGAGTTTCTCAGAGAAAATGTGCAAATAGTTTGAAGTAATCATCATCTACAGTGCATAATGTCATCATTCAGAGAATCTGGAACAATTTCTGTTCCAAACCATACTGTATGCCTGTGATCTTGAGCCCTTAGACGGCACTGCAACACATACAGGAATGCTACTGTAATGGAAATCACAACACGGGCTCAGGAATACTTCCAGAAAACACTGTCGGTGAACACAATCAACCGTTCCATTCGCCATTGCCGGCTAAAACTCTATAGGTCATAAAAGAAGCCACATCAAAACATGATTTAGAAGAGCTGGCGTTTTCTCTGGGCCAAGGCTCATTTAAAATGGACTATGGCAAAGTGGAAAACTGTTCTGTGGTCAGATTAATCAAATTTGAAGTTTTTTTTTTTTTTTTTGGAAAACTGGGATGCCATGTCATCCGGACTAAAGAGAACTAGGAGCTAGGAGCATCTAGAAGTCTGTATTAGACAAGAATGGGACAACATTCCTATTCCTAAACTTGAGCAATTTATCTTCTCAGTCCCCAGACGTTTGCAGACTGTTATAAAAAGAAGAGGGGATGCCAAACAGTTGTAAATATGGCCTTGTCCCAACTTTTTTGAGATGTGTTGATGCCATGAAATTTAAAATCAACTTATTTTCCCCTTAAAATTATACATTTTCTAAGTTTAAACATTTGATATGTCATTTATGTTGTATTCTGAAAAATAAATTATTGAAATTTTAAACTTCCATATCATTGCATTCTGTTTTTATTCACAATTTGTAAAGTGTCCCAACTTTTTTTGATTTGGGTTTGTAGACAGATCCTGTTTACAAGAGAACATGTTTACAGATCCTGAGCATGAATGGAAATGTATAAAATAAACACAACTCCTAGGGGTAAAAACATGCTTTTAAGGGCAAAAGGTTCATCCAAATTAACCTCAGTCAGTTCCATCTCTGAGCCCGATGCTCTGGGTTATTTCAGCTTTTAGTGGAAGAAACAACCACAATGGATATGGACAGTGAGTGCCTCTGTCTATTCAGATCTACTCTCTAAAGCAAGTCATTTGTTAGAACTCTCGCTGCATTTCTTTTTTACACTATATTAAGTTCTCTTTCACATCTCTTTTCACGGGAATAACACTTTCACCTTAGAACTGAGACAGAACTGAGAAACACTGTAGGTTGCTCACCTCTTCACATGAGCAGTGTTTGCTTGCAGAAACAACTCCTCTGACACGGTGTATCTCACACCTCACTTAGAGCAAAGACATTTTTAAACTAAAGTTGTGACTTTATCAGCAAAACACGAACGTATCTTAATTAACACATTTAAAGTTCGCCCAAAAACGAAACTGACATGATTTACTCAGCTTTGTGTTGTTCCAAACCTGTATGAATCTCTTTCTTCTGTTGAAAACAATACATATATATGTATTTTGAAGAATGTGTTTTCTGTAATGGAAGTAAATGGCTACTGTCCAGTGTTACATCTTCAAAATATATTTTTTTGTGTTCAAAAATGGGTGAGGAAATTATGACATAATGCTCAGTTTTGGGTGTCTGCAGTTCAAAACATCCTTATAATCTTAATCTTTGCATAGGAGTATATCGTGCTCCAAACAAGAAACTTTTCCTCAGAAAATTCAGATAGGTTTCCAGAAACGTTTTACCATCTTACACATATGGAATATGACAGCTTGCAAGGGCTTTAATTGTTTCATGCTGATGTGTTTTTCATAAAGAGAGAGAGAGAGAGAGAGAGAGAGAAAAATTTTAGCTGAAGGTTATAGACAGATACACTCCTAATTGCCCAATAAGCTCATTCTAATGGTCTCATTCAAACACAAGTGGGAGACCGCAAAGACAGATGATTCATTCGTGCATATAAATTAATCATCTGAAAAAAGCAATGAGGACAAAGTAAAAGTTAAGATACTGAACAGTCTGGTTCATTCAAAGTTAAAATAAAATAAACAGTACAAATATATACTGTATTTGCATCCACTGAAAATGTATGGTTCTTATGTTTCTGTTTAGAAATTAGGGCAAACAGAGGAAGACAAGGAAGAGGATCTCAGTGTGTTTGCTTTTATCTTACACCACCACAGAACAAGGGCCAAGCACTTTAAGTGATTTAGGAGCATTGCCAACAGCTGCCAAGAAGAGTGCATTAAGATAATGAAGCAATGGAGATCTACATAAAAAAGCAACAGAAAATGTGCATCATCTCATCAAGTTATAAAATACTGCTTAGAAAATGCATCTGGTTTCTTTTCTGTTTATGAAGACTTTGATATATATTGATGATGGCACCATTTTTATATAGTATAAAAACGATACTTTCAGTATCAGTATCTTAACACCCAACTATTCATTTTTAATTTTTCTGTACCAATATAGATTTATTTGTTTCAAATCTGGTGTATTTAAAATACAAACACCTTCTGCTTTCTCTGGCTCAGTTCCAAGACTTAGTGAACTGCTTTGCACTCCACAGCCTACATAGACAGCATCCTCACATTCGACATCAGTGGCAACTTATAACGTTCAGCATTAGTTTGTTTACTATGAACAAATAGGTAAAACAGTCTAAATAGCCGTAGTAAAATTATTCAGTACTGTCAAACGTCTGTTTAATGATACTGTTTACTTATAAGTGATCACTTTGTTAATTGCCTGGGTTGTTTTCACTGAGCTTGTTGCTGTGCGTGCTAGGATTGCGTTCTGCATGAGGAAAACATTGAAACATTGAAACTTGGCCAAAAAAAGGTCATAATGATCTTAGAATCAGCCTTAACGTCAGGAAACAATGATCTATCGTGCCTCAAAATGCTGCAAATCACACTAGGTCGAAAATACAAGGTTTCATTTCAAATCAGATTTTGTGTCCACACAGTAAAATGCCATGCACTTTAGTATTAGCATATTGGTGCCTGCACAATGAGACCCACATAGGAACAATTAAAAAGGAAATAAAATACAGTGGCTTACCAAAAACAGTTCTGGCCGGTACTGACTCTTTGTCGATCCAGAAGGAGACCTGTGCTAGGATCACAGTCATAATGCACGGGATGTATGTCTGGATCAAGAAGAAACCCATCTTCCTCTGCAGGTGGAAGTACACTGTCATGACTATGTATTCACCTATGAGAGATGGATGTGGGACATTAGTGGAATAGGCAATCCTAAACTACAAACCATAGATTCTGTACGAACACGTTCAAGACAAAAACCTATTTCAACACATATTCAACCCATATGTTCAAGATTGATTGAAATCATGACAATTTTTTTAAGTGGTTTGCTTTAAGAGTTGGTGCTCGGCAAACCAGAACACATTTTTCAGTGAATCATCTGTCCCAAAGCTCATACCTGTGTTTGACTTTAGCCTCTCACTAGACACCGTCTGTCCAATGAGATCATACTGAAGCAGGCTGGAACTCTCCTGAGGAACCTCCACCGAAAATAACGGCCCTTTCTTCCACGTGTAAACAATCTCACTCATTGGATAGGCATCTATATTAGACACAGATCCAGACTGAAGTCAGTCATACCAGTAAATCCATGCAATGGGAAAATGTGCCATTTCACAACATACTTACAGCTGCCGAATTTCAAAGGACATGAATGTCCATCCATTGGAAAATTGATCAGCCGCATGGGACACTCAGCATTGATGGTTAACCTGATTACAGTAAAAGCATCACATTAAATTTATGTAAAATAAAAGATGATTTTTTTTTTTTAAACTCTGCAGTGAGTTCTTTCTCCTGTTGAACACAAATAATGATAACTGAAAAATGTTGGTAACCAAAGAGTTACTGGCAGCCATTAACTTCCATAGTACGGAATAAAAATACTATGGCTACCAGAAACTGAACATCCTTCAAAAATTCATCTTTTGTGCTCCACAGAAGAAAAAATACAGGTTTGGAGCTACATGAATCTTTAACTTTGCACTGATTTTAACACAATTTATTCTACAACTTTTATTATCAGCATTAAAAATGTTAAGTATACATGCATATTTACAGTTACCAGTGAATGGTGTATAATAGAATGTAACGTATTTTTATTTATTATTTTTTGTGTGAAATGCTAAGAAAGAATGTGTGTTATTAAGAGTTTAATTTCTACTCTCAGTTTAGAGAGCAAGTGTGCAGTGCATCTTTGAGTGGGAGAGCAAATGTGTTGGCACGCAGGTTACCTCATGGTGTACAGAATAGTTCCGTTCTGCATGATGCGGAACAGCTTGTTGGGGGTGGTCATGTTGTGCGAAATAGAACGTTTGCCATTTCGGAAGAAAGTGTCCGGTGTCCAGATCTTGCTGACCATTAGGTTGTTGAGACGCAGGATCTCAATGGGGCCCTCAAATTTCAGCCGGTCGTCTATCCACGTTTGCCGAAAAAACACATCCATTGTGTATTCCTGAGAAATGGTTTTAAAGGTTTTATAAGATGTAGTTTTTGTGACTGGAGTTTGAAATCAGCACAAATCAATGTTCCATGTGCAGAGATATATAAAGTAATAAAGTGTCATTGGCTATGTATCTGATTCAGGCTGGTATACAATCACTGTGGAATGGTATTTTTTATCTTTCTTTTTTTTTACTAATCTTGGCGGGGACTTATCTATACTGTCTTTCGGATTGTCACAGTGGATCACATGGCAAGCGATGTGGCTTTGGACATTATAGAAAAATAGTGTAGTGTGTAACAGAGGAAAGAAAGCCGAGCCGGGACCCTCACTGTCAGGGATTGTCAACCAGATTAAAATCCCTAAGCTGCTATAATGACATCCTGCCCAAATGTCAGAATAATGAAGCCAGGGCCGGCATGACTAGAGGCAGTGGGCATAGAAAACATGCAATTACGGTGGATTTATGTTTGCTTGTATCAAATATATATAATTGCTTTACTCACGTACCATTTCCACATCAGAAACAGGACCAAAGCTGGTGACAAAGATGTCCGTTTTAACCTCTGTGACAGGACCTATAGTTTATTTTTTTTTTAGTTTGTTTTAGAAAGAAAGGAGAAAAAAAAATCTTTAGTTTATTCATAACACATATTTTAAGCAACATAAGATTGCAAAGTGATAAGGCAGTTTCTGGTGAAGAACTTGTTAAAGTCTCAGCTGCAAAGTACATAATCGTTTAATTTCTGGTGAAAATTGGATTCAACTTTCCAAAGTAAGACTTTAATAAATGAAGTGATTCCAGCAATTGCCTACCTCCAAATCCAGGTCGAAGTCTGTTGTCATATCCATCTAATAATCTGTCCAAAATGCGCGTAATGTTATCCAAATATACCCTCGTCTCGGTTGGCTGATTTGCCAACACCTGACCAACACTGCAAACAGACTCAAAACTTTATTTCCATTTTCACACACGAACGAGCAAAGCTGAAAAATAAACACGCATGCAAAGTCAGATAAAAACACATTGCTACTTACAAATACAGGACAAAACATGAGCGTATCCAAGTCATGCTTTGCGCGCGCTCTCTTTCCAAGTGTCCCCTTGTCAACTAGTGTTAGTTGTGTGTCCCATAATGTATGTGTGCGAAAGGAGCTGGTGAGGCTTGTGTGCGTAAATCCCGAAGCTTTTATGCGTGAAGTCTTGCTGGAGTTCCTCAGTGGGGTTGCGCTTCTTCTGACTCACTCTTATGGAAAACTAAAGCGCTTTCAAAGAGGCGGAGTAGATGGAACCAAAGGACTTTGACAATGATCGAATAAAGCATTATGAGAGATTAGAAGAGAACGATAGAGTTGTCAGGGAATTATTTATTTGGGAAAAAGCGCAAACGTTCTGTTGTTTGAGTTCGCGCTATGGTCGGTGTGCTGTCTCAAACTTTGATCATTAGTTGATGTTCATTCAAAAATCGAGTCAATTTCATGACTCTTTAAACAATATATCTTATATCTACTGATATGTTTAGTCGTTACAAAATATTTGCCATTTAATTTTGCCAGCGTTGCTTTAAATTAAACATAGGCAGCATTTAAATACTAAATAGTCCATTTAAGAGTTTATCTTATGTAATATCAAAACATTTAAATGGTTTCTTGGTTAGATTTCAGCAGCTTTTGTGACAGTTTTCACTTTTATTATTATTATTATTTTATTATTTTTATTTTTTATGGCTCCCTTGTTTACAGTGTATAATAATAAGATTATAATGTCAGTTCTAGGCATTATAAAATATTTACAGATTAATTATTGAACGTTGTTTTAAAGCATGCTGCTTGCTAACTGGAGCATATATTCAACATCTATTAAAATACAAAATATTATTATTTTTTTGTTTTAATCTTATGTAATATCAAAACATTATGAACAGCTTCTAGGTTAGATTTCAGGAGTGTTTGTTTATATTAAATGGAGACAGCCATTTACAGTTAGGATGAGTGTATAATATTAAGACACTGTCATTAGGTTTTGTTGTTTTTGTCATATTGTTACAGAAGACTTAACTGCATTCTCAAAAGGTGAATTCAGGGTCACTTACCAGTCAAAAGATTTCATAAAGAAAAATGAGGCAAAACATTATGTATGCTGAGATAAAAGTTTATGCACAGGCAAATAATGCACAATAGTTTTGAATGAAATATGGGTGTTTTTATGAACCCTGATTGTTTATTTTTATTTTGTGATTATTTGATACAAAAACACTGATGCAATAAAATTTCATGTCCAGTATTTATAGTAATGTAATGCAATGGTGATAAAATGGCTCTCTCTATGCTGATACAGCATTCTCAACTCACTCAGAATCAATGGGATCACATCTGCACCAGGATGGCTCTTTCCACAGGAGCTTATTCAAATGATGCTGTTTCAATCTCCTTGGCATAGCCTCTCACTGAAACAACACTGGGCCATTATCCTAATCCACAGTCATAAGGTTTTAATGCATCAAGCCATCATACATAATTTGTATCATCTCAAATTTGATGGGCCCTTCAGTGTGCATTGTCAGGGAATGACAATTACATGCTGATGTGGGATCAGCATGATTTTAAATTCTGCCAGTTTCATAGAAGTTGCCACTGGGTCATTTCTTTCCAGTTGTTGTACACTACATGAAATAAGGTTGGTTCAGTTAATACCAAACCAGACATGATAATTGTGGAGCTTATAGAAGATATACTGATGGCAGAGGAGGTTTCTGATATGACTGCTAAAGAATTAGATTGCTGGGATGTGAAATTCCAGCAGAGGCAGGCCTGTTGAGCACTGAAGCATAGCGAGAACTGGGTGGCAAAAACCAAGCGAGCGGGTCACTGGAGCATGAACAGGGGTAAAGGTGTGCCGACAGACATGGATACTGTGCTTCTGGTCAAAATAACACTACACCCAAGCAAATGTTTTCTGTCTGGTCAGTATGGCACTCTGTAAACAATTGTGTAGCAGCAGGCCTTCACAGAAGTGGACAAATATGAAAATGGCAACACAGTTGTGTAAACATCACACCAACTATTAATTCATATGTTATGCAGACTGAACTTTGTATGTGAAATCCCCCAAGTTAACTTAACTATGGTAAACTTGAGTTCATATATTTGTGAAAACAGAATTTCTATTAACCATGTTTATTCAGGGGTTTGGTAGAGCTTGTTGGCTGTTCATTACTTGCTTTGCATTAAAGTATCAGGATGATACATCCTTTCCAAAGCAAATTAAGCCAAAGCAGAAACAATATAATATATATATATATATATATATATATATATATATATATATATATATATATATATATATATATATATATATATATATATATATATATATATATATTGAAGTTAAGCAAATTATGTTAAATTCTCTTTTGAGAGGTCACAGAGGCAATTCAAAATACTGGGGCAAAAAAGGTTCAGGCTAAATCTATTATGTCCAGTCACAATTAACTCATTCTCCATTAGGAAAATAGCTATAAATCATACAGATTTATTTACTTATTATTATTTTATTTTTTGTGTGTAAATTTTGTTTGATGGGTAGGGTAGGGGTGAGGGGACAAAAGAGTTAAGTTTGTATAATATATATATATATATATATATATATATATATATATATATATATATATATATATATATATATATATATATATATATATATATAAAAAACATTAAGTCTATGGAATTTCCCCATAAAACACTGGAAACCAAAGTGTGTGTATGTGGATTTTTCTTATCATTATCTTATCATCATAAACCTCTTAATGTATGTTGCTCTTTCATTGACATTACTTACATCATATAGTAGAATTGCTTCTTGGTTACTATGGTAACCCTCGTTCCCTGAAGGTCGGTGACCGATGAATTGGGATCTCGCTACTTTGAGTGTAAACTAAACGAGCCAAGGCACATTGGCATGCAATTATTGCATCCAGCTGCAGCTGATCACAGTGTGAGCATAAAGAGGCAGCAGGTGCAATGCATACCATATTTTTGTTGAGGATCCGAGCTGGTAACCTGGCCGCTCAGCAGTGGTACAGCAGCCGTGGTGACATGACATTTTTGGTCCCTCCTTTGGGTAACTAGAGTTACCATACTTAACAGAGACATTCCCTTTCGGTCGGTCACCCTCAATGTCATGTCGGTGACAGATGAATTGGGATTCCCTACCAAAGCGCAATGGATGCTGCCCCTTCCAACGCCCTATGCAAGCCCCCTGTGCCCCTTTTTGGTGTAGGCCGTGGCTTGCAACAAAAAGACCACTCACCGTTGTAGTACCACTACCCGCTCAGTGAGATTGGATAACGCTGGAAAAATTTACCCATTCCACTTGGAACAGCAATGTGGCGGAAGCCCCATTCTTCCCAAAGAGGTCTTGGGAGCAAATACGCATATAAAACTTCGTTTAGGAGCATATGGGAATTTGGAGATGATTGTAACTCTCTTGGAAATGGCAGAAGTCTGCTGGGGAAACAAGGGTTCTGAGGCTATACCGTGGACTTTACACATATGGGATCCACTTAGATATAACATATGGAACCCATCCCTATACTGGTTCACAAGGATTCAGTGAGTGAGGGCCTGCCACCAGGCATTCTACCATGTCTGTCTGCTGAGGGTATGGAGGAGCTCGACAGGGTCTACAGTGTGGACACTCTTGAGTCGTTTTAGCAAGCCAACACTAACCGGGGTCTCTCAGTGCCACTTCTTATTTGAGTTTAGGAGGATTCCGGCTCCACACAAAGGCTTTAAAATCTAGCAAAAGTGTTAGGGGTTACCCAGTCCACAGCTCTACAAATATCTGTCACCGAGGTTCCATGAGTCCAGGCAGGAGGATGCAACAATCCTAGTAGAGTGAGTTTGCAACCTGAGCGAGAAGGGCATACTCTGTGCCTGATAAGCCAAGGTGATAGCATCCAAATCCAGTGGGCCATCCTCTGCTAACCTGGGAGCAACCTGATCCCTAAAGTGAGCAGTGGAAATCTTGGGCACATAGCCGGGCCATGGTCTCTTGATTACCTGGGAGTCAGCTGGTCCAAACTCTAGGCATGTATCGTCAACTTAAAATGCGTGCAGGTCCCCTACCCTCTTGATGGAGGCCAGTGTAAGCAGGAGCAGAGTTTTCAATGAAAGAAACTTTAGCTAGACTGAGCAGAAGCTCAAATGGGCCCTTCTGTATTGTTTTAAGCACTAGAGACAGGTCCCAAGTTTTTATGGAGGGGAGCAGGGAAGGATTTAACCTTATGGCCCAACCAAAGGAACCTGATTACCAGGTCATGCTTACCTACTGACTTCCCTTCTATGGGTTCAAGGTTCACAGCAATTGCAGCGACCCGGACTTTGAGGGTGGAGGGAGACAGCCTTCACTACAGCCCTTGCTGCAACAAGGAGAGCATGACCCTGATCGGGCCTCTCCGGGGGGTCTTCTGGACGAGAAGGGACCTTGTCGGTTGATGTACACAATGGTAGGTGTGTTGTCCATTCGGACCAGCACTTGCTTGCCTCGTAAGCGCCCTTTGAGACAGTTCAAGGCAAGGCACACTGCTAACAACTCAATTGATATGCCAGGGCAGATGGGAGCCTGTCCATACCCCTGCTTGCCCGTTGTATGTGGCCCATCCATGTAAACCATAGCATGCCTGGAGGTTCAAGATATTAGAATACTTGAATTGTGAAATAATGGCTTTCTGTGCTTATCTTATGTTAAAATGTTTGTGTTAAAATTGCATTACACCTTTTCTTGGGTCTTTTTTTGTCTAGAACTACTGGGGGATACAGCTGGTCAAAAGAGAAACCGGTATGCAGTGTGTAAAATGAAGACCAGGAGTCATGTATTAAAAAGTTAACTGGACATAAAGTGTTCTCAGCATTTAAACAATTTATTTACACATACATGAAAATCATTTTTATTCATTAATCATTTTTATTTTCTTCTTAAAAAAAAAAAAAAATTGATCTAGTACTTTGATATCATATTAGAAATAAAACTGCATAAAATCACATACAATAAAATTATGTAGTTTTTGGAGAGCCATGTTTTTCTACATTCGGACATAGTATTTGTGTAGAATATAAAAACAACAACAACAACAACAACAACAAAAAAAAAAACCAACAACAACAACATATGTTCCCTGTCAAGGGAACTTCGAACTGCGTCCACTTAGTGGACACTATGGGGAACACCTCGTCGTGACCCGTGTCTGAAGCATACTATGAAAAACGCCAACATGTTGGCAGGTGACAGCCTCTGATGTCACTACCGGCGTGACTATACATATGCGCCCCTAGGACCCGTCACTTATCTTCTTCGTCTTCATTGACTGTTTTGATTTGAATCTGAGAAACTACCAAAACGGTAAGAGCGATCTATCATTGTTATCATAGCATCCAATAGCAAGGCGTTTAAACAGTGTGTGCATCCATGTCAGCATTATCTGACACCTGATGACTCACACAGTCTTTGCGTCTTTTGTTTGGGTGAAGAGCACGCACGCGATGTCCTTGAGGGGGCAATTTGCGTGCATTGTGAGCATTTTTCTGTAATTCATTTTTCTGAATTCTTTCGAGGAAAGAGGGACAGCCATCTGGATCCCACGACTCAGGACCCGCTGATGCCGAGGCACGGAGGAGAATGAGCACACGGGGATCTCAGGTGGATCTCGTTGAGGAGTGTAGAGAGGGACTTTTCCTTTCACACTCTCCGGAGGCAAACGACAGTGAACTTCAAAAGGGAAATGCGTTGTCATTGACCCATTCTGATACTGAAGTTAGTGATCTGCTGGTTATTACCCAGAAAGAGCAGGAGATGTCTGAGAGTGGCAAAGAAGCTGAGGCTGAGCCTTCTCAATTCTCCTGCCCTGCGTATGGGGAGCTGTTAGAGGTTATGGATCGCGCCACGGCAAAATTAGACTTGCCATGGAAGCGTGCCAGAAAGGTAACTTTGCGAGGTCGCCTCGATGAGCATTACGAGCATTACATTACGAGCCCCTCCAGGATACATCCCGCTTAAATGGTAAATCATACGCAGCAGCAGGTCAGGCTGTGGCTTCGTTGCACACGATGGCAGTGCTTCAGGCATACCAGGCTGACCTGCTGAAGGACCTGGATACAGGCGAGGGCCTTTCAGCTGACTAGGTAGCCGAGCTGTGCCGCACCACAGACCTCTCTCTCCGGACTACCAAGCAGGCCACCTCCGCCATGGGTAGGTCTATGGCGGTCATGGTGGTAACAGAGAGACATCTGTGGGTGAACCTGGCAGAAAGGGGGTTTCTTCTCGATGCTCCGGTCTTGCCTTCTGAACTTTTCGGTACCTCCGTCGAGATGGTGATCGAAAAGTTCAGGGAGGCAAGGGTGCACTCAGCTGCCTTTAAATCCTTCATTCCACATAGGTCCAGGTGCGTGCCCGAACAACAAAGGGGTCCTGGCCCATCTCGATCTGTGGATCGGAGACGGGCGCAGAAGGCTAGTGTCGGGGCTTGCACTCCTCCCCTGCCTAAGGGCAGGGGAAAGAGGAATCGTGGGTCACAAAGAGGTAAGGGATGAGTTTCAGATGAGGCAGCGTTCTCGTCCGGATCGGAGTGATACCTAGTAGTTACTCACTTCCTTTGGAGGTTTTTAACTTCTGTTTTTATCGTCCCCTGCCTAATTCCCCTGTAGCCTCCAGCTCTCCACCTGATCGAGGTTAGGTGGAAAGTTTCTCACATAACAGTCTCCTATCCTGGACCTATGATGTTTTGGTTGGTTCTATTTTCATAGTAACCAGCTTACTGACGGTCCGGACCAAAAGGGGGCACCCCATAAGTGGGACTCCGGTATAGGATGGTGGGAGAGTATGTAACCCTTTCTTTATCTGCTTATGGGTGTTATTTTGCTGGTGGTTTTATGTCTACTAACAAACTCTGTGAGTTTCCTTTACAGTGCTCAGTTCTGGCCTCGTGCTCTGGTATTAGGTGGCCAAGATCACAGGCTTTTGGCAGGCAACCGCGCCACACCCACAGTGGAGTGAGACCCGCGTGTGGGAAGCAAATGCTCTGCGGTTGCCCATCCCACACCCCCTCCTGAGGAGCCTGGCTGATCGTCAGAACTGGCACAGCACTGCAGGGAATTTCATGGATGTCCGGCCAGCTCACCCCGAGGGGACACCTGGCTACTTGGTGCATCTGGCAGGATGTCTGGCCAGGTCACCCTGAGGGGTCTCCTGGCCGCTTAGTGATGTTCAATGGGAAGGTGGAGGTGGTAGTTACGGAAGCCTTTCTCTATGTACTGCCTCAGGTGATGCTCCCCTCGTTTGAGGTTTGGAAAATTGGAGCTGGCCTCTCCTGTGCGATCCAGTGCCTCTGCGATGCTTAGGAACCTTTCAGTACACACGCTGAGCCTGTGTACTTTCTAAAAACCACATGGCTGTCAGTGTGCACGTGAACATTTTGCGCACTTTCTGAAATCCTGTATGGTAGGAGTTACGCGCTCCGCTTCCTTCCCTTTCTTAAGATGATTAGCCCTGGGTTCCTTGGGCTTCATTCAACCAGTGTGTATTTGTCAAACACCTCAAGCATTGCTTCACTCAACATGAAGGGCTGTGTGGGCAATTCTCCCCTTTTCCAAAGGAAAATTCAACAGAGCGCTCCAGTATTACATACTGTTTTTGAGACACACTGTGAGAGTAGACATCCTGCTGAGGCAGGGGCTGAGGCTCAGGGAATGGTGCCTTCGCACCAAGGTGATGAAGCAGAATTGGAGAGGTTGGCCAGGCTTGGGTGGATCGGTTTTGTGGCTTGAGAGAGCATCACACTATCCCCTCTGGCTTCCTCTGACTCATCCAGCTCCACTGGGGAGAATATTTTATACAAAGTGATCAGCTAACTAATTTGGTGTTCTGATTTTGATCAAACACAAGTAAAGTCAACATGGCTTTGAACAATATACCAGGTGTCCTATTTTCTGATTTGGAAGAAGGTAATATGGCATTGAAGCTGGCTGATAGTTAGCTCCATTGTCAAAGTTGAAGACATCAATGGTATTTGCATGGAGACATGCAATTCTCATCCAGAATTGGAGAGCATCAAAGCACAGGGAGAAAACATAGCCAGCAGGCAGAAGTTGGAATTTAACTATATAAATGCAGTGTGTGACTGACAGGATTTTATAAAGCTCAAGGTGAGGTCAACAAACTCTTTTAAATACCACCTGAAAGAGAGCTGTACTTTAATATTGTACAAAAATTACACTTTGAAATATTGATATGCTATCAAACTACCTTCCATAAAAAATGAACATATATTGCACAGTACAAATACAAATATCTAAAAATGATCATTGTCATCTCTTAAGTGCACACTTCACCTCATAATTGTTGTATTTTTTTTTTTTTTCAAAGCACATATTCACTTATTATTATCATCATTGTTATTATTTTGATTAGATGGATGCAGGTTATATAAAATATAGTTCCCTTTCAAGGGAACTTCAAACAGCGTCCTCTAGGGGCCGCTATGGGAAACATCTCGCCGTGACCCGTGTCTGAAGCATATATTGACAAAACACCAACTGGTTGGCCGGCTACAGCCTCTGACGTCACAATCGGCGCGACTATAAACAGGCACTGGGAGAAGATGTCATTCTCTTCTTCGTCTTCACTGACTGTTCTGTTTGAAGCGTGCATCTAAATAACTGGTAAGAGCGATATTTCTCTGTATATCATGGCGACTACTAGCAAGCGTTTAGATAATGTGTGCATCTGTGTCGGCGTTATTTGACACCCGATGACACTTGTTTGGGTGAAGAGCACACTCGCAATGTCTTTGAGGAGGCAATTGGCAAGCATTATGATTTTTTATTTTTTAAGGAAAAAAGCTCCGACTTCTTTCTCTTCTGAAAAAAAGGGAAAAAAAGGCAGTCATCTGGTTCCCGCAGTTCAGCACGGAAGAGAATGAGCTAGTGAGATGACAGGTGGATCTGTTTTGAATGTTTTAAAGAGGGATTTTCCCTTTCGAGCTCATAATGGCAGCAGACGAAAAAAAAAATGTTTATTCATGTGGGCGGAGGTTAGTCAAAAAACGGTTTTAGTGACATCATTACTGCAGGATGTAGAGAGATGTAGTCTAGACAGGTCGTTCATTGTAGGCAAATTCTGTTAAATAAAATATCTTACTTGGCATTGAACTTTGCGCTTTAGAATTTTGCAGATGTTATTTATACTTTAACAACAACATTACACACTAACTAAAGTTTAAAACATGGGATCATGAAGAACAGGACCTTTAACGTATACTAAATCCACACCATCTTGAAGACTACTAAAGAGCTGTATTCAAAGGTTTAGAGTATCCCATCATGCATCATGTTGTGGAAATAAATCGTGAGACTTTTTGCCAAGATCATGAGAGGTCATGGAAACCTTTCCAACGTAAGTTAAATATTAATAATAATTAAATATTACATATAATTTGGTAGTACACTGTAAAAAAATTCTTGTTGTTTTTACAAAAACTTTTTGGCAGCTGTGGTTGCCAGAATAATTTTGTAAAAATACAGAAAACTGTAAACAGATTTACGTCAAAAACTGTTAATTTTACAATATAAAGCTGTAATTTACAAACAAGAAAATGTGAATATAAACCAGTAAATTCAACAACACACAAAATTAAATCTGTTTTGTACCTTGAAAATACTGACAACCACCATAATAATAAAGATGGTACTGTATAAGAGAAAGCCACATGAAGTATCAAAGCTCATCACAAGTAGCTTCACCACAAGCAGAAGTATATATTAACATATAGAAGGTGCACATTCATGGAAACACAAAACACCATCATGGTAACACACGTGATACTTAAATAATGCCAAAAACTTTCATTAAGCAACAGAAGATGTAACATAAAGCTCAAATGTACATAACTGATAACAAGAACTATTTAAAAACATGATTATTTAAACAAAATACTTTCAAACGTGGAGTGTCACGCAGGGAATTCTGGGAATATCAGTTTACAGTTTTAGACTGTAAATTATACATTGATTTGTTCTTTTTTTACTTCTAAAAGCTGTATAATTAACATAATTTTACTGCAAATTTACATTAAATGCTTTGTTAGATCTTTTACAGTTTTTCCCTGTATATAGTACGGGAACTTACTGTTAAACTATTATCAGTTTTTTTCCGTAGCGTTTTTACAAAATTTTACAGTTAAAATTACACTTATTTTTTACAGTGTACAACAAAGTGCTACACGTTTTGTTGGTGCAAAGGTGAATGAGTAGCCTATATTTATTTTGTACATCATTTGCAACAGTTTTTTTTTATCACTTAATTAGAAGCACCAGAAATTAAAGTGTTTCCCATCAGGTAATGAAAAGTTATACACACACTTGTGGTCTTCATCCTCACCTTAACACCTGGGGTGAAATACAGTTAATACGTCATATAAGTAGACAAGTGATCAAGTGCAAAGACCACAAGTGTGGGTATTTTAGACAAGACAAAAATATGCAGTGGTGGTGGGGGTCTCCAAAGGATAGTGCTTTAAAATCAATCCTAAATGTAACTTGATGCCAGGATAAGGATCGTAGGACTGGTGTTATATGCTCAGATTTTCTGGTTCTAGTCAGATTTCTGGCAGCAGCATTCTGGATCAGCTGCAGCTGTCATACTGGTAAAAAAAAAAAAATGCATAGCCTGATTGCACTGTAAGTTGCTTGGGATAAAAGCATCTGCTAAATGCATAAATGTAAATGTAATGTTATTCTTGGGAAGGTCAGTGAGGAAACCATTACAATAATCCATCCAACTGGTGATGTAGGCATCTAATTCTTTCAGTCTTTTTGAGATGACAGTATTCTGATTTAGTTACTGCTTTGATGTGACTACTTAAACTACAATCTGACTCCAGAATCAGATTACTGACTTGATTTTTTGTTGTTTGACCCCTAGAGTCAAGGTTTGCATTCGCATCGAGAATTTAATCTTTGTTTCCAAATGTAATGACTTCAGTTTTCTCCTTGTTTTACTGAAGAAAGTTTTGGCACATCCAAATGTTACATTCATCAGTGTATTGAAAGACTGAGTCAATGGGGCTGTAGTAATTTGGCAATAAGTCTAGGTAAATCTGTGTATCATCTTCATAGTGTGATAGGCAATTTGGTTCTTTCTCCTTATTTGACTTAGTGGGAGCAACAGTGTCAACAGACTGAACAACAGTGGCGCAAGTATTGAGCCTTGTGGGACTCCACATACTGTATCATGGACATCCACTTAGACTTTAGGTCACTGCACACTGAATCTGAAATTTTAGTTTGAAATGTTCACACTTTAAAAAATAAATACGACCTCATGTTATGTTAATCATGTTCACACACTGCCTCCGAAACTTAATTCCATCATTAAAAAAAAATAATAATAATAATAATAAAAATCTTTGATTAGGTTTGATTTTCTGCATTTTCACATCCATAGCAAGCATTTTGATTGGAAAATATGACGAATTTGGACTTGAACCATTTGAGGACCATGCCAAAAAGCCTGGCCCAGTTTTCCAGTCTCTGGTGTGTCATGATCAACAGTGTCAAACACCTTATTGAGATCTAGTAGTACCAGCACTGATATTTATCCAGAATCAGATCGATTGGCCAGCTGAGACACAGGACACTCAATCCCAAGACTGGATGAGCACTTCCTTAAAGCCAGATTTCCTTAAAGTAATTTTCCCCCGATCACCATGCCAACACATCAAGATCATTTGGAAACCGTATTTATTATTCTTCATCCCTACAGTCACTAACTACTCAAACATTGTGGGGCTGAATAAGTTTGAGCGAGCAAGTTATCTCTTCCCGTCTTCAGAATCTTCCCTGAAGGGTTAGGTAAAACTGACATCTAACCTGGTTGGGAAATCTTATATAGTGGGAGGCCAGTGCATGTCTTCACACTATGGTGGTGTTGCAGGCATACCAGGCCAACCTGCTTAAAGACCTGGGTGGAAGAGAGGAAGAGGAATCCAATATAGTTGCTGAACTGCGTTGTGCCACAGATTTGTCACTTCAAGCCACTAAAGAAACAACCAGAGCCATTGGCTGTTCTATGTCAGCACTGGTGGTTGAATCTGTCCGTATTACAAGACAAGGACAAATTCTTCTGGCTGCATGCTTGCCATTCCCAGGTTTTTAGGACTGCTGAGCTGGAGCATTTCCAGCCTTCCAGCTCCTCATATCGCCTGAACCAGAAACAGAGCATCATGCCCCATATACTGCTGCATCTACTGAACCATGCAATCAAACAATATTGGTTCAAGATGCTTACTATTAAACAGATCGTGTCTCAAATCAGGTCCGAGAACTGGTTTGTCACAATCGATCTCTAGGACGCATACTTCCACATATCCATCCTTCCTCAACACAGGAAGTTCCTGAAGTTTGCTTTTGGGGGAAATTCTCTGTTGTGACTCCAGGGCATCTGAATACTGAATTACATTAACTATTGGTTGATATTAGCTCAGTCAAAGCAGATGACTCCGCATCGAGATGTTGTCCTTATGACATTCGGGACCCAGTGAAATTGAGTCACCTAGAGAGGGAGTCACCTGGAGAGGGAGATCCAAGTGCAGGTATGTTTTTATTAGGGTAATCCAAAACTTCATCCAAAACAAGCCAGGGTCAAAACCAGAAAACAGTCCAAACAAACAAACAAAGAAGGAACAGGAAGGGAACAGGAACAGGAACTCAGAAAGCGAGGAACTCGGGAGATGAGAAGACTGGGTACGACATGAAATGGAAGGTAAGGACTCCATACAGACAACAGGAAAGAATTGGTAAATATAGGGAGGCTAATGACAAATAAGTTAAGGCACCTGGTGTAATTAGCAGGCGTGCAATTACTGTGATGAAGGGACAAGGCTAGTGGGAATTGTAGTGCCTACAGTGAGGTGCCTAAGGGGAAGTGAGCCCACTAGTGGACACCCAGGGAAACAGAGACCAGACCGTGTGACATTACCCCCTCCTCCACGGAGCAGCTACCAGATGCTCCACCCGAACCCAAGAAGAGACCAAAGACACAAAGAGACCAGGAGGGAGGTGGAGCAGCAGAGGACCAGGGGGAGTGACGGAGGGCCAGGTAAAATGGGGAAACAGAGACAAGGCGACCAGGTAAAATGGGGAAACAGAGACAAGGCGACCAGGTAAAATGGGGAAACAGAGATTGGTACTCTAAATATAGGGAGGCTAATGACAAATAAGTTAAGGCACCTGGTGTAATTAGCAGGTGTGCAATTACTGTGATGAAGGGACAAGGCTAGTGGGAATTGTAGTGCCTACGGTGAGGTGCCTAAGGGGAAGTGAGCCCACTTGTGTACACCCAGGGAAACAGAGACCAGACAGTGTGACAGTCCTCGACCATATGAAAGATTTGGGTTTACGGAAAATTTCAAGAATAGTGTGCTTTCTCCACTACTCCAGTATTCGAAAACGATGCAGGAACAGTTGTCTCCTGCTCAAATTGAAGCGCTTCCCACAGCCATGAGAGGAGTGAGAGAAGGCCAGTCACTCACTGTCAAACAGTTCTAGATACTGTTGGGTCTGATGGCAGCTGCGTCCAAGATGAAAGCTTTTGGCCTGCTGTACGTGAGACCCTTGCAGTGGTGGCTCAGGACCAAGGTGTTTTACCTGAGGGGGAACCCGCTTTGCATGATCAAGGTTGCGCGGCTATGCTTAATTGACTTAGACTTGTTGAACAATGTAATGCTAATGACATGTGCCTCCCTCACGGGTTGGGGAGTGGTCATGAGTTCTCTGTCAGAAAGAACGAGATTAACGAGAACACTAGTGCTATTTATGAAGGCTATATATTTTGCAGACTCAGTTGATCTTCCCCTTGATTCCTTTAACTCTAAATTTAAGAATGTCATTGATGATACTGCTCCTGTGGAAGTCAGAAAGAAGACTTGCAGACAAAAAGCACCTTGGAGAAAATCAAAAGCAGTTCATAGTATGAAAAGGCAATGCAGAAAATCTGAGCAGTTGTGACGGAATTCACTGTAACTTCTAAAGACAGCTCTCATGCTTTCAATGTGAAACTAGCCACAGCTAAACAAAAATTATTTTCAAACCTTATAAACAGTAACTAAACACTCGCACTATTTTTGCTACTGTTGAGACACTTACAAAGTCAGATTCCCACTGAAATGCTCTCCGACAGCAAATGCAATGAATTTGCTTCCTTCTTTTCTGATATCAATAATAACAGAAAGACCGATAGAGACCTGCACTCTATATATAATTTATAGTATATAGATAAAATATGGTACTGCATGTGTAAAAATATATGCATGTGTAAAAATATATTCCCCAACGTGCCACTAAGGGGCACGTTGGGGAATGAAGCCTGGATGACCTGTGTCTGAAGCATGTGTGAAACAGCGGTAATCATTTGGTCCACCTGGCCCATTACTTCATAGACGGGGTACCTGGATGTATAAAAGGGCACCTGCTAAATACGCCATCCACTTGCAGGCCAAAGACATGGCGATGGGACATAGCATCTCATTCCCTCTTGGGAACCATGGGGCATGCCTGTCTACCTGCCGGGAGAGCACCAAGGAAGCGGCAAATGTACATCAAGCCTTTCCTCAGAAAGGGGCCATGCCACTGCACAACAGGCCATTCACACAACTTGGCAGAAATAGGAAACCCAATTAGATCAAGATGAACATCCCACCCAAGTTAAGAGCCAAGTTATCTACTTACAGCAGGGGAGATAGCACTGTCTAGGCGAGGACTCAAGGAGACTGCTGCTTAAAACCCTAAGCAGAGGAGCAATCGCAGAGCTAGCACATAGCTACCCTCAGATAGCTAGGTACCTAGGAAGGGGCTACCATAAGAGGGACCGACTGAGACTAACCAGACCACATTGAGTGGGCTATCTACTTACAAACCCAGAATGGGAGATAGCACTGTCTAAGCAAGGGCTCAAGAGACTGCTACTTAAAGCTCTAGGCAGGGGAGCAATCACTGAGCAATCATATAGCTCTAGGAAAGGAGATCACTCCAGGAAAGGGCTCAATGCAACTGCCAGTAAGACACAGCTAGTCTTAGATAGCTGTATTCAAATAAGCCCATCCTGCCATAAACATCATCAGTCCGAGATCAAAACCTGATGTAAGCCATTGCCAAGAACACCAGAGGGCTGGACACAACTATCCTCCGAATAGCAGTTCCCTTTAGCACTTACTCAAGAGAGCTTGTGCCAAGGGGAACCAAAGCCAGGCAAGAACATAGCTGCCCTCAGACTGCCATATTCCAGAACAAAGTACACTTGATCTGGAGCCTAACCATCCACAGACAGCTATGCTCTGAACAGGGACTGCTCAATTAAAACCCTGAAGGGGGGGGGGGGGGCAGTGTACTTGGCTCAAACCCCCTAAGCGGTATTCAGAGGGGCCGCCCAATTCAAACTACCCAAAAGCCTGGGGAGGCAGCCCACTCCTAAACCCTTCTGGTTTAAAACAGGGAGGAACATTCCCCAGAACCACTCTAGGTGCTGAAACATCTGGGGGAAAAAAAGCTCACAAGCATTTCTCCACAGAGCATTACAATATATTCATGCAAAGCAAGGCTCTCCACACACAATAACATGCATATTAGCTAGGCAAAACCAAGCTGAATATATCTCCAACCACGATCATACAGGATCAGGTTGAAACCATTCTAGTGCTCACACTTCATCAACATAAAAACCCAACAGAATCTGCAGCATCTAAAACCCGCAAAACATAAACACGTTGTCCCACATCCCTTAGGAATAGGTACAAACGAAAGTGGAGCCTAGACATTGTGACTCATCACAGTGAGTGCATTACTCTGAATGTGTGTGCTCTTCGCTGAGACAAATGCGAAAGCAGAATATTCCATCGTCTGTTAGAATCCAAACACGGAGGCACACATTCCCTGAAGTGCAGCTTGAATCAAGCACTGTTCATGGAATCGACAACCCAAAAGAGCATCTTAAACACGCAAATCCCAAGATGCGAGTCTTCACTGTGTCTCTGCAACATCGGAACCCAAACCGCGAGATCCTAACATTTGTCAATCATCACTCAAGAGAAGGTATAAACAAGAATGGAGCTTCTCACAATAAGCACGCTCAGAGCCCTCGAGCAATGAGGACGCAAGCTCCCAACCAAGACACAACACATAGATTGTGTGTGTCCTCAAGTGTCAGAAACCTTGGGCACAGAGGCATACACTATCCACAGTGCTCACCTGCCCTGGTCTATCACATGCACTTCAAACAGACAGCTCCTGAAGACAGCAAAAAGGATGATGTATTCAGCAGGTGCCATTTTATTCTTCTGGGCACCCCGCCTATGACATCATTAGCCAGGTGGACCAGTAGATTGGCGTTGTTTTACACCTTCTTCAGGCAAAGGTCATGCAGGTTGTATTCCCCAATGTGCCCCCTAGGGGTGCAGCATAGCGTTCCCTAGAAGGGGATCCAATAATTTTGTTTAGTCAAAGTCACCTTTATTTGTATAGTGCTTTAAACAAAATACATTGCATCAAAGCAACTGAACAACATTCATTAGGAAAACAGTGTGTCAATAATGCAAAATGATAGTTAAAGGCAGTTATCATTGAATTCAGTGATGTCATCTCTGTTCAACTGGGTTTACTGGGTATGTATCGTTGTTTATTGCCGAAAATATACCTTCTGACATTTTTTGTCCTCCAGGGTCACATATGATACTCACATTTTAATATGATTTAGTTGCTTCAGTCCAGAAAGTGTTCATCTTGAAATATTCTAGCAATATTAAAGCTATTCTTATGTTCTCCTGTTAAATTCTGATATAAAATATTTTAAAGCAAAAATAAATTTTTTTATATATATACTCAAATGCCTTTTTTAAACCAGAGAGCAAAAAGCATGAAGAAGATTGTGTTCAATGTTTTGATACAGTTGGTTTTATAGGATTAAATATTTAAAAGTTTAAGAGAAAAACAAGTGTAAACGTTGAAAACCATTAATGAGTTTTGTTCTGAAGCCAACCCTTTTAATATCACTTGGCTTTTCTGGTAGTTTGTATGTATTTACTCATCTCCCTTCCTATTAAACAGTGATACAATCCTAAATTAAATTGTAGATAATAATAAAAATGCATAGCAAAATAAATGAAACTATTTTGTTAAAAAGGGGAGAGAAAACATGCCCCACTATTATCCTTTTATTTTGCAATTGGGAACGTTTGTTGTTCATGAACAAACCTAATTTCCATGACTGCAGTAAATCATTTCTTAATCAAATTAATTCTTTCTTTCTTTCTTTCTTTCTTTCTTTCTTTCTTTCTTTCTTTCTTTCTTTCTTTTTTGACTATGGCACATACGTTTCACCAGCTCTTATGCCTATACAAATCAGTACATATAGCCTTTTATTCCTTCGTTCAAATATTCTCTTTAATGCAGGGGTTTGCCTCGGATTCCCCTTGTAGTGTTTGATGCTGTAATCTAGAAGTTTAGATTCCAATATCGATCCCTTGAAGCATCCTTTCATCATTTAAACACCTCCCCATGTTATGGACAAAAAAAAAAAAAAAAAAGAGTCAACTATTAAGTCCGTTTTAAATGCTTTTACGGTTTAGACGAGCCTACCCCTCCACTTTGTATAAGACAATTTACTTTTGTCAAATTTCGAGACGAAGATGATAGAAATACACGGAAACCACACATGAAGTGGCTATTAAAAGCCCGCTTGACAAGAAAGGGCTGTTTTTTCCATGATGCACAGAGGCTGCCGTTGTTTCACATCTCCTTTAACATCTCCTTGTCTCTGGTCGGGAAGTGCTCCTCCAGCACCGTCAGCACCACAGCGCTCCTGGATGCTGCGCTGGAGTATGTACGCATGCGCACCACAGTGGAATTACTGCACATCGCTCTCTTAAGTTGGATCTTCTCTGTCTTCACGGAAACCAGAAAACATATAAAAGTATGGCCATCTTTAGAATAAGACAAAAGTGCTTCGTGCGCTTCTGGACGTTTTCCGTGATCGTAGCCGTGGTGTGCGCGCAAAGGTAAGTCTGAACCCAAGCTCTCCTCACTTCATATGGCTGTGTGTACTCCACACACACAACTAACATGATCTCTAAGCATGCATCTGAATCTAACGGTGCATTTTCCCTCTTTGCAGTGTCAATGATCCAAACAATATGGCTCTTGTAAAAGAAACTGTTGATAGACTATTGAAAGGATATGACATTCGCTTGAGGCCAGATTTCGGAGGTAACGCACGTTTTTAATGAGCTCCATCATGTCAGCCTTTTAACATCACCTCTTAACTTTCATATAGTAAAACCATAAGTGCGCTATTGTGGAGAGTTTCGCGCTAATATATCCCAATTATCTCCGCTTTGGAGGCAATCGGGACACTTGCTTTCACTTGTCTTAAAATAATCGCTTAATCAGCCGTATAGGCGATGTTTGATTAGAAATGCTTCGCAAAGTTGACGAATGAATTAACACAATTTGGACATCTGCACGTTTTTCCAATGATACCTCCATTTGATGCTTTTTTCTGATTTGCACTAAATAGTATACAGTGATGCTCATCATGACGGATTCATAAACTATGAATTTTATCATTCTGTATGGTCATAGTTTGCTTATATATTTTTGGTTTACTTTGGTTTACCTGGATGTTATCAGGCTGATGTTGAGTTAATAATGGTTCATGCATGACATCTCCATCTCATTTCAGTGTACAAAACAAAACGAGCTGTAACATCACTGGTTTGATTTGGTTTGGTTTCTAGGTCCTCCGGTGGGAGTGGGGATGAATATAGACATAGCCAGCATAGACATGGTCTCAGAAGTGAATATGGTAAGTCTGTCATCATGCTCTCCTATTGGAGACAAAGTAGACAAGCTCCTTTAACTCCTTTCTTCTCTCTCAGCTCTCTGCCAGCACATTTATGTTTGATTTGATGAGTTATAGTTTATCCACTTTTTTCAGATTAGTTGAATGAACAGTTGTCACACATCTGTGGGTGTGCACTTCATATCAGTGGTACATGTGTGATTTTAAATGTTGCAGTAATCATACTGTAGTGTTCATGAGGGATGGTGTATAACAGAACTTTTCAGAGCATGTACTACCTTTCATACTCAGTATTCACATATGAACACAAGTAATGGTCAGGCGGCGTGGCTTCTATCACAACATGTTTTCTTCTGAATGCAGACTGATTTATTTATTTCTGGGATTTATAACATCACAAAACAAGTGAACACCAACAGGAAATTCTCCATTTTGGATGTTCATACTCTTTCCACCCTTTTGGTTATCTGGTAGGATTTTTTTTTCTTTTTCCCTTAGATACAAGAGCATCCCCTAGTGATGGTTTTGAAGCACAACATGAAGTTTTGTGTTTTGAGGTCTGGTCAAGTGAGGCGATATTCATAACAAAAACTGAGAACTGGTGTATTTGGATACAGTAGCACCTGTTTTTATTATTATTATTATTATTTGCATTCTTCATTAAGTACTGTAGCAATATTTTCTATGTGTTGCACATATTGATTTTTATTTTTTCTTCACTGTAGGCAGAGAATACAAGTTTTGAGATGTGAATATTCAATTGGATCACGTACTCGCTTATAGTGTTTGAGATCCCATTTCACAATAGTTATTAATGTCTTAAGCAACAGTGCACGCATACATTACTACTGTCAAGATGTCTTTAGGACAAAACAATTATGCCGTTTCTGAGTGAGCGCGTTTGTGTTTGTCCGCAAGGTTAGATGATGTCACTATTAGGCCAAGGAAGTGCAAATACACAGATCACTGCTCTGAACCCTTTAACAGTTTTCCTGGCTGGGATCATGCATGCATTCATCTGGATTATTCTTTTGGACTGGATAAACAGCTGGAGCGAGTGTCCAAATCACCATGAACCTTCATGTGATGCAGCTCTCCGTGGCAGTGGGGAATATTTGGTTTTGGCACTTGGAGCAATGCATCAGCCCGTCGTCATAATGGGAGAAGAGAAGTTGGCCAGTCTTTTCTTTCTGAAAAAAAACAAAAGAAAAAAAAAAAAAAAACAGCACAAGCTTCAATCCCATACATATGCAGAGAGTGAGAGATATCAATTGTTTGCATTTTTTTTTTACAGAATTATGGAATTTTGTAATGAAAAGTATTTTCTCCTGGTGCAAGTATTACATCAAAGGTTTTTTTTTTTTTTGTCTTCTAGAATAGATCATAAAACAAGACATGAATGTCGATTAAATCAGGCTCATCTCCAAATAGAATAACCAGTGCCACTGTTATAAAGTTATTTCCTGTTCTCCGTGTATCTCCGTTACAGGAGGATATTAGCAATGCGATTCCTTAGAAGAGGCTTTAATATAATACACATATCATTCTTGCAACTCATTATATCCTTTAAGATGTTACAGTTCACAGAAGTGCTGAACATTACTGTACTACGTACACATTCAAGCTAATGCATGTCTCAAATGCACTCACTAGTTCACTATTCACTGAATGGTGCATGAGAGTGTAAATGAGACAATTCAGACACAGCTTTAGAATACAACGTCAGGTACAAGAAGTCAGACTACTCAATGTCAATTGACAGTTCAGACTGAAATGCAATACAAAGAATTGCATACACTTTCCCAATTGGATTTTAAACCACATATTTATGGTTAAAAATCAGATGTCATATCACAGCTACATGGACCTGAGGAAAAAAAAAAAAAAGGACATTCATGCATCAGCATGTTTACTAGCATCCTAATCTTTCTTTTCCCCTTGGGTTTATTCCCTTGTGAATCACTGAGTACGAATGCTTCAAACTCTCTGAAGTTTGAAGCAGAGTTTTGAAACGTACCCCTGCCATCTTGTAGATTTTGTTAGACTATGTATATTAAGGCTTGCTTGGAATGACTCTGTTGGGGGTGTGCCGAAGCAAAAGGGCTCTATGCTTTCAACTTATAGCCCTATTTTGCTTCTGACTCATTCAATTCTGTCCACGTACGTGCATGGTCACATGTTTCCATCATCAAAAGTCAAAAGATGCATAAAAGCCTCTGCATCGCCCACAGTAGGTGTTAGATAGTATAGTAGGTCTGCCCAGAGAGAGGAGCAAAGGTCAGACGTGACCGCAGGGCGATATGACTCGCCGACATAGACTTGCAAAAGCTTCATGACATTAACAACCTGCCATTTTCTGGGAGGCAGTCCGGGGTGCAGTTGTAGGGAAGGTCGAGCTCCTCGCAGCGCCTCGGGTGTGCGTGATTCACCAAAGACAGATGAATGCAAACACAGGGGTGAAAGTGAAACAGAGTGCTAATGAATGGTCTTGCAGCTTCTGGGCTCAAGTGAAGCCTGATGCCTTTTGATCTAATGTTTGCAAGTGCAATAAGGTGTTTTTTTTCTTCTTCTTCTTCTTCTGTCTTCACTGCAGTCTTTGTTCTTCATGACCTTGGCTCATATGGACGAAAAAAATCACAAATGAGATCTTTTTATATAAATTATTTCAGCCTGTGTGGCCCGTGCTTCATAATACATCTCAACAATCTCAAACAGTGGCCTTTTTTTTTTTTTAAAGCGAGTATGAGCTCAAGCATTTCTCATTAGATTGTTCTTATGCCATCCTCATTCAGTTTATAGTTCTTGCTGTACTATATGTCAGAGTTTGTCTCATGTGTCAATACAATGCTGAACAATACAAGATCATCCACAAACAACTGAGTTTTCCTCTGGAGAGTGTTCAGTTTTTTCACCAATGCTCCTTGTCTACAACTACATGATTCCAAAAACAGTGTACTACTGACAGAAGTTAACAGAGAGTGAACGGACACAATCAGTTTGTAAAGTTTCCCAGAACAAATTCACTTTAAACACATCAAAATATTCAGGAAACCAAGAGGCTGAGAGCTTAGCGTGAACGTTAGAGGATTTTGGAATCCATCCCAATCTTATTAGTCCAATAAAATAAAATAAAATATGGAAACACATTAATCCTTCAAAATGTTTTTATATATTTTTTTATTATTCTGATAGTAATATGCTAGTTTGATGATATTATGTGCCACAAATCCTGTCATGACGTGCCATTTTGGTGACCTCTGGCTGCTCTGATTGAAAACATGCAATGTGAGTGTGAAAAGGGTGATGTTTTGGGACGAGTGGCGTATCTCTGTAGCTGAAGCATGTGCTGGTTTGTGTGTGTTCTGTTGACCCAGCTGGACCATGCTGTTTCAATACACTTGAGATAAGGAGCATGTTTGCCTCTCTAACATACAAACAGTGGTCAGTGATTTCTAATATACACGTGACATTTGTTTTCTGAAACAGAATCAAGTAGCAAAGGGCTTGAATTTGCAAAGAAGCATGGCATTTATTCTTAAAATATTCTTGATAGGGTTTGTTCAAACTATATTCACACTTTAAGTGACTATGACTACCAACAGACCCTTAGGTGTATCATTTTCAAAGTTCACATTAGATGTCATTTACGTATAGTTTTTGCCTTTAAGCAGTTTTATTGTATCTCAATCTGTTTAAAAGGATATTAGATATTATATTTAGCATTATAATATTTAGTTGCTACTGTATATATACTGAAAGGACAATCCTCTATTGAATTATGTGTATAAAAGAGATTGTAAGATAACAGTTTCCATGCTTGGTATTTGTAATTGTGTTAAGCTTTCATGCACATTTTGTGGGTTTCAAATTTAGGAGCGTTTCTGTCTGTGGACGTTTCTATAAATGTGTCAGTTGGCTCAACTATGGCTAAAACAAAGAGGCACATAAGATTACATAAACGTAGTGGAGAATACATAAAACAAGACAAGTAACATACCAAACAAAGTTACTAGTCACTACTGATGGCAGAGTGCATACATTATGATAGCACTTATGGCGTTTGATGCTCTTGATGGTATATTGAATGCATGTACTCAAGAAAATCTATGATCCATTTCAGGTGTCATATAACATCTACTTAGAAACGTAATACCTGATGAAACTGTGTGTTATATTATTGAAGCGAACACTTTGCTGGCATTGCTTGAGGATTTCAGGTACCAGTCTTGGCCTCTGCAATCATACAACCTTTAGACATTTAATGATGAATGCTAAGCTCTGTACTCTCAGGTTGGTGTAAGTTCAGCATCAGTTTTAAAGATAAACAACTCTGTTCCAATCAGCTAAATGGCAGTTTCTGAAATAATAGGCTTTAAAAAGCAAAAGAGAGCCAAATAGACTTTGTGGACATGTGAACTAGACATATTGGGTTTTTTGCATCCCTGGATTATACAATAACTTTCATTTGGTCAAATAATGGCTCCCTTCTCTATCCTAATGTATTTTTAATATGAAAAATAAGAGCGATGGTGGTTTGAGTTGGTGAGTAGGCGTTACAGAGAGAGAAAAAGGCTGGGGTGGATTACTGAAGAACAAAATATCAAGAACATTGGTGAATGAGGAAATTTAATTCCCAGAGAAAAAGGGAAACCTGATAAACTTGAGTACTTTTATACCAGCTATTCAGTTTGCTATCTAGTGACTCCCTGCTAAAAAGACTTCTGTATACTTGTGTAGTAGATTACGGTGGCATTGGATGCTATATGTTGATCTGGGGAAGCATTTATGCCATTATGCTTGTGATGGTCTTTTAGTTGGTTGTAAAAAAAAAAAAAGAAGAAGAAGAAAAAAAATATATATATATATAATACTCATTGGGAATAAGTGCCTCTAAAGCTTACCCAAACATGTTAATTTCTACAGTTTCCAGTTGAATTGAACACTAGAGGCAGTAAAACTCTGAAAACTTTAATTCCTTTTCACACAAATAATTATTTACACTACCAGAGTTTAGATTATTAACTCTGAATTAGAATTCCTTGCACAATATTATGCTATGAATGGTTTTAACATCTTGCGAGATTTGAGAACGACACTTTTGAGATGTAGTGCTTCATTATGTGTGGGTTTTCTAATGCAGTAGACTTGTTCAGTAGCTCACATGCTTTCTGTGGTGAAGAACTCAGAATCCTGTGAAACTATGGTTCAACAAAACATCTCAAACTTGTGTATAAGGAGTTAAAATAACACAGTGGCAGCAGTTAATGTTTTTATATCACTTTTACATTCGTTAACCCTATCGGTTCAGTTTAGGGGTGGGTTTGGAGGAGGGTGTTTGATATTTTTTAGCAACAATCACCAGACATTTGAATTCTGAACCACAGCAATGTGTGCCTGAACAACGTAATAAAAATGTTGCCACATTCACGTATTTGACCTGTGTTTTAGCTCCACTCATTGGACATTTCACTGAAACTGCTGCAAAATTTGCAATAAGGTACATAATATCGGTGCTGCAGAAACACATAGCTTTTGTGTGAGTAACAGACCAACGTTTAAGTCATTATTCACCTAACATCTTCCCAGGTTGTCTATTAAATAATTCTGATTTGACATGACAATATCCATGATACTAATGAGTACAAGGTCTATAACTGCCATGCTTTTTTATTTATTTTTTTAACAGCTGGATTTGTGCTTTGATATCCGTTTTGATTTCAGCAGCTTTGATCATAGTTATAGCTGCAATAAAGCTTTACAACATTTACAGCACTGAACCCTTTTCATTATTGCAGCTAATGAAACAACTGCTGGTTTTGTTTCATTTAAGAGGCAATGACAGTCTCAGACATGGGAAAGGCAATACATCTCCAGTGAATTGTTAGCTTCATGGATTAATACACCGTGGGGCCCAGACCAGCCACATTGAGAAAACTATATGTTGGTTATTCTCTTAAAACTCTTTATAGAGGTCTTTGAAGTAGTAAAATACTTCTGATACCAATACAGAACGAGTCAATCTTTCATTCGTTATCTGGCTCGGCTCGGTGTTCATCTTCACATCAGTTCAGTCAGTGTACTGTTTGAGTACATGAATTACTCCGGGATATTGGTTTGTTTGAACTCAAGAGGGAGTGTCAGACACATTAAACAAGTTAACAGCTGAAGTAATTTGTGGATTAATGGGTATTAGAGGATGCGAACCGTTTAAAATGATTCAGTTCGATTTGGTGAACAAAAGATCCAGTTACATCGAATGATTCATTCGCGAACCGGATATGACAAACTGCTTTGTTTTGACACGGAAGAGAAAACAATGCTGAATAAAGTCGTAGTTTTTGCTATTTTTGGACCAAAATGTATTTTCGATGCTTCAAAAAATTCCAACTGAGCCTCTGATGTCACATGGACTACTTTGATGATGTTTTTCTTACCTTTCTGGACATGGACAGTAGACCGTACACACAGCTTCAATGGAGGGACTGAGAGCTCTCTGACTAAATCTAAAATAAACGGAGGTCTTACGGGTTTGGAACGACATGAGGGTGAGATATTAATCACATAATTTTTATTTTTGGGTGAACTAACCCTTTAACCCCTGCAAGCGCTTTTTTCACTTCATAAAAGGTAAATTCTGAATCCAACGTACTACCCGAAAGTCCTTTCTTCCTCCAATAAATGAGGATATTTACTTATTATCCGGTCCCTAGCTTTCCTCATATCCTCTGATAAATTTGAATTACTATGAACTTTAACAAATGTTTCTGCAAACACCTCTGCTTTACCGCTTTCAGATATAATTTGTCTATTATTATATTCTAATACAGGTGTGTTGTAATCTCTTTGTATCCCGCTAACTCTTTCGTATCATATTCCATAACTCACTTATTTCAATGTCTTCCCCTATTCTATTACAAAATTACCTCCAATAATTTCTCTTAGATGTCCAAATAACTCTTCTCACAATAGCTTGTGCACTTTTATAACTAACTAAATCGTTAAAGTTAAGTGACCTTCTTACCCTCTTGAGTGCTTTATTTCTCCTTTTTATTGCCTCATTACATTCCTCATTCCATCATGGCATAGATTTCCTCCTGCTGCCTGCCTTCCTCTTACCTACTACTTCTTCAGCTGTACTATTCATATTTCATTATTAAACACATCAACATCTTCTATGCATTTACTTATTTCCTTAATTTTGCTTTCACATAACCCCTTATACTTATCCCAGTCCGCTGACTTGAACCTCCACCTAAGCATTCGTTCCCCCACACTTTGTTCTATATCTAATCCAACTTTACTGCAAATAGGAAAATGATCACTTCCTATTGTACTTTGTATTAGTACTTTCCATTCACATTTACTCGCTAAGCTTTCAGAGACTATTGTCAAGTCTAATGCTGAATGTCTTACCTTAAACAAATCAATTCTAGTATGACTTCCATCATTAATGCACACTAATCTTCCCCAATCTAACATATCTTTGATGATTTTACCATTATAATCTGCTTTTGTGCTTCCCCATATTGAAATGTAAGCGTTAAAATCACCACACAACACTGTTTTTTGACTTCCATTCCCTGCTATACTTTCTAGAATATCCTAGTTTAATCTATCATATGGATTGTAAAAATTAATTATTTTAATACACTGTGATCCTTCCCATAATTCCACCACCACAACTTCTATTTCTCTATCTACCTCAACTGTTTAATACCCAATCCCTTGTTTTATAAAAGTAGCTACTCCACTTCCATTCCCCTGATGTCTATCCCTTTGAATAGTTATATAGCCCTGTATTAGAAAGTTATATTGTGATTTAAACCAAGTTTCCTCTATACATATAATATCTGGGCCTTTCTCTTGGTTTTCTATAAATTTCTTAAACTACTGTCCATTTGCTATCAAACTTCTTGCATTCCATTGCAAGATATATAACACCATTAAGAATGAATTTCTTCATTCCTAGTTTAATTTGTTTTAGGAATCTGGTTTACTTTTTTCAATGCATCCGTGTATGTTATCCCTTCTCTCATTCTAACATTTTGAACCTTGCCAGCTTTTTTCCGTACCTGACAACCACCGTATCCTGCATTATGTTCCCCACCACAGTTGCAGCATTTAGGATTTACACTTTGCCCACACTTCCCGTACTCATGTTCGCCTCCACACCGCGCACATCTCTTTTTACTTCTGCATACTGCCGCTGCGTGACTGACTTTTTAACACTTATAACATCTTAGCGGTGGAGGAACGTATGGTCTTACCGCATATCTTACAAATCCTAAATAAAATTTCCCTGGTATTTTATTTTCATCAAAGTTTGTCAATACTGAGAGGCTGTCTGTCTTTTCGTAATTTCTAACACACTTGAGCCATCTGACAAACTTTACCACTGCTCCTGTGATATTCCTTTTAATCTTCTCCTCCGTGACATCTGTCCGAATCCCTGATACAACACCTCTAACTCAATTATTTTCTTCTGGTATTGAGCATATCACCTTATTTCCAATCATCGATTTTATACTCAGAGCTGATTTTTGCTGCCGACTGTCTTCACAAAACAACATAAGATTGCCATCCCTCAAAGTCTTAATGCTATCAAACGTTCCTATCGTTTCTTTCAATGTTTTCGTCAACTTCAATGGACTGATCGCATTTACCGAATCAACAAACTTCAACAGCACCTTATACTCCTCTTTCCTTCTTTTAGCCTGGAGATTTCCTTTCTCACTGCCCGAGTCCCAATTTTTCTTTCATTTCCAATTTTCTACTACACTCCACTTACTATTTTCATTCCCGCCGCCTCCACTATCCACATCCTCCATTTCCGGATCACTTCCGGAATCTACGCTACTTCCTTCCATCAGCACTCCAGTCACAATCCAGCTGTCCAAAGTCCTGTTGGGAAACCGTCTGTAGTAAAATGTTCACGTTAATGCTTAAGTTTTATTAACTGGTAAAATATTATCTTTGTATAGGGGATTTGATGCAGATAAATAACTGGAGGCATTTTGTGTTTTGTAGAAGGACTTTTTGGTTGCACTTTATTTTACAGTACGTGTACTGCCATGTACTTATAGTGCACTTACAGTGTATTTACAGTGTAAGAAAGTTCTGGTAATACAAGGTAACTTCATGGGGTAGGGTTAGGTTTAGGGGTAGGTTCAGGGTTAGTACCTAGTTATTACATAGTTATTGTAATTACTATAATAAGTAAATAGTATGTACATGAGGAACAGGACTGTAAAATAAAGTGCTACCGACTTTTTTTGTATCCGCTAAATGGATTTGTACCAACTCTGTGGTCCTGGTTGGGATTATGCCACAATGAATACTTCTACGAGGTTCATGATTTGACTTGTTGCTATGGACTGTCTTTGATGGGAAGTATATATGTTTGATGACTGTAATCTACAATTATTGGGTTTCATTTACCATCAAACCTCCACATCCTTTGATTCCTTGAAGACGATCAAGACTTGCATCTTACCTCAACCCATATACAGAACTCTATATATCTTTCTGTGCAGTGTGTTTTTCAATACAGTTTGAATGTTGTTTATTTATTATGAGTCTATTTTGGTGTTTATATAAAGTACACGAAAGGAGCTTATCTTTTTATTTATTTATTGGTTTAAATGCTTATGTTGATGCCAATGACCCTCCCTACAAATAGATTATTAATTAGCATTTACTCAGAGGAGCATGTGATTGTTATACTGTGTTCCTTCTGGCAGCGTAGTATGACACTAGAATTCATGTGTGCCAGTACAATATTACAGCAGCATCATATAGTGTTTCCCTCAGGATTTGATCAATTATTTTTTTATTTTATTTTTATTATTATTATTATTATTATTATTATTCAAAGCCATATGAAAGTATTGATCATGCACAAGGGCTCTTAAGTGTGTGCGTGTGTGTGTGTGTGTTTGTGTGTGTTTTAATTCTTATGCGTGCACCATTTAACGATGCCATTGTTTAATGGATTCGAATATATTAATTTCATCTTCATGGCAAAAATTCACTCTAGGGAATGTTTCAAGACTATAATTATCAAGTTGCCTCACAATGGTTATATATGTAGAAACATTTGCGATCTATTTTGGCATCTATTTCTAGGAGTTCCCTATAAATGCTGCACATAATGACAAGTGTATGGTAATTTGATTTGTTGGAAGATTTGAGCAGTTACATAAGGTGTGCAAGTTTTATTTGATTACTCATAACATATGAGCTGTCATTGCATTACTTCACAGTTATGGGAGTGTAATGTCAGCTGGTGCATGAGTTTATGACTGGGACTGGATCAGACTTCTTGCGCTTATGAGGTTTATGGTTGCTTGGAAACAAGGTTGATAGAAACAAGTGTCAGAGAGATTAAAAATTCTGTCACATCTTCAGTTGCTATCCCCAGAATGATTTGTTAGAGAAGCATCGCTGTAGCATGCTAGGAAATTCTCCCTTAATTAGAATTATGCTTTTGTCTTGTTTAAGACGGATACATTAGTGGACCTCCATTCTTTGTCTAACTATTTTAAAACTGTAACATGTCAAGCAACAAGCTACATGATTTGAACTACAATCAAGCTACTATATTGAAAAGGCATAATGATGTTGTTAAGCAATACACAACTGTTATCAATGACGTTAGGTGTTGAACAACAGTATTTACATGCTTGTTCATTTATATTTTCACCTTTATATTCCAGTTTCTCTGTGATGCTGCTGTAAATGATGAACACCATCTAAAGTCTACTTTATTATTTTTGCTCTCCATCATCTGCTATATTTCTAGATGTTTGATTCCATTAATGGTTCCCTGTGCATCAAACTCTGCGGTGCGCTAGGGGTAGAAAGCACGCTTACTGTACATGCACACTCATCAAAAACAGTGCTTTCATTCTCTTGACACTAAAAGATGTAGAAATTATGTATACTCTATGGAATGAAAGATATAGATTGTACTGCATGTCAGCTTGCTCAAAAGCATTATCTTTTCAAGTCCACTTGTCATTCTAACAAGAAATGATGCTTCTAATCACACTGCAGTTTCAGCCACACAACTTTGCCATGCATTTTGCAAATGATGGTTTGAACTCTGGTTTTGGGAAACACTGATTTGATGAACCAAACTTGTGGTGTGTACAGAGGTCCATCTGCAGATGCATTTAATAAATTCCTAGAAAGACACCTAATGATTGCATGAATCTTTACAATTGTTACATTTTGATAGTAACTGAACTTGAGAAGCTGGCTAATGATGTCTCAGTCTAACTTCCCACTTTCCCAATATTGTGTAGACTCCCCTTGTACTGTTGGAACAGCTGTGATGCACCGAGGCTTGGACTCCACATGACCTCTGAGTGTGTTCTGTGGTTTCTGGCACCAAGATATTAGCAGCAGATCCTTTAATTCCTGCAAGCTTCGAGGTCGTGCCTCCATGGGTCAGATTTGTAGGTCTGGGAAATTTGGTGGACAAAGCCATACCTTGCACTCGTCATGTTCCTCAAACCATTCCTGAACAATTTCTTTGCCGTGTGGCAGGCGCATTATTCTGCAGAAACAGGCATTAAACTGACAGCATCCATCACCCTGGAAGAACCCAGACAAAGTGCAAAACATCTTGTAGAAATAAATGTCAAACACGCTTGGTGTAACAACATGAGGGAGTAGATAATGACAGAATTTTCAGGTGAACTAATAATTCAAACATTTAGCTGAACATACTAACATGACATATTCAGATATATCAAATAGGTAGCAAACTTTAGTATATAAAATATTCCATTAACAAAGTATATGTATTCTTTTTTTTTTTAGTCTTTTAGTCAAATGTTTGACTTTAGACAGCCATTCTCAGAGAACAGAAGTCAGGGAAATGAAGACCCTGTGTTTGCAGAGACAGCAGACTGGAGACGTATGGGACGTTGTCCGGAATTAAATATGCTCCTCTGCTGGAAGACAGACGGAATGATCTAATGCAGACAGATCTGCTGAAATGTTGCCTTTTTGCTTTTCAATACTGTCTTATAAAAATGTGTTCTGTCACAAGGGGAAGGCTACATGTTGAATAGTCTCAGATGGGCATCAAGTTTTCTGCTGGAGCTCCATTCACACAATACAAACTGACAAAAAGTACACTCTATTTGGTCAGTTTGGTTAGTCTTGACAAGTCATATTGGTCTTGCTCCTAAAATTAAAACACATTAACAGAATCATATTAAGGTCTGCAAAGTGAACTGATAACCATATTTTGCTGCTGTGTGAAAGTTGTCTTGGAGATTTCTGTCCTCTGGCCCATCACTGATTTCTTCACCAGTATTTCTTGTCTTGAACTCTCTTCTTCACTCTGTATCTATTGCTTTCCTGTCTTCCTCTGCCTGATTACCACACCCTGCTGTTTCTCTCATCACTTCCTCTCTCTCTTCATCATTCCTCCAGTCCCGGTCTCGAGAGCTCTTTGATCAGCTGCATCTGAAGGCACTCACGGATCTTCAGCTGTGAAATTAAGCCCCCTTCCAAACCATGTCCAAGGTTTTTAATTAAAGATTTAAAATGACTGGTTTTATTTTTTTAAACTTGCACTTTCAAAAACTTCATTTCTTCATTTAAGAGAATCCTTTTCATTATACTGTGTATTAAAGAACCAAGATGCAACGCAAGCATCATATTGTATTGGTTGTAAAGTGTCAATAATCATTAATACACTAATTCAGGTTTGACAGCTATCAAGCAAGCACATTATTTAGCTACAATTATTTAAATATTGTGGTTTCGTTTTTTTTTTTCTTTTTTTTTTTCTTATCAGATTAAATAATTTCATTGTAAGAGTTGTCTTACCCAGTTTAAGATGGTAAATGTGTTTTCTAACATGGTACAGTAGAAGATTTATAGCTGGTTGGCCAAAAAACAGCTTGACCACCTTGTGGCTAGTTTCTTGATGTCCAAAATGCCAAAATACCAGCAAATATTAAAATATCAGCTAATAACCGTTTTTAAACCAGTTGGTAATCTTGGACCAACTGGAAATTAGCCATCATGTCTTAAATTGCCACAGCTACCAGTTTAGGCCTAATCTTTCAGCAAGAAAAGGGAATGTGGATCCAAACAGATTGGCTAATGTGATTTACCCTTCAAAACCACCTGGCTGTGGGCTTCTCTTTACACTCCCCAGTGGATGACTCTATTGTAAACATTAACTGCACAAGCTATTTTTTTATTTAATGGGGAAAATACAGAATTGCACATTGCTGATCAGCAAATGTCCTCTCTGTCTCTGTATATGTTTATATATAATAGCTCATTTGTCCCTGATTACTTTTACTAAGAATCTAAGACATACAACATTTTTAAACAATCTGATATTTGTTGAAATTGTACTCTTGTTTGGAAATGATGTCTGGCCAAAGGCAGTTCTGTGACTTGGTAGACTACAATTCTGATTTCTTGCACTTCTATAGTAATTGCTCAAGATGTCAATACAAGCTTGTATTTATCAGAAAACAAAACAACATAATATGCCATGACCATTGCAAGTGACATACTGTAATTTGTTTTGTTTGTGTTCATCTTCATGCTTTTAAAAGGTACAGTGCCAGTTCTCTAGTACATACATTCTGGGCATACAGTACTTGCCATTTTCATGACTCCTCTCTCTTGGCCTCACGGGACAGCAAAGTTCCCATTGGAAACATACTTCAGACTCTCAGCACAAACAGACCATCCAAGTATTTTGCTTCTACAGTTTGCTTGCTGTATAGTGTGGAAGAACGCATATTCCAGCTCTGGGTTAGAGTTGAGCAAAAAGATAAAGTGTAAAAATTAACATTTAATTGGCTGATTATTATTCTATTTTTTCCCTCCATGTCTCCACACACAAATTCATGGAAATCAACAAGTATGTGATGATTTCAAGTGCAAATGCAATAATGATATTATGCAACAATTCAGTATGTAAGTGTTTATAATTTTATTATGTTTTTTATTATGCATCTCCAAGCAACACACAATTTCTGAATTAATTTTGAACTAAGCATCTTTGAAAGAATCAGGTGAATTAATGATTCAATTGCGCTATCATAAAGAGTGCCATTTACTTAATTCACAAATGCATCAGTAGTTTGAACAAATTGATTGAATGAGTGACTCAATGACTTTCTCATTAAGACATGTACTGCCACCCACTAGCAGTTTTAGTTACTTTTTTGAAGTAACATTTCATTAAAAATGCTGTGATGCTTTTCTCATTTAACACAATGATGACGTTAAATCTATTTGGGTGTAATTTCTTGGATAAACTGGATGTGTGATAAATTAGCGATTAATTATCTGGCATATATCATGCAATTAAAGTATTTATACTCGTTTGACGGCCTTGGTAAAAACATCATGTTGCATAAATTATATAACGTTTGTTGACTGTATTTGTGACACATTTTGTAAATGTGATTCTGGTTAAACGTTTATTAAAATCTCTTATATCAAAGTTACAATATTGCTTGGCAACCACAACAACACTCTCTGCAGCAGAGTGAACAATATACTTTTCTTCTTGGTGTTGAATTTTTTATATAGCCTGCGAGAAGGTGTAGCAGAATAATTTTCTTTCACATCATTCCTACTGTCATACTGCCTAGCTCTAGAATGCAGCTTGTATTCAGGGCATGCTATACGGCTCCATTAGAGAGCACATTAGTATTCAGCCACACGTGGAGAGAGTAGGTTTGATTTTGCTTTTGGAATGCAAGGTAGTGCTATGAAGACCCAAAGTCGAGGGTCTTGCTGGGAAAGTGAGTTTCAACCCTTTGGGACAATGGTAATAAACACATGCTGAATCATAGTGTCTTAACTGTTGCACATGTGCTACCAACTGGAGGCAGATGCCTCAGTCTCTTAATGACAAAACACTAACACCCTAACAAGAGTTTATGAGGCATTATTACCGAATGATTCAGCCTCTGCTTGTCAGTCAATTAGCTCCAAGCGCTTCCACCATCCAGGCGGAGGGGTGCTGAAATAAGCTCCAGAAATGGCGTGTCATTTGGCAGTGCACTGCCTGCGTTTTGCTGACAGTGAAAGATGAGTACAATGTGCAGCCATCAGCAGCTCATAGGCTTGTTTGTTTGTCACAAGGGCAACTGACGGGATTGACAGCATATTGTGGCATGCTGCTCGTTATGCTATGCTAATCTCCCTCCTGTCTGCTGGATTGCATGTGCTAATGGCACAAATTGTTGTAGCATCAGAAAATACAAATTGCAATCCATTACTGATTACAGATTGCATGATGAAAACTGTAGTTATAATCTTGGTTACTCATTTTAGGTAATGTAATGTAAAAAGATTACTTTATTTTAAACTATACCATTGCAGTCTGCTTACACATCTTATCTTGACTTGTCTCACAATTTCTGAAAGCTGACACTCAAAAAGCAGAAGCACACACCAAATCTGCAAAACCATACACTAATTCTCAGCATTTGACTCAGATTTCATAGAACACTTTTTGCAAAACACAACATACAATTCTCCATGTAACACACAAAAGTCTAATAGGAATTAATATTATGGCGTCTAAAACTTAAATAATTTGTCTATGAACAACTTACAAAATGTTAGGGCTGCACGATAAAGGCGGGCGTACAAGGTGCGAATTCGGATGGTCGGAAGATCGTATGTCCACGCACACAGCACGAGTGAGTTTATCTGAAAATCGTACGGACGAGATGATATACGACGCAATTTTACAACCTGCGAATTCGAGAAAAAAACGCACGAAGTTGATAGACACGTTCGACTTGAAGCACCACTGCACGCACATAAGGATCACTGTATGACATTACCACGAGAGCGATAAGAGAGCACACATATCCAATGCATTCGAATCGCTCTCGCAGTACTTTGATGTCATACAGGTGATCATTCTGTGCAAAGCTGCTTCAAGTCGAATGCGCCTAATATAACTGCGCTCCCTTTCTCATAACTGCATATAAAATATTGATACGAGCCGTGACTGTGTCCTACACGTATAGGTTATTTTTCGGCAATAGGAAACAGGGACGCTTGGTCACCCTGTGTGTGTGTTTTATTGTATATGGTTTATAAATATCTGAAATAGGTATTACAATGTAAACATGGTTTGTGAGGACAATCCTGTGCCCTCGTAAACCAATTGGCCTTAAAAAATACTATACGGTGTTTAATAGAAATTTTAAACATGCATTTTCCGTGATGGATAGAGGTAGTGTATGGGGATATATAGAGTATAGAATACTGTTACGTCTATGGAGAGTCCCTGTATACTACATATGCGTGTGTGTGTGTGTGTGTGTGAGAGAGAGAGAGAGAGAGAGAGAGAGAGAGAGAGAGAGAGAGGGAGAGAGAGAACTAAAAAGGCATTGCAACACGTCCACGTGTGGTACGACAGCAAAAATCGCACAGTGTACGCCCGCCTTCAATCGCTTGTTTAATGTGCCTCTTGTCAGTTAAGCTGGTTCTGTAATCAGAAGTAAATCTTCATCACCTGCGCGCTTTCACATGGAACAAAGGCTCTGTGTAGTTAATGCTGCTCCATGTGAAAGCGCGCAGGTGATGAAGATTTACTTCTGATTACAGAACCAGCTTAACTGACAAGATGCACATTAAATATCGCAAGCGATTTATCATACAGCCCTACAAAGTATGAATGTTTATGAATCCTTGTTTATGTTTATCTATGAATATTTAATTAGTGGAGTTGAGTGAATGCATTTAACACAGTTGGCTCATTTACTTAATTAGAAATTGTATAATTTAATTCTGTTTTGTGTGTTTTCTGTTAACAACTTATTTATCACATGAAGATTTTCAGCAATTAACAACTTTAATTTTACTCTGTACCTTGCACAAATCTGTTATATATGGTCAGAGAGGAGTTTGAATGTGACACAGGATGTCCATTCCTTAGAGCAAGCTATAAGTTATCCTTATGTGTACAATATGTTTTGGTGTAATGCTGACATTAAAACATATTGTTCTTTGTCTTCAAATATAACATTTAAAAGCCTGATAAATGAAAACAATTGTAAGGGAAACGGGGCAATTTAGCTCAAAGGAAATCTATAACATTTTAAAGGGAATTTGGACAGAATCCCTGTTCGGCTGATCACAGAGTCAGCCAGCATTTCAATGAACGAGCCGTATAACATCAACTCTGCAATGGATATTAAAATCCCAAATATAGTGAAAACACTATTCATTTGCACAGTATAAAGACTGGCAGTTTAAGACATTAAGCACAAAACATAAGATACCTCTTTATTGAAATATAAATAAGGCTTTTTTTTTGGATAAATCTAAGACATAAATTAATCTAACACATGCACACATGCATTCACACATTCACACCAGTTGCATAAAGAGAGAAATTGAGGAAAGAATGAGTTAAAGAGAATGGAAATGTGAAGTGAAATTGCATAGACGTGAACAACCATCATTCAGTTAATTAACCCTCACATTGAATTCCTCAATGTGGTTAAAATGATATTAAATGCACCAGTTCAGTTAGAATCTTGAGGCATTTGTGTTGCCTATGTGTCTGGTTGCTGAAAGGGGTTTCCAGAGGTTGCTGATTGGCCGGAAGTTCAGTGTTCGTTTGTAGTGAAGTCTTGGGAAGCCAGTGGTTGGGCGTTAGCTGCAGATGCAGAGTTGAGGGCTGGTTGAACTTCTAGATGGAAACTCGAGGTCAGACTCAGAGACACGGCATTAGGCAAAACTTAACTCAAAACACGAAACTCTCAATGGTAAGAAAATAAACTAAAGTAAAGGACCAGGTGACATCTCTCCTCGTGGTTTTGGAGGAGCAGCTGGGGCATGATCAAAGAGCACTAAAAAGAAAAGCTAAAAAAATATAATAATAATAATAATTTAATAAATTTAGACACAGCAAGAATATGATACATTTGACAAAGTATTAATTGATAGAAATGTTTACAGCATGCATTTTTGCTTCAGATTGGCTAGAGACTGATTTACGAATGTCCTGTTGTCTTTGGGACTTTCTGTGGAATTAATCTCCCAGTGTTTTAACCATAGACTTGATCAAATCTTAAATGCTTGATTTGCTGATACCCAACACAATATATGTTTAGGATTAAGGTGTATAGTCTTCACTCAGTAAATTGGTCTACTCGCATAGGCAGATCATTTAGCCTTGTATAAATCAAGTGTAAGTCTGACTACACATTTTCCACTTTGAAGTAGAACATTGAGTGTAATACAAACATCTCCAGATGCTTTGGTGATCTCATAGATAACTCATATATCCTATGCAAACATAATTCATTAATTATGGTAATTATCATACTTTCAAGTCATAATCAGCTAGTTTCTTGCATATGTATTACCATGAATGTAAGCTACAACTGGAGACAAAATCCATGCTCTAGTTATATATATATATATATATATATATATATATATATATATATATATATATATATATATAAAACTGCCATCTTTTAAAGACAGTTTTTTTTTTCAGGATCTTAAATGATGGTCTGATGCAATGGAGAGGGATGTTTAGAGAATGATGCTCGGCTAGTTTGTAGCTTCATAGGCTCATTTCACTGCTGATATTTTTAGTAATGAAAGTAATACAATAGTAATGACATAAACAATTCATAACAGCCTTTTTCTTACTGCAAGCAGTGCATCTTAATGAGATATGGAGGCATGATTAAACATTAGTTTTGATCCAATTGCCAACTGACTGATAGATACTGCCCTAAATCCTTATATGCAGTCTGCTAATTTAACACCCAGATATGATGGCTTTTAAAAATCTGTGATTTCACGTGTTCATAAATCTGTACCACTCAATCTTCTCATGTGACATAAAGCTGCTTCACACAGTTGCTGTGATCAGAAAAGGAGACTTGCCGCCATGCAGGGTTTTTTTGTTTTTGGGTGCGCTGGAATAAGTTGGGAATTGTACCCCTGCCTCTGTTCATTTATAGTTGTAGCAAGCAAGTGTGAAATAAAGTTGATCCACTCACATGCTCCTGATGGCACACATTCACCTAAAAAAAGATTGCTTTTCAGATGTTAATTGTGTCTTTGGTGTAAGTTACAAAGGTGAGAATCACAACATCAAAGTGAGTGAGAACGCAGTGTTTTTATCATTCTGCTTGTCTTGACTCATTAAATCCTTATCGAATGGTGACAGTGGTGTTGCCACACTGCCTTGGCTGTAGTGTTTCTGAAAGAAGTGAGGAATATCACTAGCACATATTCACTTAATCACTCAGTCAATCACCCAATCACTTACTCACTCACTGACTCACTCGCTCGTTCAGTCAATAACTCACTTATTCACTCAATTGTTCAATAACTCACTCATTCGATCATTCACTCACTCAATAACTTACTCACTCAATAACTCACTCACTCACTCACTCACTCACTCACTCACTCACTCGCTCACTCATTGACTCAATCACTCACTCAGTCTATTACTGCATCAAATAACTCACTCACTCTTCTTTATTTACTTATTCCCATTTATTACCTTGAAATCTCAGAGGATGAAAGACGTTCGAAGTTTGGGAATCCCTTCTTTAGATGTAAATAAGAAATACTGGGAATTATCCAGAAATAATCATTTGTACATTTTGTGAAAGACATAGCCTTCCAAAGACAAACACTTGTGTGAATATGTAATCAGTAAAAAAGTATCTTTAATCTGTTTACTGGTATTTTAAAATGCAATATAATAGTATTACAAGTGCTCAATTTTTGGGATTTGATTGTGTAATCCAGATTACATGTAATCAGTTACAACCCAGCACAATGAACAGGGTCAGTCAAACTTAGACAAGTGGCATTAAAACTGTATAATGATAAGAAAAATATATATTTTTTGTTCTGGCAATGAGAGTAATGACATGGTCTTAGACCTGCTACTGAATAATTATAAGCACTGTTGTATTACATATATTATTACAACAGTGCCAATAATGAAAATGTAAAAAAAAAAAAAAAAAAAAGTTTTAACCTTATGGTAAGTTGTTATCTATTTATTTTTGTTTTATTTTTTCTCACTCAGCCATCCGAGTATGTCAATGCATCATCATCAGCATCTCATGCTGACCCCTCCGGTGCAGGTCACTCCTATAGAGATGGGATATAGTCTCCTCAGGGGTGTCCTTGTCCAAGGGTGTTTTGTGTGTGTGTGTGTGTGTGTGTGTGTGTGTGTGTGTGTGTGTGTGTGTGTGTGTGCAGGGCTTTTTCTAGCGGGGTGAAAGGTGGTGATGATTATAGTTGACGGCCCACTGCCGTGCATCATCACGGGAGCTTATCATTTGCATGTGTTTTTAAGCCTTGCCAATTTAAACATTCAAAAGAGTTTAAAAGCATTCAAACACAAGATGCAGAAAAAAATCAAATGAGCACTTGTAAGTTCTCCTGCACCTGAACGAGGAAATAGAAATCGCAGTTTAAACATGCAAACAGAAAAATACGTCAAAGAGTATAATTCAGTATACACGCATGTGTTCTGTGTACACAGGGCACATGCAGAAGCGCTTGAATGTGGAATTTGCCTCTTCTTGCTCTTGTACTGACAAATACATACATGGATAGTATTCTTGAAAAAAACTGTCGGTTATGTTTTAAAATGAAAGTAAACAGTGAAGAAAAAAATTGGATGTTTATCATTATAATGGATGCCTTGTCTCTTAAAGTGACCGCACTAATTTAGCTACTAGCTGATGTCGGTGTCTTTAACGTTAATCCAAGAAAATTAAAGAAAGCAAATCTCTCTTTGCACTTTACTGAATTACTTTGTAGTTTTAACAAGAATCCACAGTCAAACCAAAAATTATTCAAACCACCAGATATATATATATTTTTTTTTATTTGGGTGAAGGTTCATTTAAGTAAGTGAGTACAGCTAAATAAAGTCAATAAAACACATATTATACCCCAGAATTCTTCATACAGTGGACTACAAGTAAAAAAAAAAAATAATAAAAATTGGTGTCAAAATTATTCAGATACTGTGACCTGATCATGTTTTGCTTAAGTATTTTTTCTTTAATTGCTAATGTGACCTTTTTACATCACAGACTGAACAAAAGTAAACATTGCTTAGTGATATGAATAAATGTTGTTTTGACTGTAGCTATTTGCAATGTTTACAGTGAAGACTTTGCAATACTATTTTACATTTGATTATTTGGTTTCTGTACCTGGAAACCTGCAAACTTGAAAAAACCTAAACATTGTGTTAATAGAACAATAAATACACAAAATGAACATACAAATGAAACTATTATATGTTTGTTCATCCCATAGGCGTAATGGTTTTTATACTGTAGAAACTGTATATTCTATGGCCCTTCACCAACCCTACACCTAACCCTAACCCTCACAGGAAACTTTGTGCATTTTTACTTTCTCAAAAAAAAAAAAACTCATTCTGTATGATTTATAAGTGTTTTGAGAAATGGGGACATGGGTTATGTCCTCATAAGAACCCTCTCCTTGTAATACCTGTGTCATACCCATGTCATTATACAGAGCTGTGTCCTGATATGACACAAAAACAAGAACACACACACACACACACACACACACACACACACACACACACACACACACACAAACCTCAGACATGTTCCAGTGTCACTGAGACAATGAGCCCTGAAAAAAAAAAAATTGATTTCTTCAAAAACAACACACAGATGTAAATCATATCCATTATTTTCTTCAATTCTATTATCCATTTTCTTTTTTCATCAAAATGGATCAATATCAATCCATGGACGTGAAGAGGGTTATGTTATATCTCATTTTCATCAATAGATGAGGCTTGGGGAGAGGTGGGCAGCATAATAATGGCACCCGTAGACGACAGCTCATCCCAGGAAACAGCAGGACCCAGATATTACAGATCGCCCGCTGAAAGCTCATGGTCATGAATATATCAGAGCACATATTCTCTCATACCTGACACCCACTACATATAATAATAGACTGCACAGAGCGTGCATGCAGAAAGACATTAGTGGATGCTTCACACGGGCACAGAATGTTAGAGAAAGAGATGAGACGTCGTTTACCTTCATTTAACTTTAGTCATTCATAGGATGAATGGTCATAAATCAGAGCACAATAGTTTGATTTTCAATACTTCTGCTCTTTCTTTCACAATTCAGGAAAAAAAAAATCATGTTTTGCATCTGATTGTTTGCTGTTGAACTCTAAAATAGTTCAGACTTTAGTATCTTGTCAAATTACAAGCTCGGTTCCAAAAATGTTAGGATACTGTACAAATTGTGAGGAAAACAGGAATGGAATCATTTAAAAAATCTCATAAACGTATATTTTATTCAGAATTGAACATAGATAACATATCAAATGTTGAAAGAGAGACATTTTTAAATGTCATTCCAAACATTGGCTCATTTTGGATTTCATGAGAGCTACACATTCAAAAAAAAGTTGGGACAGGTAGCAATAAGAGGCCGGAAAAGATAAATTTACATATAAGGAACAGCTGGAGGACCAATTTGCAACTTATTAGGTCAATTGGCAACATGCTTGGGTATAAAAAGAGCCTTTTATAGTGGCAGTGTCTATCAGAAGTCAAGATGGGTAGAGGATCACCAATTCCCCCAATGCTGCAACGAAAAAGAGTGGCACAATATCAGAAAGGAGTTTCTCTGAGAAAAAGTAATCATCATCTACAGTGCATAATATCATCCAAAGATTCAGACAGTGCATCACATACAGGAATGCTACTGTAATGGAAATCACAACATGGGCTCAGGAATACTTCCAGAAAACACTGACGGTGAACACAATCCACTGTGCAATTCGCCATTGACAACTAAAACTCTATAGGTCAAAAAAACAAGCCATATCTAAACATGATCCAGAAGCACAGGCGTTTTCTCTGGGCCAGGCTCATTTAAAATGGACTGTGGCAAAGTGGAAAACTGTTCTGTGGTCAGACGAATCACATTTTTTTTTTTCACGGGAAGCTTACACATCTGGAAATACACCATTGATGCTGAAAGGTATATCCATATCCTAGAACAACATATGCTCCCATCCAGACGTCGTCTCTTTCAGGGAAGACCTTGCATCCTCCAACATGACAATGCCAGACCACATACTGCATCAATTACAACATCATGGCTGTGTAGAAGAAGGATCCGGGTACTGAAATGGCCAGCCTGCAGTCGATTATGTACAATACCTGCATGTTATTGGTCAAACTGCTCTGGATGTTTTAGGCATTATTAAAATCCTGGCTGAGACGTGTCCCATATGAATGGCGCATATGGTCACCCTACAGTTGAGCAACTAGAAGCCTGTATTAGACAAGAATGGGACAACATTCCTATTCCTAAACTTGAGCAACTCGTCTTCTCAGTCCCCAGACATTTGCAGACTGTTATAAAAAGAAGAGGGGATGCCACACAGTGGTAAAAATGGCCTTGTCCCAACTTTTTTGATATGTGTTGATGCCATGAAATTTAAAATCAACTTATTTTTCCCTTAAATTTATAAATTTTTCTCAGTTTAAACATTTGACCTTTCATCGTGAAATTTGAAACTTCCATATCACTGCATTCTGTTTGAAACAATGTTGAAAGTGTCGATGTCGTGAGCATTCTGATTATCTCTTCCCCAATGTTATGACGTCGGAACAAAACTTACTGATTTTATTCACACAGGGAATAGCAATGCTATATTATTAACAGATACTGGATTCAATTCTTTATAAACTTATTTTATTTCAGTTAGCACAGATTTTGTATTTCTTTCTGGAACTGATTGATTAAATACAAAACCTGTGTTAATTAAAAAGAAAACAAGGTCACCATAAGACTCAATACAAGTCTTGGCGATAATATAGCATAACTAAGCCTTTACAAGCAACCAAGTTAAAGTTTTTCAGCAGACCACAAGGGAACAAATAAGTAAAACAACAGCACCATTCATTTATAAACAGGGTTCAAAATAACACTTTTTCTTTAGAAACACCATAAACGTCATACAATAGATTAATCTAATCGAAAGCAGGCCATACCAGCACCACAAATATCTTCATACGTGTAAGTGTATGGAAAACTGTTTTGTTAATTTTCAATTCAGTTCAAGTTTATTTTTTTATTTATTTATTTTTTTTATGATACAAATGATTGCAAAGCAACTTTACAGAAAATTAAGTTTCTACAATATTTAGTAGTAGTTTATCAGTGGTGCCTGTCAGTTTATGTGCATATGGCAGAAATGTATGGAATATTAATACAAGACGTAGTCAACCAGATGATGAACAATATTAACAGCAATTATTATATGATGCAGTCACACTTGCAGCAATATTTGTTTGTTCTGTTTGTTGATTCAAGGTTAGCATCATCTGAGGTCCTCTGAGGGTCAGCATCATCTCTTCTCAGGTGTTCTGGATCCAGACTTGACAGTAGCCAGAGCAAGAGACACAATAGATTTCTTTTGCATGTCTGACAGACTAACATTTAGCAGAAGTATTTCAAAAGAGTTAAACCTGTATCCTGTTTTCTGGGTAACATTGAGAATATCACTATATATTGTTGCAACACCCCCGCCACGACCAGTCTGACGGGGCTCATGTTTATAACAGTAGTTTGGTGGAGTAGACTCATTTAGACCAAAATAATCATTTGGTTTTAGCCAGGTTTCAGTCAAGCAGAGTAAATCAAAACTATTATCTGTGATCATTTAATTTACAATACCTGCTTTGGGTGTGAGTGAACTAATATTTATGAGCCCAAACTTTAAGAAATGTTTTTATTAATTTATTTTACATTTTTATGGTTTGATCACGATAAGATTTTTTCTAGAGCCTACATTACATTTATATTTTGACCTCACTATTTGGGGAGCAGACACATAGATCTTAATAGACTGGACAGCGCAAGTACTTCTATCATTTAAGCGGGTGGAACAAAAGCCATCATAGCAGTTATTTGAGATGTGTCTTACTAGTCACATGGAGCGAAGTGGAGATGTTCTTCAACAGGAGTTCTGCTCCGATCTGCTGGGGTCCAGGCCATCAGGACTAAAAAATCCTAGAACGCTCCCAGAAAAGATTCCAATTATAAACAAATAGCAGTCTCTGTCCTTTACACCATGACAACAACCATTCATTTAAAGCAAAATTTCTACTGAACCTTTCGTGTCCTCGTCGATACGTGGGCAGTGGTCCTGACACGATGATCGTCACCGCGGGCGTCGTGCTGCGAACCGTCTCTATCAGGCTCCTGAAGTCCCTCTTCAGCGTCTCCGTCTGCCACAGCATGGTGTCGTTAAACCCGGCGTGAAGCACGACCGCTCTGGGGCTCTCGTCGGCCTTCAGGATTGCGGGTATCTGCACAAAAACAAAGAGAACACGAGCACCAGGGAAACAATGAGTGTGCACTTTACCTTACCTTTGGATAGCGTAGCACAGATGTGTTGGACGATGGAGCCCCCGACAATCACAGCATTGCGTCCCGTCTCGTGGAGGGGAGCGAAGCAGTTCTGGGTGGAGATCCCGAAGACCGGAGGGGGAGAAGTCGTCGCCCAGAGCCTGGCTCGTGTCCTCCACTGTGGATGCACCCAGGGTCCGTGGTGTCCTGGTGACGGAGTGAAGGATATCTGGGAAGATTGCGTCCTGGGTGCACCAGGCCTGTGGAGAGAAACACATGGAGTAGAGGTGATGGGACTATTAGCAGCATGCTGTATACTTACCCCGGACTTGTGAGCGTCAGCCTGGGAGGTTTCCAGCACGGCTCTCCACTCTCTCAGCTGGACCTGCTTCACTTCCAGATCGTGAATCTGCTTCTCCACTGCCTCCAGTTTGAGCTGCACTGAATGCAGCTCGAATGTGTCCTCACCTGCACTCAAAGGTAGACATACATCTGCCATTAAACCAAGTAACAGAGAGTAAAGCAATGGTAATGTGTGTGAATAGAGTATTAGCAATGCAAGCATGATTGACGGCAACGACGCTGGCGATGCTAACTGGTTATAAGCTAAATATAATAGCGAACTCGGGATCAAAATAAAACTAGTGATAAGGCACTCTGATTGTTTCTTGTTGTAGAATATGAAAGAAGATATATTTACAAGTTATAGAAACGAAAATTATGGAGTATAAAATAGTTTTTAATTTTTAAGATAAAAAAAGTGTCAATAAAAAATAATGTGACAGAGCTCAATCTCAAGACACACAGCAGAAACAAACAGTTCCTGTGCATTACGAAAAAAAAAAAAGGACTTGATTGGTTTTAACTGTCAAAATTGACATTCATGTCAGCATTCTGTAGCATTAAAAAAAAAAAAAAAAACCTGCTGATCAACACTGCAATTGCCTTGTGTGTCTTTTTCCCCATTTTAGAGCAGTTGTGAGATGCATGGGGGGAAACACATGGCATTTCATTACAGAGCCAAAGCATAGTGAGTACAATCTGCTCAAAGACTGTCTAAATCCTGTGGCGGCCTGCTACATCTTAATCTATGAGAACAGAGGGATATGCACAGAGGTCTGGCTTATATGACTTCCCACTCCTAGCGATTATACTGCTCCGATTGTGTGCATTTGAGTGTGAGGCTTCATTCAACTGTCCTGCTGTGACTTCAGACACATCTAGCGTAAATCTCAGCTGGTGTGTGAACAGCTGCTCTTTTTTTCCATGAGTTGAAACTATAATAATAATGATAATTAAAACTAATAATTACAATAACAACAACAATAATATTAATAATAATTAATTATTATGAAGATGATGATGATTATTATTAATTACTTAATTATAGGTGGATTAAGCAAAATTAATCACGTTTAAATATGTGTGTCAAACAAAAGCATCAAAAAGTAAATATTTTTTGCTTTATTTCCTTTAAACATTTCCTTTAAACAAACCTAACCCTATATATATATATATATATATATATATATATATATATATATATATATATATATATATATATATATATATATATATATATATATGTATGATAGAATGAATGGTAAATAGTAAGGTCTCATATCCACGGCTATAATGTAAATGTAACGTAAATGAAGCCTACCAATCGACGCGGTGATGTCTTTTGCCCTGTTTGAGTCAGTTGGAAATGTCTGTCTAAATGCTGCGGGGTTTGTTTGTTGCGTGTATGTTTCTCCTTTTTTTCGTCTTTTCCCAGATACTGACACACTAAGGTGATGTTGGCGTAAATGAGTTGACATGTTTCAAGTATTCCCACTGATGTTTTTTTTTTTTTTTTTTGTATTCCCGCTGGTATACCCAGAAGATGCGGCATACCATTGTTTTTTTATCCACCACTCTCTTGCCATCACCATTATAGCTTACAGGGAATCCAAAGTGCACCCAAACACCAGACCTGTTGGTTATTGGAGGATCTTCTATTTCTGGTCTGTTAAACGCATTGGCCATTTTGCAACAAGCCTTCAGCGCGTACTGAGTGAGCGAGCGCTTGACTAAGTAGCCTAACATAAATATATAAGTTGGTGTTTTTTTCTTCTTCAGGGGTGTCAGGGGCATTGCCTGTTACATCGTTTGGGTTATTGGGCTACCTTGTTGAACACATCATTATATTTCACTTTCTTTATATATATATATATATATATATATATATATATATATATATATATATATATATAATTAATTAGTCCAACGAACCGTTCGGTACATAATGCGTACCGCGTACCGAACCGAAAGCCTCGTACCAAACGGTTCAATACGGTTCAATATATAAAGATTAGACAAAATCATTAACATAAACCTATCACCGGCACACAATCCATCTATTGTGCAATAGTTTCTGTCAGTACAGGCCTTTGTTCATGTACTTTGTCGATATTATTTACTGTGGTTAATTTTCATTGCACTGTTTTTCATGCTGTGAGTTTTATTTTAACATTGTGACAAATTAAAGGGAAAGTTCACCTAAAAATGAAAATGCTGTCATTGATTTCTCATCCTCATGTTTTTCAAAACTTGCAAGACCTCCGTTTATCTTCGTTTATTGTTTATTTGGATCCCCATTACATATTCTTCCTGGGGTCTGAAAAAAACTAAAAAAAAAAAAAAAAAACTAAAATTACATTACATTACATTAATCCATAAAAATTAAAACCAATACAATAAAACATTGTATTATCGTAACACAAATTAAAGGGGTGGTTGATTGCAATATCACTTTTTTTTAAGTTTAGTTTGTGTGTAATGTTGCTGTTTGAGCATTTTAGAATGGTGTTATTTTATTTATTAATTTATTCATTTTGTGGCAAAACATTTACATAAGAGAGATGTAAGAGCTACTGTAAATTAAATGGTAGTTGGCACCTACTGGTTTCAGGAAATGTCAGGGCATGTTACTAAAATATCACCCTTGGTAATGCATATGCTGCATCTCCTGAATTTAAACTCAACAACCGAACATCAGACAGCTCTAATTGTGCCTAGTAATTGTTGCACTCAGACGTGGCAACCCTCTCAGTTTAATTACCTCTTAAGTGGTGGTCACCCATTACTGTAGAGCCAGATGAAATCTGAAGAGGATGCCAGCTCTCTGGTGAGCTTCAATAACAGATGATGTCCCGTTGGATGATCCTTAAGACACTTCTTACAAATATTTTTCCAGGGAATGTTTGCTTAAACATCTCTGTAATGTTTAAAACAGTAGCCAAATTAAATACATAGTTCACCCAAAATATTTAATTCTGATCTGCTATATATTAGAGGTATAATTACAGAAAAGCATTTAATAACAATGCACTTATTGAGTATGTGTTGTTACATTGTACTTGCATATGCAATTAAACTGTTGACCTGAAACCTAGCATTAAAACTACACATAATCCTACCAATAGCCCTACTATAACTGTAAGCTTCTATTGCAATTAATATTCAAAAACAACAACATGTAAACACAAAATGAGTTGTTTTTCTGTATACCACAAAAACCATGCACCATAGAAGAAAAAACAGCTGGCTAGATTACTTCCAAATTTTAGTCCATTACTGATTACATATTACATGAAGATAACTGTAGTTAGTAACATAATCTCGGCCAGCGGTCTCTTAGTTAGTTAGAAGTTAGTTAGAAGAGACTAACTAATGAAATTTCTATGAAATCAGCTTCTCTCCAGCTGTTTTTTTTTTTTTTTAATTAGTTACAGTTCTTTTAACAAACAAAAGATGTTCAAATTCAATTGCATTGTGGTGTCAGAAACATAACCATCCCCACCCACCTCATCATACTGAACACCATGATGCTCATTATCTCCAAATGTTTGACAGCCTCCTCCACTGAAAAAAATGAAGGATAGCAATGGTGAAGGCTATTTTACGTTGTTTGCTGCCTCACTGTAGTGTTTCTGATGGTGCACCGGATGTATAGAGCTTTCCCATGCAGGCTACGAGTCACACTCAAACTAAAACTCCTATCCAGAGCAAATGGATGACAGGTTTCCTGATAGGAGATGGCTTTCTCCAGTATCCCAATACCTGCTCTGATAAAATAATTATGAGGAGGAACTTTGAACCTTAAGAAGCCTTACTGATCATACAAAAAGTTCTAAATCTCAGAGACTCGATATCTTTCTAAACTTTCCAGAACTTATTTTAAGGATGGCAAGAGAAAGCTTTGAAAGCCTGCCTGGTGTTGCATGGCATTTCATAATGGTGTTTACAGGAAGAGAGCGACAGACTGGGTTTCTCAGCATGTAAACAGAAAAATTTCATCATCACCTCTGAGGAGCACTGGACTGACATTTAACACCATGGCCCCAGACAGATTTCTTTTAATGATAAATGGTTAAGCAAATATCTAAGACTTTATTTGAGCCTACATTATTTATAATTTTGGTGAATGGGTAAAACATTATCTAAAATGGGTAAATTGCGCTACAGCAGCAACAAATGTACATGTACAGATCTCCACTATAATTATGACAAGGAAGAGTTTACAACAGTGAATTCCTCTCATTTATTGTAATGGGAGGCTCTAAACTGAGTTTATACTAACTTGGCTTTTAAATTGTGCTAAATTAACCCCAAACTGAAATATAATATACTAAGCTGTGCACGTCTATGTCAATGGAACACAAACACACTTTATGTTCACAGAAGCAAAGCATGAATGATTTCGGTGCGATGCTTCATTTTTAAAGGTAAAATAGTCTTGTCTGGGGTGACAAGAGGAGTAACATATACTACTTAAAAGTTAGATCGTGTCGATTAATGTACAAACCAATGAGCAAAAAAGTGAGAGAGAGTTGACTATCTGTAATCCCACCACTCACACTCATGGAAACTCATCAATATTTTATTCACAATGTAAAGTCTTTGTACAGCAGTAAAGGGGAAGGGAAAGTTTAAAAAAATGTTTAACAATATTGATTATTCATAAAGAAAAGATAAGATGCATATAGCTTCAGGAAGGGGTTAAGGCCACAATAACAAACAAAAAGGGAATGTTACCTGGGAGTAAAGGGAGTCTAACTTACCTAGCAAACAAAGACATTAAAATAAACAACATTTATTTTCCCTGACTTTCTCACTGTTCCACAAAACCAGGAAAAAAGCATATGTTGATAAAATAAAAGGGGCACCCACTTACTGCATCTGCAGGCAGAAAAAAATAACCCATAATCACTACAGCCAGTACCAAAGGCTTTCTTGAAGAAACATTAAGGGCCCTGACCACACAATAGTGATCAAATACAACTGGTTTTCTTAAAGCAGCCCCACCACTACCACCCCTACCCCTACCCCTACCTCTACCTCTATCCCTACATTTACCTCTATCCCTACCTCTACCACTACCTCTACCTCTACCCCTACCCCTACCCCTACCCCTACCCCTACCTCTACCCCTCCCCCTAACTCTACCTCTACCACTACCTCTACCCCTACCCCTACCCCTAACTCTACCTCTACCCCTACCTCTACCACTACCTCTACCTCTACCCCTACATCTACCTCTACCACTACCTCTACCCCTACCTCTACCTCTACCTCTACCTCTACCCCTACCCCTACCCCTACCCCTACCCCTACTCCTACTCCTCCATCTGAGAAAACAGACTGGCCAAACTCTCTCTGGTGAACAGTCCATTCCTTCTGTTTAAATACAAGCTCCTCTTCACAGCTCTGATGAGGAACAGGTGACATCAATTAAGCTTCTGTGAGAGGACAGGGAGGAACAGAAGAAAACAGGCAAAAACTACACTTCCCAACAGGATGTTAGACATCAGGGAAGCAAAATATTACACACAGAGTTTCACAGTATTAACAAGAATGACATACGTGTGGTATGCACCTTTTTCTGACATTTGTTCTATGACAGAACTGCAAATTTCTCATAGTATAAAAGAAACAAAATGTGAGTGTTACTTCTGTGATTTGTTTAATTCATAACGGAAAATAGCAAGATGAGAAATATTAACAAACCTAAGAATCTTTACATATGCTTCTTACAACATGCTAACGATTGTTCTTATCTTTACAATGTCTTTTGTATTTTATCTGGGGCTAATTTTATCTGATGTAAAGAGCTAACATGGCAAAAAGCTATTTCCTGTATGCTGGTTCAAGCATTTTTTTCAAAATCTTTGTTTTCGGTTTAAGAGATAAAGCCAGTTAGGGCTTCTAATCCTAAGGTTGTGGGTTCAAGTCTCGGGCAGGCAATACCACGACTGATGTGCCCTTGAGCAAGGGACTGAACCCTGGGACTGCTCGCTTGTTGAGGCTTATCTAGTGTCCAGTATCATATCTTGCTAGACCTGCCATTGCATAAGCTGGATTTATGCTTTCACCTAGCACCACTTGCGAGCCTCCGATGACTGCCGGTCAAGGCTTTATACTGTCGCGTTTGCAGTCGTACAGGGTCCTTTGGGTGCTTGAAATCCTTGAAAATTATTTTCATTTAATGCAGTGTTTTCAAGGTTTAAAAAAAATGTTTGGATTTAGATAAAGTACTTGAAAATGCAGTGCATCGGTTCCATAATAATTAGCTTTTTACTGAATGGTTAATCATTCTTTTTCATAAAATAAGCAGCTCCGCTCAAGTCTGCGCTTGTGCTCTTATTAGCGTGTGCCCTCAGATAAAGGCCCTCAGAAAAAAGCATTATAACTAATCACACATGGCGCTGAACACTACAGTTGTGTTCAGATCATGCACACATTGGATTGGACTCTCTCGAATATCATCAGGAATTCATCTGTGGTGTAGTACGCGAGATGCAGTGGAATCATCATCATGTTTTTTTTTTTTTTTTTTTTTTACCACACTGAATTGTTTTTATTTTATGTAAAAATGCATGAAATCAGTCCTGGAGCAATCTAGAAAAGTAATGGGTTGAAAGTCACATGTCTCATGAGTTTCTATTTCAAATATGAAGAAGATGTCATGAAAAATGAGATTCCTGCAACCTATGAGACTATGAGACTTTGAGACTATGTCTAGACCCCCAAATATATATATAATAACTATATATATATAACTTTATTGAAGGGTTCTAATAACTATTTTAGTCAGTAAACATACCACTGCATAGTTTTTTTTTATTTTTTTATTATAAAACACTAGACAGAAACTTAGACATCACATAAGTAATTTATTCGACCACTAGAAAATACAATAAGAATAATTTGAGTAAGAAAAATAAGAAAAATAAAAAAAAGATTTAACTTTGTATGCCAATTACAGAACATCCTGAGATTGCTAGAAATGCAGCATTTACAGTGAATTACAATGAATATATGTGCTGATGTGCTGATCGCCAGTTATAGAGATGGTAATAATACAAATTTCACTAGCTTTCATGAGAGAGCGCCAGAATTCAAATAAACAATCTTCTGCCTTTCTTTCTGTTTGTGACACTGTATGCTACAAAACCATGCCATTACTACCAAGTCGCAGTTTATCAGCGCGAGTTATTCCATAACGGACACAAAAAATTCTGTCCCTGAAGAACTGAAATGTAAACAAAGGAATTATGATCCATATTACAACGTTATTACGTTCGTTTGTTGGACTAAACGTGCTCCATGAGATTTCGTTCATTGGACCCTAACCTTCCTAACTAAACCTGGATTTACAGCTGTGGATGTGTTTATGACTCGTTATTACGACGGATCTGGTATGTACTGCATGTCTATTCTTAATGTTTTGATGTGTACTGCATACACAAATGTAGCAAATACATTCTTTATAAGCTTTCCATTGAAAAACAGCGATCTGTCGTCGATGCTTGAGGCCAATCACTACCATTCTCTTATTAGACATGGGACATATATACGTGGCACTGCTGCTCAGTAAGTATGCTCAAATGGCTTGCTACCCTCCCTCCCTCCCCATTATAAGCATAAGCATATTACTATGCACCTTCTTGTTGTTGTCTCTTTGTTTCAGATCACTAAGGCTTTCAAGTCCTGGTTGGCATGGACCTCACTGCTTAGAGACACTCATTCTCATAACCAAGCTACAGTATAGACGTCCCACTGCCACTTCTACACGAATACCACTGTTTGCTTTTAAAGACATTTATTAAGTGTTGGTGTCTGATGGTTCCGGGGTTTTAATGTTTAAGTTTTCGTATGTTCAATTAATTTGGGAGCAAGATCCTCCATAAGGAACCATACTGCCAAAGGTAAATTGTGTCCAATAAACTCAAGTAACTTGCCAAAGTGTTCCTGTCTGAACTTTACATTGAGCGGTTAGTCAACTATTAAGTGGCAGTCCTAGTAGCCACGCCCCAAACTCTCGCTATTGGTTAAGCAGGAAAGAGATTGAAAGATGAGTGGACTGCTCTAAATGTTTTCATGGGGCCTGTAAGCCTTGGTGTTTACACTTTTGTGAAATAACAAGGATAAAATTTAGTTTGCTGTATTTATTTATCACTTTTAATAAGGAACATTATAGTAGTTGCTGAGTTTTTTTTTTTTTTTTTGTCCTGGAACTAATACATGCCATCAAGACATTCATAACTTCTCTCCCTAATAAATATTCCCTTTCTTTTCTTTATCAAAGACATTGCCTAGTTTGAACACCCCAGGAAGTGCTGAATATATAATTCAAGTCCTAACATTTCTATAAAGCTGAGAGAGGTCTGTCTGTCACTCCTGGTGAGTGATGGGGGAATGGTTTGGAAAGTGGAATAATTCTGAAGGAATAGGAAATGGAAATGGAATACAGCTTATTACATAGTTATCAACAGCAATGTTTTTACAGAGATGCTGGAGCATTTGCTGATGGAACAGGATGCTCTATATTTTTTATGTGAAACTGCATTAAAAACTGTAAATAAATGTAACATTAACCGGTGAACATTAACCCACATAAACCAGGGGTACTTCTGAGTTATAACTTCTTCATTTTCTATTATTCATCACTAATATGTTATTTGTCTGCTGTTTAATGATACTATTTTTACAGTTTTAAAAAGAAAAATCATAAATTTTAAGTGGGAATGGACTAAGTTGGATGGGGTTGGTTCTAAAAAAAATAACAAGGAAATTTGTTTTACAAAATAAATGCAAATATAATATTGAACTGATGAACAGGCTTTCTAATAATAACTTATTCTTTGTTGACATTATATTTCACATTTTAGTTGTATATTTCAGCACAACTTTAATTTGCAGCTGAAAAATAACTTCTTTGGGATGGCACCACAAGGCGTCGTTCACTTGCGCTCTGCAAGAGAACGACGCCTTGTGGGGCCATCCCAAAGAAGTTCAAAATCAGTCTCATGGACCTTCTCCTGGACTGTGCCCAGCTGGTGGAATGACCCCCCAATCTCAATTCGTACAGTCTTTACTCATTTTCAAGAAACATCTAAAGACTCATCTTTTTTGCCTGCACTTAACAAACTAACACCAGCACTTTTCCTTTTCTTGTCTTTTCATAAAAAAAAAAAAAAACCTTGCTATGCGTTCTATGGTAGACTAACTGAGACTTGTCATGGCACTTGTATACTGTTGTTGTTCTCTTGTTGACCTGACTGCTTCTATTGTTCTCATTTATAAGTCGCTTTGGATAAAAGCGTATGCTTAATGATTAAATGTAAATGTAATAAGTGCACATTATATCAAAGTTTGAAATGAATAGGCGCAAAACACTGAGTTACAAACATTAAAAGAAAAAAATGTGTTCGAATTCTCCCTGGTCTCGCATATACCGTCACCTTCCTGGATCCTTATCTCATGTGCATTTGTGGATTCGTGATTTGTGTTTTTAAATGCTTATGCAAAAAGTGTCATTGCTGTTTTGGAGTTATTTTTTGTTATATTTTTAGTTTTTGACAGTCCAAAATTAGCAGTATGCAGGGTTTTAATGACATTTTATAAGTAACATGGGCATCTTTTTCTTAAAAGACTGTTTTTAATGGTGCATTTAAATACTTTTTGCTCTCATCTCTCATTATACCTATGCTCATCTCCTGGGTTTCCCTTATAGATCTCAACTTCTTAACACTAATTTTTGACCTGATGTGAACAGCTGTGCTTTTAAAGTTATACATCACCAAATTTTTAAGCTAGTTAAACCCCAAAATACTTTAAAATATACCCCAACATGCCTCTTTCATTCATTCTATCTTTCCTCTTTCTTTGACATTGTTATATTTATATCTCATTAATCTTTTTTTGTATGGTTTATTTTTCAGGACTACACACTGACTATGTATTTCCAACAAGCCTGGCGAGACAAACGTCTGTCTTATTCTGAGATTCCTCTTAACCTGACGCTGGATAACCGGGTAGCTGATCAGCTGTGGGTGCCGGACACATACTTCCTAAATGACAAGAAGTCTTTTGTACATGGTGTAACAGTAAAGAACAGAATGATCCGTCTCCATCCAGATGGCACTGTGCTTTATGGTCTCAGGTAAAAATTCAAAAGCATTTATCTATCACCTAATTATAGATAGATAGATAGATAGATAGATAGATAGATAGATAGATAGATAGATAGATAGATAGATAGATAGATAGATAGATTCCTTCCAATCTACTTTGCAATTAATATGCTTTGATACAGCACTCTGTGAACAGCCACCCCCTTCAGTAATGACCTTCTGGTACTTACCCTCTTTGTGGATGGTGCCAATGATTGTCTCAGCCAAGTCAGCAGTCTTGTGCATGATTGTGCTTTCAAAGAACAAGTGATACCCGGAATTGGGATTATAGGGATGGCCATTTAATGAAACTCAAATGTAAATATTCCTATATTTTTAGATGTTTTTTTTTTTTCATTTACTATAGTATTTTGCCAAAGCATCATGATACCCATGACAGAATACAAATAGCAAATGTTCTTTTTCTTTTTTTCTTTTAAGGTACATCATTGCATCTAAAAGATTTAATTTTATTTTACTTGACTTGACTTGACTTTTCGAAAATTCTTAACAGCCATGATCCTAGAACACAACACCAAACTAACTGAAATCGACAAGACTGTACTGCTGAACATTCGGCAGAACACACCACAATATCTTTTAACGGATTTCAATTATTCAGTCGTTTTACTGAACGTTGTTATCGGAGGAGCAGCGGCGCTGATCAAATGCTACAGAAAGCGAGCGGAAGCACTCGTCAGACTCTGGAAGCATGGATTTCGAACGCCGTTGCCTAGCATCCATCTGGCAAATCTCCACTCTCTACCCAACAAAATGTACAAACTCCTTCTGCTCTCACGGACAAATAAGGATTTCTCACACTCTGCTGCTCTATGTTTCATGAAAACCTGGCTGAATGACGCTATACCGGACAGCGCGCTCCATCTGCGGGACTTGCAGCTGTGTAGAGCAGATTGCGACGCAGAATCAACGGGGAAATCGTGTGGCGGCGGGACATGCTTTTACATCAATGAATGGTGGTGTACAGATGTAACTGTTAAAGAAGATGTGCTTTCCTGATCTAGAAATGCTGAATGAATCACTCGTTCATTCTGCTGAGTGTCTACATTCCTCCCCAAGCACGAGCTCAGCTTTACAGAAACTCACTGATTAGAACACAGAGAAAGAACAACAACACCCGGACTCTGTTTTAATCATTCTTGGGGACTTTAATAAAGCCAATCTCTCCCGTGAACAGCCAAAATACAGACAGCACATCACATGTCCCACAAGAGACAGTAATATATTGGGTCACTGTTACACCACAATAAAGAATGCATATCACTCTATTCCACAAAAATTAGGACTCAGTTCACTTCCAACGAGTCAGCATCAGTGTGGAAAAGTCTGAAAGAGATCACCAACTACAAGACCCCATCCCCCAGCACTGTGGAAAATCAGACGAAAATCAGACTGGCAGACGATCTGAAAGAGTTTTACTGCAGGTTTGAAAGAAGATTACCCATCACCTGCCCTGAATGCCCCTTCACACAACCGCTCTCAACATTCACAACTCCTGCAACCCATCCTGAACTCCTTTCCAAACAACCGCTCTCACCATCCACACCTCCTGCATCCCCTCTCTCCCCCACACCTGCAATACAGATAAGCAAGGATGCGGTGCGCCAGGTCTTCCGGAAGCAGAAAAGGAAAAAAGCACCAGGCCCAGATTGTGTTACACCAGCTGTCTGAAATCCTGTGCTGACCAGCTGGCCCCCATCTTCACACAGATCTTCAACAGATAACTGGAGCTGTGTGAAGTCCCTTCATGCTTCAAATGCTACACCATCATCCCCATCCCAAAGAAAAAAAAAATTACAGGACTAAATGACTACAGGCCTGTGGCTCTAACGTCTGTAGTCATGAAGTCATTTGAGAAACTGGTGCTGGGCCACCTGAAGGACATCACTAGGCCCTTGCTGGATCCTCTTCAGTTTGCCTACAGAGCAAACAGGTATGTGGACGATGCAGTAAACATTGGACGGCATTATGTTCTGCAACACCTAGACAGACCGGGGACTTATGTGAGGATCCTATTTGTGGACTTCTGCTCAGCCTTCAACACGATCATCCCAAACCTCCTCCTGCCCAAACTAAATCATCTCTTTGTACCCACCTCCATCTGTCAGTGGATCAACAGCTTCCTGACGGACAGGCAGCAGCTAGTGAGGTTGGGAAAATACACATCCAGTACCCGTACAATCAGCACCGGAGCTCCCCAGGGCTGCGTTCTCTCCCCACTGCTCTTCTCCCTGTTCACTAACGATTGCATGTCTAAGGACCCCTCTGTCAAGCTCCTGAAGTTTGCAGATGACACCACACTCATCGACCTCATTCAGGCTGATGATGAGTATGCTTTTAGACAGGAGGTTAAAGAGCTGGTTGTCTGCTGTACTCTCAACAACCTGGAGCTTAACACGCTCAAAACAGTGGAGATGATCGTGGACTTCAGGAGAAACCCCCCTGCACTCCCCCCACTCACCATCATGAACAGCACTGTGACTGCAGTGGAGTCATTCAGGTTCCTGGGCACCACTGTCTCTCAGGACCTGAAGTGGGACATTCACATTGACTCCATTGTGAAAAATGCCCAGCAGAGGTTGTACTTCCTTCGCCAGCTGGGGAAGTTTAACCTGCCACAGGAGCTGCTGAAACAGTTCTACTCCACCATCATTGAATCCATCCTCTGCACTTCAGTAACTGTCTGGTTCAGCTCAGCTTCTAAATCTGACGTCAGAAGACTACAGAGGGTAGTCCGGACTGCTGAGCGAATCATCGGTACAACCGTCCCTTCTATTCAAGAACTGTACTTATCCAGAGTGAGCAAAAGGGCTGTTAAAATCACTCTGGACCCCTCACATCCAGCACACTCCCTCTTTGAACTGTTGCCATCTGGTCGACGCTACAGAGCACTGAGCACTAGAACAACCAGACACAGGACCAGTTTCTTCCCTCAGGCAATCCATCTTATGAACAGCTGATAATAAATGTGGAACACACTACACTATTTATATTTATATACACATACACTTATTTATCTAACACACATACTTAGCGTATACTTACATTTTGCACATAATATACCTGTACATACATCAACTGCTTTTTCTAATATACCTGCCATACAATTGTCAATTTGTATATTGTCATTCCTTACCTACTTATTTGTATTTTTTGTATTTTATTCTTTTATTGTGTTTTTTTTTTCTCTCTCTCTCTCATTGTCATTCTGTTGTACTGCGGAGCTTCCATAACGAAAACAAATTCCTTGTATGTGTAAACATACTTGGCAATAAAGCTCATTCTTATATATGGGATACAATGACAATGTATATAATTAAAAGAACAAAAATGAATTAAGATGATAATTGTATTTGACACAGCTACTCCAGGACAGTCCATGATAAGAAGCGTGTTAATGATTTAATTATCTAAGTCACATAGGAAGCCAGAAGTATTTAAAAGTTGGCATAGATGCACATTTAAACCAAGCAACCTGAAGTGAAAAATTAATTGAATTCATTATAGTTTGTTGTTGTTTACTTTCTTTTTAGGTAATACATGTTGCTTCAGTTTTTCTTTAGGGATATGCAGATTATTTAGTTAAAATAACTAACTAACTAACTAACTAATACAATTTCATTAACCCTCAGTATTTCTAAGTCCCTGTTAGATAGATCATTTCATAGCTCCTCTTTCTGTCTCATCTCTCAGCTGGACATCAAGATCTTTTAGCACATGGTTTGTTGGCTATGCTCTGGTGGTTACCATTACATAACCTCTCTTACCCTTTCTCTGGAGCAAGGAGCAATTAGCCATTTGTTTAAGAGCTTATTATTGCCAGGGCCATTTAGCTCCTAATTTATAAGAGAGCTACTGTCCTGACCAGTCTTCAAATCAAAGGAGTTCAGCTCATTATTCTCTTTGTTGTTTTCAGATGTACATATTTGAAGAATATCTTGTCAGGTTTTGTGTAACCTGTCATTTGCTCTAAGACCCGTCACATTTTCTCTCTTACTGTTAAACTTGTGATGTAATTCACTCATTAACACAGATTATAGCAGTGTAATGTGTTTAAAATCAACAGGTATTGTACAAAACACAATCAGATGTGATGGGCACTGATGTGATGCGTCAATGGTACTGTTATGAGTGACAGAAGGATATATCTTCCTGAGGAATTTCCTGTAGGGAATTTTATGGAGGAATAGTAAGATGTCTCTATTCACACACCTGAACAAACAATGGGAAATTAAGCCAGTATACACAAGACATAAGAGCTTATGTGTAACATGTATATTGGCTCAATCAAGGGATTTTTCCTTGAACATTCTCTCTTGACTATTACCATTGAATTGCCAGTTTCTCCTACAGTGTGTAATGCTGTACCTCCGGAGTATATGTTAAACAGTGTTTGTAAATTGTCCCTCAGTATCATTTCACTGCATCTCAAGGTGATGGAAACTCAAGCTAGCCAGTCTCATTCGTCTTACTCAGAGGCTTTCTGCATAACAAAGGAAGAAGGAATATCAAAGTGGACATTTAAATGAGAGACTAAATAAATCAGCAATAATACACCTATGTATAAAGAAGTACTTATAATCAAATTTTTTATATACTGTACATATAAAGACATATATATTTAATTTATTAATTTATTTATATGTTGAAGTGGAGAAAAATCATGCTGAATTGGGTTTTAACAAGAGGCTGATGAATGTATTTTCATCATCATTATAAAATAGCAGCATGAATAATATATTGGACACACAGTGTTGTGTTTATACTCAATCATGAATATTGAAGGTGAAGTAACTCATCAATGTAGAGACTGTCTTGAGTCCGGAGTTGATGATATTACATTCAGAAGAACCCAAATGAGAACGTATGGGGCAGCGTAATTGGATCTGACCAGTGCACATAACCTAACCTGGAGTCTTTTATTAATAGCTTCCTACATTTCACCCACATACACTGACAAATTTTGTAGGTGGAGTTGACAGAATGTGCAATAATATGGTCTGTGGCATGGAAGGATTGACACATGAAAGTTTGCGTCCTTCGGGTCGATCGCTGTCAACCAATCTCAGGGACGGATGCACCTGAAGATGTGTTCCTGTATCCAAGTCTTGAACAGTAACCGGTGAAGGGCCAGTTCAAGACACGCAGGTCCTAGATTGGTCATAACCCACTGCCTTTCTTGGGTACAATGAAGTAGGGGTTGTAAAACCCTTGCTACATATTGGCTGGAGGGACCGGCTCTATCGCATCCTTCACCAGTAGGACTCCACACACAAGACAGGAGCATCAGCCACCTTTGTTTATGTGAAGCAGATGCCGCAGAACTTGGGGGGACACCGGGCGAACTGAATCCTTTGGTCTACAGGAACCAGCGATATGGTATGGGTAGCCAGGTACACAGAAACCACACAAGCTGGACTAGCAAGACCACAGACGTACCTGCCGCGGGCAGAGGGGTGGAATATAGGGACCTGGTGAAGGGAGAAGAGCATCCTTCTCTCTCTTGGTCACCCGTCTCGAGGCCTCTTGCTCTTCTGCTTACCTCCAGGTTGACAGTGGCTTGGTGGTGCGGGACGACCTGCCTATGCCCAGCTCCATGGCCCTGCTTGCCTGAAGCTGCTGCGGATGCTGCACAGGAGCTGCGGTGTATGCAGGGGGCCACCCTCGGTGATGAACAGGCTGGGGCGCTGCAGCCGGTGGATGGGTGGAGGCACAGCTGCCCACCAGGCAGAAAGTCAGACCGCTTCATTCTGCTTCTGTGCAACCGAGAACTGCTGGGCCATGTTCTCTACTGCGTTGCTGAAAAGGCTGGTCTGAGACACAGGGACCTTGAGGAACTGAACTTTGTCTGCATCCCTCATGTCAAACAGACAAAACCAGAGGTGACACTCCTGGACCACAAGTGTGGACGACGCACGAACCAGAGATCATGTGGTGTCTTTCGTTGCTCAGAGCGTGTGATCAGCTATGTTTTGAAGCTTCCAGATTGTGTCCACCTTCATGTAGGTCCCTCAGTGCTTTAGCCTGAAGAACCTGCAGTAATGCTGTAGCTTGTCAGGTGGAGGCACCTTCTCCACAGGCAGCATAAACTTTGCCTGACTGCCGCCATGACAAGAACTGACAAGAGGATGAGACAATGGAGCTCCGCTCCTTTGAAGAAACTGAGCTTGGCCTGCAACTCTGAGATGATCATCTTCCCACAATGAGAACATGACTCATCCACAAATGCCACCTCAGTATGCTAAATGCCCAGACACATAAGGCAGAGATAGTGACCATCACCCAGCGCCAGGTAATGACCTCATCCAGAAAACGACTAGGTGATACATTGTCTATAGCAAGACCCACATCGTTTTTACAAAGACGGAACATCAAGTTGGCCACGCAATGTCATCTTTAAAAAGACGCACCTGTAAATGTTTTTTTTTTAGAGAAAATTTATTTTAGAAACCTGATGTGTGCAATCCATTCGACATAGGAAACCACCACTGCTGAAGTGCAATACCGCCAACACGATGAGCTCTCAAAGAGTGCGCTGAGCTCATTCAGTCTTCTTTTCTCAGTAGAGTAGTCAGAAGCAGAATGATGTGATCGCTGTTCTCTGAAACGAGAAGCTGAATACGAGTTGCACTTGCTGCCTAATTATACTCTCGCTGTGATCAGCAGCAGCTGGATCCCACAGTGGGATGCCAATGTGCATTGGCTCATTTAGTTTACACTCAAAGTGGATTGGTCTCCCTAAGGAGATCCCAATTCGCCTGTCATTTGATATGACATTGAGAGTGACCGAATGAAAGGGAACTGAGGGCATCTAATATAGAATGGGACCAAAAAAAAAAAAAAAAAAAAAAAACAATTGCAGGCCCTAACACATACCCTGACATACAGCAGTGTATCAGAAAACTATTCCTCGAGACTCACCAACACTTTATCAAATTAAAGCATTTCTAAGAGTTTAACCTAAAAATCTGAAATAAGAAGAAGAAGAACAGGAAGAAGAAGAAGAAGAAGAAGAAGAAGAAGAGGAAGAAGAAGAAGAGGAAGAAGAAGAAATGTTAGCATCACACTGTTAATAAACTGTTTTTCTGCTAACCGTAAGATTGCATTCTCACAAGCCCAAGGTGATAGAGCTTCTGACCCCCAATGTCACGCAGCAAATTGCCAGTTTTTTTTTTTTTTTTTTTCTGCTGATGTCTCTGACTTCTCTTTCAAGATGAAGGCGGTGTTGAGGAACAGGGGCTAACCCCCCAAGCACTGTTAGATGTTTGACTCTTGTGAGAAGTGCAGCAGTGATTGTGAAGCTCAGGAGTGCATTGGGATTTGCTTCTGTGCTTGTAGCTTAAGGGCTTAAATCAGAGCATATTTCAGACATCTGCCTCTATGCCATGCCATGTTAGGTAGTCAATAATACATGCTAATTTACTGTATGGATAAATCTAATTAAACAAGTTAAAACAACAATAAACTGTAAAAAAAAAAAAAAAAAAAAAAACACAAACATCTAGTTAATTCCTTTGGTTTTATGCTTAAAAAGAATGAATAATCAAATAAATTAATAAATTAGTAATGCATATGCCAAAACTACATAAACCCATTTTAAGTATAATTCTTAGTTACTATATCCTATATCCTTGTGTGATTCCTAAAATTATTGTTTTACACACAATGTCTGTAAACATACTGCACCTAAAATAACTATATTAACATTAAAACTTACAGAGCATGTTGCACAATGCACAGTGAGAGCGTCTTGTCACATGCATCTTGATACATGCACACATAATATATTTGCGGCTGACTCATTTAGTTAGTTAGTTAGCTAGCTAGTCAGTTAAAAGGTAACACAAAATTAGTACAACAATGGGCACTGTTTTTGTTACCATAGTTAACCTTTTAAAAATGTCTAATATGTACCGCTTGGTTAATAATAAGTACATTTAAGGCACTAATGTGCAAAGGTGTATCTTTTAAATAACAATAAAATTAAGCAAAATGTTGCTTGGTAGATATGCAAAATGTTACATATCTTAAATTGTTTTAGATATGTTCCGCAACAATTATTGGTGAAAAGCAGTGTTTATTTATTTGAGAAATAATTGAAGGCTGTTTTGTCATCGTTTTCATTTGTTAGAAATCATGTTAGTATTTAACTTTCAATACGAAAAAAAAAAATGTTCAATGGCATATAATGTTTGGAGAACTAAAATTGGTTTCAAGAATCATTAATTTTTACTGGCATTGGTACTATTGTAATTTTGATTTGGGAAGGAGATGTGAGTTTAAGAACAAATGTTTAATCACTGGTTAGATGTAAAGTGGTTAGTTGACTTACCGTAAACTGACATGAGTGCTGTCCCTTAATAAAGCATGTGAGAGCCTTTGACTTCACTGACACTCTTTACATGTAAGATCTCCAGCTATTATATGCACTCATTCTTGATTATATGAATATGCATGAGAGCATCTCCTAATTAGATTGAGATATGCTCTTTATGTATAACTAATTATAGTATAACTAGCCCTACATTAGTTGAACTATCTTGCTGAAGTAAAGAAATGCATCATTAAAATTATATGATCAGTTGCCAAGTGCCTCACAAATCTGCATTAACAGTACTGGAAGTTTCTGCTCAAGTTAACTGAGTTTGCTGCTTTTATATTATTTGAGGTCAAATGCATCATTTGTGACAAAATGTATAATAATAATAATAATAATAATAATAATAATAAATGTTTACGATAATAAGCTTCTGAAGTAAGCTTGGGCACACCAGTAAGAAGTCTTAATAATACATATATATATATATATATATATATATATATATATATATATATATATATATATACACTGTAAAAAATGGCTGTGATTTTAACGGTAAAAAACTGTGAAAATGCTACAGTACAAAACTGTTTACTGGTTAACAGTAATTTCCTGTAGACTTTACAGGGAAAACCGTAAACTTACGTTCCCAGAATTCTCTGCGTTGCATTTAAATTTTTGTTTGAATTTTATGTTTTTTCTTTGAAATAACTATGTTTCTTCTTAATTTTTTCTCATCTGTTATGTTTATTAGGTTTGTATGTTACATAAAATGTTGTTAAATTAATGTTTATTGCATATTTCAGTTTAATGAGTCTCACCATGATGGTGTTTAGTGCTTGTGTGAATGACACCGTGCACCTTCTATGTATCTTATTATTTAAAAGCTGCTTGTGATGGGCTTTGTTTCACCACGTGACTCTCTCATCACTACCTGATTTTGGTGGTTACCAGTGTAATACAAAGGTACAAAATAGATTTCAGTGCTACAATAAGTTCGTATATTAGTATTATATCAGTTAAATTAGGGTATTGAACTGTAAATATAGAGTAAAACCGTTAAACCTACAACAGTGTAACTGTATTTTTTACGGTATTAAACGTTAAACCAAAAACGGTTTTACCGTATAATTCTGGCAACCACAGCTGCCGTTTTTTTACTGTATATTTTACGGAATATTTTTTACAGTGTATATATATTTTGACTTTGGCATGTTGTGGCCCTGCAATTAAAACAGGTGGCTTTATTGACTAAGGGGTTTTCATTAAAAAAATTAAAATAAAATAAATAAATAAACAAAAAATGTTCTCAATTTTTATCAGAATGATGCAGTGACAATTAAAGTCTCATTAAAGCCTGCATTAATTCAGTCCACTTTCAAGCCATTTTTTTCTGTATAAAGTTTTTTCGAAACACTTTCTGAATCTAATGCTCATTTTATTCCACCGTTGAAACCTGCCATTAAACAGCCTATTCTATTATAGTAAAAAAAAAGTTTTGGCCAAAAGAAAAGCCAGTGTTGTTACAGCTATTAAAAACATATGATGATTATAAGATGGTTTTGAACTAGATGTTTAAAATGAACATGTAGAACTAACTTTGTGACAACTTGCCCTGCTCTTAGTCCATTTATGCAATCAAGAGTTTCAAGTTTGCCATCATTATCAAACGTCATTGTAGATCAGCTGAAATGACATTTCCTCTGAAATATAGAATAGATTTGATGGTTTGAAAGCCATCTGTTACTGCAAGCTTTTTCATTCACAATGTTTATGTCACATTACCGGTCATTTATATTCTGCAGTCTCCTGCAATGCACTCATTTAGTAATTCTGTAGGTAACACATTTTTTTATAGTCTACTTTTTTATAGTCTAATTACATGTCAACTAGCAGTCATTAGAGTTAAATATTTACTCTATATATATTTACCGGTTTAAGCAGATATATATGCTCATTTATTCATTATAAAAATAATTATTCTGCTCATCTGGTGTACCTGGTGTTTCTTTTCCTTGAGAACTTCTGTATACTTGAGCTAAGGTAATTGTCATTTTGTTATCTCGCTGTACTTTAAATGTGGCAAATATCTGATCTTTTGTGTTCATACCTCTACTCAATCTTGTACTCTTCTGAACTTTCCCATCTGTATATGAACAATATCTCATGAGCAGGAGTGTGATATGGCTCTGTATCAGCACAGCTCACAGTCATGTCGGTACAGAGCTATATCCATCTACTGTTCATGTCATATTGCATTTGTACAGTCCAGAGTTTTTAAATAACCAAAAAGCTCTCTTGTGTAACCACTTTCTTCCACTATATCTGCTGTTGATTTCATTTTTAAACAGCTGTTCTGAATTTTCTATCCACTATGGTGTTAAAGAGTCTTTTTCAGATTTCCAGGACACAGTCAGTGGCGTTTCATGCATATCTGGGCTATTCAGCAGAAATATGCTGTTTCAATAAATGATCAATTGAACAGTTTCATCAACTGAACTGTTTGGCATATGTTTACATGTATATATCACTCAAACTCCTGGCAATGACCAGTCTGACTAGTTTGACCCAGTTTAAAGGCTTGTATAATTATATTATTGCTGCCTCAGAAATCAAACACTAGGTTCGTTTTGTAGAAGTAAGACTTAAAAATATGCTCTGTATGAATGAATGTGTGTAGTATGAAGGTAATCTGGATGTTCAACATGCGTCACTATATTTGCATGCACATTTATAATACGATTATAATGCCATTTTGGAAATATTGTGATTCAACTTTTTTTAGTAAACAGTACTTTATTCAAACTATTATGACAATCAAAGCATACTTTGCAATGTAATAACTTATAATTGGAGTGATTATAGGAAATTGAGTTAAACAATTGTAAAATGCTTCTTAATCTTGGCTAAAATTCGGGTAAACAGCACTGAGTCAGCTCTGTATATTTTGATGCACTTTATTTAAGGCGAAGCACTTATCCTGCTGATGGAGGAAAGTCTTCACTTGTATGTCAACTTGTCTAAGTAGTCTCTTACCCTGAAACTCTCACGAACACCATTTGCTACTTTAACAACAGCTGCCAGCCCTGCTAGCAAATTTAGCAATCTGAACAAGTTCTCCCTGAGGAATTAATATCATTCTTTTTCCTCTTTGTTCTCGCAGAGGTTTGCCAGTCGACTAACACACCCAGGGCCCTTATTCTGCTTGAGCGATTTTGGCAGGTTATAACTTTGAAAGGTAAAAAGTGCTGCCCTAGACCAGGCCAGCTGTCTCTCATTGCTGTTCCCTTCCAAAATGAATGCAATGTTTAATTATCTCCCCAACCAAAGCCAATACAGGCTTTATTAAAAACAAATAGCTTTTCAATATTAATAAGCAGACCCCAGGAGCCTTTGCAACTCAGAAGAAAGGTGTCTTGCAAAATCTCTTTCTTCTATTTGTCACTTTGAATGGCATAAAGAGGTGTGCCAAAATAATCACAACACTAGTATTTTCACCAGCTAAAAATGGTTTTAAGTCAGTTATTTCTATCTTTTGCTTTAGCTGGTGGAAATACTAGTGTTCTAATCATTTTTTCCCCCACTATAAATGATGTTGGGGTAATTATTTGTGTTTCTTCGCGGTTAAGTCTTGAGCGTGAGATTATTATTTTGTTAGAAAGCCTGTACCATTATCTGGCCCATTCTGCACTCTTTTTCTCATATTCAGCAGAATTTTTTTAATGATACCTTGTTATTAAAGGAAGCGATATCCAAACACTCTTGTAGAATCTGAATCTACGTCTCTGTTAGGAGCACCTGCACTATTACCAGTGCGATATACTGTAACATATACATCAAAGAAGATATTAATAACCCTTTTGCTTGCCCTCTTTTCTTTGGTATTCCCACTTGCTATGGGATCCACAGCTACGACACGGAGGCAAGGTGATTCTGGCATGACTTGAAACTAGGACACAGATTTTCGCTCATCTATCAATCCCTGCAAGAGGATTTCTCCTGCACCGACCACTGCAGTGAATGTTTGCAGCACCGTGAACACCTTCTCTGAGTTCAAACACTCTCTATTGCTCATTTCACATGCTTTCGGTTTTGAAGAGGAAAACAGGGACTATTCAGTTCACTAAAAGCTTTTTAGACTTGACATTGCAGTCATAGATCTAAAAGTAGGTGTAGTGAGATGGTTATATTAACTTACATTCTTTACACAGCTATAAATAAAGCACATTGTAGTACTCTAAAAACAATCTCTGTTTTGCAGCAAGTGCCAGTGACTGAATGGCAATATTTCCCTCATAGAATATCATCTTTATTCAGGAATATATACAGTATGGTTGATTGTATCCACCAGAAATGAACTGGATCTGTAAAGCTGTTAGTGAAGAGTCAACATTTACATGTGATTGTTGATTTCAAGAACATATTTTTTAAGCTTTATTTATTCTATTTATCTTTAGGCATGTAAAACCCTTAGTTGTGGTAATGCATCTAATTTGAATTGCATTTTTGACATTTTGCAGTTATAATAAAGTTATCTTGTGCAGGAACATGCACATGTTTATCCTCTGTTGTTGTTTGAGTGGTGGTTATTTTATGATATTTTTGGGGGGGTTCTAGGTTCTGTGGTACTAAGTTATATTTACAGAGTAAGGTAATTGTTAAGTTTAGGTACTAGGAATATGTAGAATATGTGCTTTTTAATTACTAATAAAGAGCTATTACAATTTTAGCAATAGGAATACCAAGAAGCAGCTAGTTCATAGTGAGAATTGGTCCCTATACTAAAGTGTTTCCATATATTGCATTTATGTATTATTCATATACGTTGGTGTGTTTGTGGGGTGATGGGGAAAGTGTTCAGGAAACCGGTTTTAAAAATTATTTTATGCACTTTGCCTTGAAAAAAAACATTACATGAATAAAATATGATGAAAAAAGACAAAGGTATGTGAAAGAGTATTGTATGTTGAAAATAAATTACTCAGGCATGGACACAAATGTATAACGCTAGAGAAATAGTTGCTTATGTGTGCTCTATGTGTGCAGGATTACGACCACAGCCGCCTGCATGATGGACTTGCGCAGATACCCGCTTGATGAACAGAACTGCACGCTGGAAATCGAGAGCTGTGAGTGTCCCACAAGACTTTCTTCTTTCTTTCTCTGCATCAATTTTTCATATTCATCAGATATAAACACATTTTATATATAATGCTTTTTCTAGATGTTATTATATCCCATACACTAAAATGATTACAATTATTTTCCCACCATACTTTGCACTGCATAGCCCATAATAACAAACAAAAATCCCAGGTTTATATTGCAAATATATACACTGTAAAAAACAAACAAACAAACAAAAAAAAAAAAACACCAAGAACAACAGCAACAAAAAACTGTTATATTTATAGTAAACATTGGCAGCTGTGGTTGATAAAATTTTACTGTTAATAAAACATTTAGGGTTTACGGATTTAACAAATTTTCTGATGAAAAAAGTGTATTTCATTGACTTATATAATATCAATATACCATCCTGTTGACGTTCTGAAATATTTGTAATACACATATAACCATCACAATCAAGTGGTGATGAGTAAGTCACATGATAAACTAAAGCTCATCACAAGCTGGTTTTCCACAAGCTATATAAATAAGATGTCACAAACACTAAATACCATCACGGTGACACACATGAAACTGAATCTGATGTAACCTACAACACTAATAATCTCTGGGCAGGTCTTCCGGCCAGTTCTATCAAACCTTTACAATTAATACAGAATGTGGAAGATACATTTTTTTTTTATGAGCTGACAAGAATACACGTCACACTTCTGTTTATCAATTTGCACTGGCTTCCAAAGCTCAGTCATGGCATTGATATTTGCCTAAAAAACATCACTGGCTCTGCACTCATTTGCCTAAATTCATTACTTCAGACTTATGTTCCTCTAGAAGCTTGTGTTCTGCAAGTGAAGATAACTTGATTGTGCCATCCCAAAGAAGCACAAAGTCACTTTTATGGACTTTTAAATTAAATGTTCCCTCCTGCCATCTTCAAGAATCTCTTCCATCTTTATTTGACCCTCTAACTTTAACACTCTCTATTCTAATTCTATACTTAAAAAAATATAAATACATAAAAAAACTAGATTTCTAATCTTTTTGTATTCTATCTGTTTTCTTTTCATTTATTATGCAATTACAAAAGCAAAAAAAGACTACCTCTAACACTGGCTTGCTCTATTCTTATTCTATTCTATCTGTTTTCTTTTTAACTATTGTATTATTTAAAAAGCCCTTGTTATATGGGCTGGGTTAAGCTAACCGAGACTTGTTATTACACATGTATATTACTGCTCTTTTGTTGATTTTGGTTAATTCTATTGTCCTCATTTGTAAGTGGCAAAGTATAAAGCCGTCTGGTAAACGACTGAATATAAATGTAAATATTATACACATGACTGATAAGTAGAAACATAGTTCTTTCAAAGAAAAAAATAAATAAATAATAATTCAAGATGTAATGCAGGGAATTCTGGGAACGTCAATTTAATGCATACACAGCATTGTCTGGACAGGATGACTTTAATTGACATTCGTTTGGCATCACTGCTACTGACGATGGCTTGTCCATGTGTTTTAAAGGACATTCAAAGTTTTTTTTAATCTGGTTCTCATGAAAGCACCTGGAGATTTGGTTTGGTGCTCAAACTGCACATAGTGTGACCCATAAAATATAGCTATCAAAAATAAAACAATTAATAATAATAGTAATGATAGTATTATTGCACTTAATTTATGATAAACAACAACAACAACAACAAAAGGTTATTTATAGTATTTAAAAAAAATGTTTGGTTGGTATGAAAATGAATGGTCTGAACTTATTTACCAAACTATATATATAAAAGAAAAAGAGTGAGCAGATAACCCCTCATTTATTACATTGGCTACCAGTTAAATTCAGAACTGATTACATGGTTGTGATTTCTTGCACGGTCTAGCACCAGTTTATATCTCAGATCTTATTTGTCCATAATTCCCCTGAAGATATCTTAGATCATCTTTAAACTACACAAATCCTTTTCTGTATTAGCCCCTAAGATATGGAATCCAACACTTTAACCTATTAGGTTATCCTCCTCTTCATCATTTAAATAATCTTTTAAAATGTTTATTTTGTCAAGCTTATTCATGTTTTTAGATATGTTAGTCTTAGTTAGTTAAATTCTTAGTCTTTATTTTTATTGAGTTTTATGGCTCAAGTTGTTGGTTAATTATTATTATTTTTTTGTAAGACGTCTTCTTTTCCATGTGTTATTGTGATGTACTTTGGTCAGCATTTATGTTGTTTTGCTATATAAATAAAAATGACCTTGACCTTAACCTTGAGAGTTTCAAGTATATGTCAAACAAGTTAACTGCAGTCATCATTCTAATTTGGAATCCTGACCAATTCAGATTGAATTCTAAGGGTTTTGTGAACACTAGAAACAATCTGAGAGCACAGTGTGTGTGTGCAGAGAGAAAGCCAGCCGTACTCCACCATTACCTTAATTAGAATGACCTTCATGTTCATAAAGTCAGGAGATAAAGAGAGCCAGTCAGCATTCGTGCCATGCAGCGCCATGAGCAGAAAAGGCCTAATCAAATCTAATTGTGACTATACATGTGGTGTGCACTGGGAGAGAGCAGAGATCCAGCAGGAATCCTCCAGCGTCCGCCATTACGTACGGCCCACTGCCTGCTGCTTTTAAAGCAGAGAGACGGAAAGCTCAGAGCTGGAGGAGATTAGAAAAGGGACATGTGTACACTTGCTAATTGTGCTCTTGTGAACTCCAACACACTCGCTGCACTGTAGAGAACAGCTAATGCTTAATGCTAAGACAAAGTGAAAATGCACAAATCCTTCCTTGTTTCATATTGGGCTCATAATGTAATATTCAAGTTAGTGGATTCTCAGCTAAGAAAGATTTTTCTTCCTTTCTTTCTCTTTCTCTTTCTCTTTCTCTCTCTCTTTTCTTTCTTTTAATTGTGAAATGGTACTCCGTATCGACAGATGTATTGACAGCCTGTCAGCGAGCATAATGTGTCCATAACCTCAAATCCTCTGAGAATCCCGTGAACTTTTATCTAATAGGTTTTGCCGTTTTTATTTCCTGAGCTCTGTCCAAGTTTCTCAAAAGTTTCACTTTCTTTCAAGTTGCCTCCGCAGAGGATTGTGAGAACACAGAGTGTGCTGAGAGCACCAGCTGTACTCCAGCATTACCTATAGCCAAGCCGAGGTCACAGGGTCCTTTCCCAGCGAGCACATATTGATGAATGTATACTAAATGCATGACAAGGCTATTTGCAAAAATCTTTAGTGGGATCAGATGGTCAGGTCATCCTCTGAAGGGACTCCAGCAGTCTATTCATGCATAACACACACAAGACAGACTGAGCTATATATATATAAAATTGTATTCCCAACCATTGTCAAGATTTAAAAGGTGGTTATTATGCAACTTGTTTGGGAAAAAACAGCTTCTAAATATATCAATCAATTCTGAGACAAATCAAATTAGGAGACTCATTTAAAATTACTTTAAATAATTAGATATGCATATTTAAATCATATTAATAATACCACACCTAATAATAATAAATGACAGACAAACCCTCAAAATAAAAATGTAAGAAACATGCACAGAAGTGCAATTAAAAATAAATAAATAAACATGTCCACCCTATGTTCATTGAACAATCTAATGCTAAATGTTTGATCTTTGCGACGAATAATGTCAGTAATTATGATTGCAAAGTTTGCTGTAGAACTGTGATCTTGTTCCAAATAATTGCTGATTAACAGCATATACAACTTTGACAAACTGTGACTGACAGCTTTATATTTTAGTGAAATGGTCTGTACTTGTGTAAGCAGGCAGTTGTTGGTCAGATTAAGTTACAGTGTGGACCAGATTTCATGCTGATATTGAGATGAATTGGCCAGTGGATTGATGGCAGTCCAGGTACATCGTTACAGACACCAGGTGCATTCATGGAGAAACAAAAACAGAAATAAAGTCCAATGCTGAATTTCTGACAGCTGTGAGGAGGATAAGATCAGGGATGGCTGTCAGTGGTGTGGTGTTGTGTCACGAGGCTGTCATTGGGCTCAGACGTGGATGACACTGATTTGATGGGAGGCAGATCCCCCGCTCCTGTTAAACTGTGTGGGCAAGGTATTGTGCTAGGGTTATAGCAACAGCTAATATAACTATCTTATTTTAAAAAGGGGATGGTAATCTCGGCTATGTAATTTCAGAGTCACTATATAATACCATAGCGATTCTTGATGCATTTCAAAAATTATTATTATTATTTATTTTTTGGGCACTGTGCAAATATTGTCAAGTTGAGGTGATTTTCTGGCAAATTCTGCTGCTAAGTTTCACAATTACAAAGAAATGTCAAGTAACAAATTGAATTAAATGTGAAATTTTGAAGTAGAAAACTAAAATATTTTCTTGTAAAACATACAGCTTTATCTGCAGCTTTTAAAATAAATAATATTACAAAGAATTATACTTCAAGTGGTAACACTTTAGTTTAGGCACCAATTCTTACCATTAACTAGCTACTTGTTAATCACTAGCATATTAGCTGTTCGTTAGTACTTGTAAAGCACATATTATTCTGTATGATCATATTTTAGATCCCTTAATCCGACTCCATATACAGTACAACTACCTTACTATTTTTAAGCAGCTTAATAGGTTTATTGAGGCAAAAGTTATAGTTATAAGTTAAACTAAAGCCTGACCCTTCAGGTTTATTTTATTAATTAAACATAGTATATGTTTAAATGTAGATTATGTCATATAAATGCATACTACTCGTGTAGTATGTAGTGATATCTAATGTACTAGTATTATACTTGTACTGTATGTGTACTATTTCAAAACTTGGGACTAAATTAGGTCACTTTTAGTCTATAAAAGTTTACATTTAAGTGTACTTTTAGAGTAACAGTAGTAATATCTGAATTCAGAATGTAAATATTTTACATTTCAGTGTTTCTTTAGTATTGCAACTATAATATAAATTAAGTTTACGTATACTGTTAGTTGCTACCTGGTCTCACAGCATAAACGTACCTGGGTTCACTTTTTAGCGAGGCACAAATACATTCCAATTAGTACATATGCTGCAGTTTACAAAATAAACACTAGAGGCAGTAAAACACCCACAGCGTTCTACAGAGTTTCAATTAATAAAGCATCATTTTCCACACATTTACTAGAAATATATCATGTTATGAGTTGAAAGCTGATGTTTTTATTTTTATTTTTTTTTATTTTAGCATCACACATATCCAGCTTGATATCCATGGGTTTTCATAGGTGGTAGTGTTTTTTTCGGTAGTAAATGGAGTAAGGAGATGTACTTGAGAGGCGACGAGCTTCGGAGGACTGCATCAACAGATATGCTTTTATATAATAGCAGTTTTGCATTTGTTAACACTGTCTGGTAGGGTTAGGGTTGGTTTTGGCATACTTCCTTCCAATATGACAGAGCATTAACTTTTAGTTACAGTCCACGGATATTTGAATTCTGAACCAGAGCAATACGTCCCCGAAGCATCATAATAAAAACACAGCGATACGTACCCATTTCAACATAATATAAATGTGCCAGGTGTATGACTTTTTACTCCTTCTTCCAATCGTCTAAAGGGTTAACCCCTAACAAAATCAATTGTGATGCAAGTTCATGTGAAACAGCTTCTCAAACAAGATTCTCAAACACTTGATTGTGTCTATAGGGAATTGATTTGATGATTGGAGCGATGTCGTTTGCTAATCGCTGTGATCCTGTGAGTGACAGGTTGCCGGAGGCCTAGCTCTGGTGCACACATCACTGGAGAAGAGATGGAAGTCAATGTTTACTATTAAAGATTATAAAACAACATACATACATATATATATATATATATATATATATATATATATATATATATATATATATATATATATATATATAGTCAATTCTGATTCATTTCTTATTCATGAGATTAATGACACTGAATAAAGACAAGTACAGTAAGCAATAAACATGAAACCAATTTTAATAACTGTTTTTACATCTCTGATGGAACTACATATAGTTACAAATAAAATGAAACAGGAGTATAGCATGTCAGTGTATTGGCAATCACACTCACATTCACATTCACTCATGAATATTTAATAAGGGTTGGCAGGTTTGGGTTGGGACAATTTATGATTATTTATCTGTAGCTAAGCAATTCATTATAACATATACAACTATAGAACATCAGACTCTTCAGCATGTGGGAACTTTTCCCTGGCTTAAAAATTGAGAATGCTTTGCTCATTTGAGTTTACATGGAAATCGGAAACAGGGAAATCCCCTCAGGCATGAACTGCATTATAATTAGTGTAAACAGAAACCCCAAAATTGCACCATACACTTTTTTTTTTTCCTTAACCCCTTTGTAGTCACCTCCTTTTTTGGCATGGAGACAGAAATGACATACCCAAAATAAAAAGGTTTCTGCTCATGATTCTTTCTGACTAGATACATATTCAACATATGTTCACAAAGCTGACACTTTAAAGTTTACTGTTCAGGAATCAGAATCACTCAGACTGTTATGATAATAGAGATATATAAGCTCAAACATAAAAACAAAAATAAAAATATTAAAAACATATTTTTTAAATGTATTTAAAAAATGTGTTGATGTAAGATATGAGTTTAGAAATAGAGTGTAGCTAAAGCCACAAGTCTTTCAAAACTTCATTAGAAATTTCATAATCTAATCTGTAAAACTGTGAATTTTATGAAATATTTTCTAAGGCCATGTCATGTGTGTTTTTTAGAGAAGGCTAATCAGATTGATTTATGGCCCTTGTCATCTCTGTGAGATCTCACATGTAAACTCTCCAGTGTATTTTGTGTGTGTTTGGCTGTGAAAACTGCCCGATTAATCCCTATCTGTTATTCCATTGTTCTCACCAAACGAGTCTTTCACACCTCCGCCAGGTATGACACATTATCCGCATTATTCTTTTATCATTATTCTTTTGTTTTTATTCCACCTTTATTAGCATTGATTGTGGTTTTTCAGGCTTTACAAAGCAACAAAGCAGCGATCTCACTTCAGTCTCTCTTTGCATTTAGCCCTTATTTATCAAAAGTCTTACTATAAAAATACAACAAAACATTTTTCTACGACCTTACGTGAATTATTGAGACAAAAATGCATTATGAAGAAGAAAAGCACCTGCTATTAGTAGCATCGGAGCTAAGGTTAGCATCAAGCTACATCAGACAATTTATGAAATTATTAGTACACTTTTATACAAAACTCACTTTAAACCCCGATCGAGTCTTTATAATAACTTCCTTTAGCGATCAGGGGTGGAATTTGGTCGTTTACAATTGTAAAAATATGCTATTTGTAGCCTTTTTCATCGCTGCACAAGTTAGCATTTCCCATGTACATTTTTTTGTATATTTTATAAAATGCCCCAGATCTCAAGAAAATCTCATACCAAGCTTTTCTATCGTAATCGCGGGTTTATTATTCGGATATTTCGTGTATACAGAGGTGTTTCAGTGTTGTTGTGAGCAGATATGAACCAGGAACTGTTCACGAACCATGTGACACGATCTGACGCTGTCTGGTTTTGGGACTGTCAGATTGACAAGCCCAACGTCCAATCAGAGTCTGTCTGGGTCACAGCTCGAGTACACGGAAGCAAACACACAGAGACGGCTCTGGAAGAGGCTATTTATCATCAGATCGCGTAAATCAGTGGAAAATGAATAGAAATGACGATTCTGTCTGAAGAAATATGAAGTAAACATCAGTAAATATATCCATATATCTCCGCAGATATGCATCTTTGGTCTATAAATCCTTATTGACGCTGTTCAGTGAGTCTATGTGAACACAAATAAACCGCTCTTGACGTGACTGAATATGAGTGAGTTGTGAATTTCTATTCAAAATGGGGCATAATACGGATTTATTATTTTGCACTCCTGACATAAATCACTAAATATCTGTCACTGTAACAGTGTTGTATCAAAATATTGGTCAAATATCGAAGCTAGAGTCTTTAAACTTTCAGTTGATGCACAGTTTGTCCAGATCAAGTAAGAGAGTGAAGTTTAATGTGCTGTGAAAGTGAAACAATAATAAACTGGGGCCGTCGGCGATGTTTGCCCGTAAAGGGGTTAAGCCCTAATTGGACGTATGAGGTGCTGGTAGAAACAGTTTACTTGTTTGCAAAACATATTTTAGGTCACAATAAATAGATGGCCGAGATTATGCTTTCTGTGTTTCCAGGAATTTCAGTGCAGCATTTACCTCATCACAGCCCACCAAATCACCCCCAACTTTTCACTGGGCAGCCAGATCGCTGTTGGCTGCTCGGTCTATGTCTTGAGGAAATGTCATGCATTGAGAAATGAACTGCGACTTGGCCTGAAGGAGAGCTGCAAAACGAATATCTGCCATGATGTACAACTAGACTGAATGTGACTCTAACCAAGGTGCAATAACAAAAATGCAGCTGCACAAATCCATTTATCTCTTCATTAAGTCATAAATCATCAAAATCTTCATTAAAAAAAAAATAATTATATTAATTTCTAAAACTTGTATGTTAAGGCATTTACCAATAGCCTATGCATTGCAGGTTAAACTAAAATTATTTAAATTCAAAATATGATTGTTTATTGGAATTTTTGTTTAACTTGTAACACAGATTTTCTCATGTAAACAACATACCTGCAATAAACCATCAATATCCTCCAAATTAACTGTTGGCTTGAAAGCCATATTTATTACAGAAATAAAAACACAGGCATGTTAGTACCATTTGAATTTCAAAACAATCAATGCCAATAAAAAACAAAAATGATTTCCATGTTGAATTCTAAGTGGACTGCAAAAAAATTCCAAAGTATAGTCATTGCCAGTGCTTTAAGTGGGCTGGTACGCACCAGTACTCAGTACCGCCACTTCCAAATATAGCTCTTGAGCGTACCGCCACCTCTCCGTGCGCCCAGAACGTGCTTGTAGCGTACCGGTACGCTCATTTGGACATCTGTTTTAATAGAGGTTTTAATCTTTTACCTGCACTGCCGATTTTCAGAGCGCCCTTCACAATGCAAGCTTCCTAATTCATCCCACCCAGAGCAGAAACTACATTACCCATTCACCCTTAAATTATACAAGTGATTAGTGCATGTGTCGCTTTTCCCACTGTTAAGTGTCAACAACTCAACGTGGCCGGAGAAGGTGTGTGAAACTCGTTATGAGTGTACACCACACTCGGTTCGGTTAAAAATCAAATACAGTTAACAACAACACTTAATATGTTTTCTTGGCTTCAGACTCTGAATACTGCAGGAACAAGACTAGAATCAGATGATTCGCTGACTGACACCTCACCAAATTTGAATCCTATCACTGCAGGTCAGACTCAAGCTAATGAAGTAATGCAGCTCTTTCAGGAAGGGTGACCAGACGTCCCGAAAAATTCGGGACAGTCCCGAAATCTAAACTGTTGTCCCGACTCCCGAATCTGGCCCTAATTGTCCCGACTAAAGCAAAATTTTAAGTATTTATTGTCTGATAAACATTAAAAACTGTCTGCGGAGGTTGAGTCGTCCTGCAGCCCCCGCTGGCTGCTCATTGGATGCAGCATCTTTTTTCTAAGTTCTAAAAAAATACCGTAGACGGCAAGGCACAAATTTAGATATTTATTTATCTAATTATTCTATAGCCTATGCACAAAGACAATATGATCTTTTTGTCCCCTTTTTGTTTTAAAGCTTGATGAAGAGAGAGAGCGCAAGTTGCTGCAGCTGGAGGAGGACAGTGATGCACGCGTACAGGAGTGATTGACAGTTCGCGGCACTGTGTACAAAAAATACTCCGCTACACAATTATTTCGTTATTTTCGTTTAAGCTTATTAACGTTAGCGTTACAGAAAGGTCTGATTTACGCACTGTTACAGTCATTGTTTTTTTTTTGTTTTTTTGTTTTTTAAACAATGACATTTGAGTTCATGATTTTAATGTTGCTGTTTCTTGTGGCAGACTGAATGAAGAGTAATGTTTCTTGTGGCAGACTGAAGAGTAATCCGGCAGAGTTTTATACTGAAACTTTCCGTCTAAAAGTCCTTCCTTGGTCTTATCCATATTTCTTTGCACGTTGAACACACATAGGCCTCAACCGGAAATAAAAAAAAACTGCAACCGCGTTAATTGCGTTATTTTTTTTTAACGCGTTAAATATTTCAAGTTAATCGAATGCGTTAACGCGCTAATTTTGACAGCACTAAGTTTTATATAAGATGCATGCTCTTCGTGGCCTTTACACTGAAGATGTTAAAGAGTTTGGGATGAGGGATCAATATGAAGTGTGTGAAGTGTCATTCTGCCAGGCACTGATCGTTACTCAGACTGATGGAAGACCAACAGCACCAAGGCCAGACAAGAGACAGACAGGTTTAGCTCTTCATTGAGAACTGCTGCCTCTCTGTTCATTTGTGTTTGTCTGCAGATATCAGCTTAATTGGAGACAATGTTGGTGAAGGACGTCCCGGCAAACTTATCTCATTACAAGCCTTCATGTTGTCAAGTTTGATATAAATAAATCAAGCATCCACACAGAGCACCAGAGTTAGAGATGGTTGTGTACTGACCTGTGTAGCATTTGGTCCAATCACACACACACACACACACACACACACATAAAGATATATATTTAACGTCCCCTCATCTAACCAAAGGATCTATGGACCCTTCCCCTGAAATGCAACTATGACCTCAAAAAGGGCAGAACAGGCCTCTGGTTACCATGGTAACATCAATATATCAATGTTTTACACCTCAAAGAAATGTAGAGTTTTCACTCTAAATTCACTTTGAAACAGACAAATGTACCATTGTACTAGACAGTCCATCCTTACTATATCTATCTCTAGATATAACCACTTGAGAAATGTAGGAACATATACTCAATTTCCCCATTTCTTTAATTTTCCTCTCAATGTGTTTCACTTATGTATTGATACTTACTCTTTCAAATTAATATTTTAGAATAGCATACTATTGCTATACTATCATAGGAATGCCATGTTTGGTACATTTCGGCTGCATTTTTAATGGTCTAAATGTTTGTTTATATTATATGTTGGTACCCATGGAAGGTATTTGTTTTACCAGAATCTTTATTCGTTTCTTCATCAGTATCCAATCAAAGACCAGATGTGAAACATATGCTTGAGGACAAAAGGTTGTAAAACTTCCCTCCAAAAGGTACAATTCCTCATTGGCTCACTCAAATCCTGAGGGTGTGACATCGTCACCCTATATAGATCACTGATCACCAGATCAGGCGCTTCTTCTAGATTCAGGTATTACAAGGAGAGGGTGACTTATGAGGACATAACCCATGTCCCCATTTTTTCAAAACACTTATAAATCATACAGAATGAGTTTTGTATTTATTTTTTTATTTTTTTTGAGAAAGTTAAAATTCACAAAGTTTCCTGTGAGGGTTAGGGTTTTGTACAGTATAAAAACCATTACACCTATGGGATGAACCCACTTTTCGCAAAAACAAACGTTTGTGTGTGTGTGTGTGTGTGTGTGTGTGTGTGTGTGTGTGTGTGTGTGTGTTAGATTAGTTTAAGTGTTTATGTAGTTAATAAAGTCTTATTTGTATCACACTTGAGGTTGTTCATTGTTTGCTCGTAACTGGAGTCCCTAATCACGCAGATTTTAGCTTCATGCTCGGAGTAGTATTGTACAGTAAGAAAGTTATTTCCTTGAACAGGAAAGTAACGTTCTTACAATTGACAGACAGTTGACACTGAGAGGTCAAGTATATACTTACAGAGGATCTAAACATTTATAATTAATCATAAATAGTTATAATTGATTATTCATATTTGCCCTTTGAGCTGATTCGCTACACCTGTTAAAAGAATAGTTTGGAGAAATTAACATTGGAGGTAGCGTTATTATGTATTATGAACTGGTATTTTATTAGGAAAAAATGGTTTGAAGATAGATTTGTTTCTTACAAACATGTTGCTTTTGAGCTCACAAGACATTAAAGGGTTAGTTCACCCAAAAATGAAAATTATGTCATTAATAACTCACCCTCATGTTGTTCCAAACCCGTAAGACCTCCGATCATCTTCAGAACACAGTTTAAGATATTTTAGATTTAGTCCGAGAGCTTTCGTTGTGAGCTCATTCACTGCAGTTTGTGATATCCGGTTCGTGAACGAAATCATTCGATGTAACCGGATCTTCTTGAACCAGTTCACCAAATCGAACTGAATCGTTTTAAACGGTTCGCATCTCTAATACGCATTAATCCACAAATGACTTAAGCTGTTAACTTGTTTAATGTGGCTGACACTCCCACTGAGTTCAAACAAACCAATATCCCGGAGTAATTCATGTACTCAAACAGTACACTGACTGAACTGCTGTGAAGAGAGAACTGAAGATGAACAACGAGCCGAGCCAGATAACGAACAACAGACTGACTCGTTCTTGAGTCAAGAACCGGTTGCATTGGTTTTATATATGTTTGTATTTATAAAGCACATTTTAATGTCTTATTCCGCATGACCATATTTTAGATCCTGTGACCTGCCCCACACCTACTATTAATAAGCAGTGAATTAGTAGTTTATTGATGGGAAAACTCAGAGTTAATAGTGAATGTGTTCCCTTTTCAAAAAAAGCTTGGAAGCTATCAATGTTTGTAATCAGGCCTCAAATTAAATCGTTTTATATATGTCATTTTTCTACGTTGTTTGATGACTGGTTGAGTGCAGTTTAAATTATGATTATTTAATAATAATAATGATTATTATTATGCTTATACATAAAATTAATTGCACATGAAATTGTTTGAGTTGTATGAATAAATCAGCAATTGAAGTTGATCTTAATATTTTTGTCACATAAAATAACAAAATAGGGTATAAGGAAAGCATGTGTTTTTCATGGAGGTGACTTAACATAGTGTTTTACTTTTATTTTACTTTTGATGGCCTAATCTCGTTTTACCAGGCCTCTGCATATTTCTCAAATTTTCTGCACTGCTGAAGCACAGCACACAGAGCCGGCAGCCGTCAGAAGCAATTCTTGAAAGGCATATCTCCTCTACCATATAAAGAAGTTTGCTTGTATAGGTGTCTTGTTTCAGATTCTCATGCGCCATGTTTGTGCAAAGTTAAGTTGATGATATACCATATGCGAATTAAGGGACACTTTTAATTGCACAGTAGAAATAGGATTAAAGAAGCTTTGAACCATCTGGATCAAGCATTTCTGTAGAGGCATACATGTACTCCTGGAGATATTCCCCATTTAGACGTGCTTTCCCTTTTTTGTTGAATGTGCTAGCAGGCGATTCCATAACATGCATATAAAGAAGCATCAGAAGATATTTAACTAGAGGGCCTTTGGCCTCTCCAGTCCCACCTCGACACTCGGGGTGAGTTTTCATCTTTTTTCATTCTTTATTAGGCAGACCAGCCCTTATTAAGAGCAGTTCAGACACCATTGAAGTGCATCCTAACTGCAGGTTATTTATGTTTTAATCCTTAGTCATTTCCATAATGCTTTCATGGGAGGCAATATTCAGAACATTTGTCCTCATCCAAGCAAATTTAAGCAAATTTCACAGCATGAATGTTTTCAGAGACATAAAATAAGTAAGAGTCAGAGACAATGTTTTAAAACTTTTTTTGAGCTGCATACACTCTGTTCCAAAGCTCTGCTAAGATGCTGTCAGTATAATTACTCTACTATTTATTTTCATGTAAATATTTAGGTCAGGTATATTTGAAAACTTCATTAATTATGAAACATTGGTTTAATGAAGATAAGATTTTGTATATTTACTGTTACATCAACTAAAACTATGCCCAGCATAGAACATGCATGTAAACATGTTGTACAAACTGTACCGCAGTGATATGCGAGACATCATTTGTGTATTTTATTTATTTATTGTTCTGAAAATCTCAGTTACAGAACTATATTGCAATCATTCATGATGTGCGAAATACTGCAAGAAAATCCTCAATATTGAATTAAGAGTGGGTGGTTTATGTGAATTTATTGATATGGGGAACTGTCTTCAGAAAAGTTTAGATGGTATTTTCTTTTTTTATCTTGTCTCTGTATAATACATATTAAAGTAGGGTTTATAAGCACTGCGCTGCTTTGTTAATTCTTTGCTGTCAGAGAGTGAATTTGTGTCTCATGAAGCCTGTCTGGTGTTTTAGTTTAGTGCAGTAATGTTTTATGTGGCATATTTTCACAGATATATAGAAGGCCCATTCTGTTTTTCTTCAAATGTTGAAATAATCCAATCTAATCGAAATTGAATACTGCTCATTCAACATGTGTGTAGCATCTTTGTTTGGATCATTAAGGTTAAGGAATAGTTTATTTTCCCTGAGTGGAATGTATCCTAGGTTCAGAAATATAACTACCACATCACATAAAACATATAGTAGAAAGATCAAAACTAGAAATAATCCCCAAAAATGTTATTTGATAGCTTAATTGCAGAAGGAATAAACTAATTATTGCCTCTTATTTTAGATCACACAACTTCTTTGTCCGAGCTCTTGTTCTCTCCAGACTGGACTATTGTAACGCTCTCCTGGCAGGCCTTCTTGCATGTTCTATCCAGCTTCTACAGCTCATCCAGAATGCAGCAGCGAGGGTTGTCTTCAATGAGCCAAAAAAGCTCATGTTACTCCTCTTCTCGTCAGGTTACACTGGCTACCAATAGCCGCTCACATCAAATTCAAGATACTAATGCTTGCCTACAAGATGACTACTGGTGGTGCACCATTATACCTAAACTCACTAGTTCAAACTTATGTGCCCTCCAGAAGCTTGCATTTTGCAAGTGAACGAAGCCTTGAGGCTCAAAATATAGGCTTCCTGGACTTATAAGGCTTCCTGGACTGTGCCCAGCTGATGGAATAACCTCCCAATCTCAATTCGAACAGCCGAGTCTTTACTCATTTATATATATAAAAAAAAAAAAAAAAAAAAAGTATATAAAGACCAACTAATACTAGCACTTACGTTTTCTATTATATTCTTTATATAATAAAAAGAAAATATAGCTATGTGTCAGGAATCATACGCAAGAATCCAGCAGGGAGTAGTAATAAGGTTTAATGAAACAGTCAGTAGACCAAACAGAATTGCTGGCAGACAACGGGCACCAAGCAGGTCCTAGGAAACACGACAACTGCAGTGTAGACTCCAAGCAGGGCAGACGAGAAATGTGATGTGCTGCGACGATCCTCAAACATAGGCAGACCAGAGTTCAAGCAGACATACAAGCTGGATCTCCATGCAAACCAAGAGTGGGACCAGAACTGCACAGAACAGAGACAGCAAACCAAACGATCTGACACTGAACCTGACTGACACTACATATAGGGCTAATAAACGAGACACACCTGCTGATTGCTCGTCAGCGCAGCTGGCGTAGATAGGCAATCAGATCAGTGCAGTACACACAAAATGAACAAGCAAACCTGTAAACCGTGACATTACCCCACCCCCTAGGAGTGTCACCTGACGCTCTCAGAGGGTCCTACCTGGGGCGATTGAATGCGTCGATAAGGGAATGATCCAATATGTCCCAGGCAGGGACCCAACTCCACTCCTCCAGACCATAACCCTCCCAGTCCACTAAGTACTGGAATCCACGTCCCCTCCGCCTTGAGTCCAGGATAAGATTAACCGAAGAGGCTGGTTCCCCATCTACAAGTCGCGGCGGTGGGGGAACCGGGACAGGCGGATTAATAGTCGAACAAAAAACTGGCTTGATTTTAGATACATGGAAGGCGGGGTGAATCCTCCAGTATGCCGGAGGGAGTTTGAGGCGGACCGTCACCGGACTAAGGATCTTGGTTATGGTAAATGGGCCAATGAATTTAGGAGCTAATTTTCTACAAACGGAGCGGAGAGGAATATCAGCAGATGAAAGCCACACTATTTGACCATCGATGTAGACGAGAGGTTTCAACCGATGGTGATTGGCCTGGACCTTAGTGCGCAAACCCACCTGGTGAAGGGTCCCCCTGGCCATTATTCAGATGTCTCTGCACCCCTGGATGAATTTGTGAGCAGAGGGGACTGCAACTTCAGATGCCAGACTAGGAGAAATTGGTGGCTGGTACCCTAAACTACACTCAAACGAAGAAAGGCCCGTGGACGACATTTGTAATGAGCTATGCGCATACTCAAGCCATGAGATATGCTGACTCCAAGAGGATGGATTCTGTGACTCAAATGTTGGTTGGCCCGCTCCGTCTGACCGTTACTCCTGGGATGAAACCCAGAAGAAAGACTGACATTCGCCCCCAGCAACCAACAAAACTCTATCCAAAATTTGGATATAAACTGAGGAACCCGGTCAAAGACCATGTCTGTCAGCAGGCAATGGATACGAAACACGTGGTCTATGACAGCAACTGCTGTCTCTCTGGCTGATGGCAATTTGGGCAGATGGATAAAATGCACAGCCTTCGAGAACCTGTCCACCACAGTTAAAACCACTGTGTTACCCTGTGAGGCAGGGAGACCTGTAACAAAATCTATTGCAATATGTGACCGAAGGAACTGACAATGGTTGAAGGAGCCCAGCAGGAAGGCGAGTGGAACACTTACAACTGGTACAGAACGAGCAGTCCAATACAAAATGATAAGTGTCACGAGCCATAGTTTGCCACCAGAACCGTTGCTTAATGAGAAAAATGGTACGATTGACTCCTGGATGACACGCCACCTTGGAACAATGACCCCACCGAATGACGTTGGACAGCAATTTCTCTGGCACAAATAAACAACCCAGTCAACATCCGGGCGGAGGCACTACCCTATCTAAGGCCATGCGGACCTTCGACTCGATCTCCCAGGTCAACATTGAAACCACACAATTATGTGGAACGATGGACTCGGGAGAAACGGGCGTTCAGATTGGTCAAAATGCGGGACAGTGCATCAGGTTTGATGTAATTGTAACCTGGACAATAGGAAATGAAAAAATGACAAATAGTAATGACAAAAGCCGCTTTAGATTCCTCAGTGGGAAATGATGAGTGCTGTAGAGATAAAAAAAACAGAGCATTTTGTCAAAAATGATCGACATAGATGTGGCTCACCAGCATAGGCAGCAGGAGGAGGCAGACGGGGCTCCGGATTGTCGGCAGGACGATCCGTAGGTGGTGGATTAGGCGCAGTGGGCACCTGGGCAGGCTCAACTCTCAGATGTTGCAACTGTTTGGTTAATTCAGGTACCTGTGGTACCAAGGCTGACTGACTGTCTGACACAGCCCTACATATAGGGCTTATAAACGAGACACACCTGCAACTGATGTGATTGCTTGTCAGCGCTGCTGGCGCTGATAGGCAATCAGATCAGTGCAGTACACACAAAATGAGCAAGCAAACCTGTGAACCGTGACAGCTATGCGTTCTGTGCTAGACTAGCTGACACTTGTCCTGGCACTTGTATACGGTTGTTGTTCTCATGTTGATCTCATTGCTTCTGTTGTTCTCATTTTTTTAAAGTTGCTTTAGATAAAAGTGTCTGATAAATGATTACATGTAAATGTAAATATGGTTTCTAACAGAGCTAGTAAACATCTTGTTCATGTAGGCTTCATATATTTTCAATCTTTCTTGTCTCTTGCTTAAAAAATAAATAAATAAAAGGCAATTGAAATCGGCTATAAAACCTATGATTGGTGCATCAATACTACCATTTATTTATTTAACAGTACAAAGTTCACTAGGAATGTATGCAAGTGAAATCTTATTTTGCTTTTAAGTAAAGTGAAGCATTGCAATAAAAACTATATATTTTTTCCTACTTACTGTTCCTGTCACCTACGCATAAGTGTAAATGTTCTGATGTGCCAAGCCGTCAGAACTAAATCGGACCAAAAACCAAGGTGTGTGATAAAATTGAAAGAATCTAAAAACTGAGAGCCAGAAAGGACGTTACAACCTTCCAAATCAGCAGTTTTTATGCTGTGTTTCAATTAAGAAGCTGTCTAATATGGAAAACAAAGTTTACTTGGGTTTGTTAGAGATGACTATAGTATTAGTTGAACACCACTGCTTTTCCATCTCCTCATGCTGGAGCTCATGTGCACGTGGTTTACAGCTAGCGGAGCGGTTCAAATGTAGTGATGTAAGAGCACTGACAGGAATGTTAGCCAAAGCTAATTTGCTAAGTCAGGCTCAATGACATAGAAACAATGGAGTTAAGTGGCTTTGAATGGCCCAACCAACCACTCAAATGCCATTATTTCCTGCAAAACAATATGATGTCATGTTTGTAAGGTGTAATGATTGTTGAACACAAAAGAGTAATGCGATAAAAGATAAATCTGGATATTCAGGTAATTCCTGTAATAAATAACTGGACACAATTAATTCATGGATCAACAATACAAACATTTCACAAACCAATATCTATCTATTAATTTATATTTATTTCTTTATTTGACTTTTTTTTTTTTTTTTACTTATGTATTTATTTTTTACTTATTTATTTTACAGTTTTACTAATATATATATATATATATATATATATATATATATATATATATATATATATATATATATATATATATATGTATATATGTGTAGCCACACAATTTATTCATGCACTCACAAGTCTTGCTGGAGAACAAGAACACCACTCCTCTGTCGTATGTTTTTATGTTACGCATATGTAGAGTTAGTTGTTAACTCACTTGTCAAGGTTAAATTCTTGTGTGCTGGGTAAAATACAATTGCTTTCTCAAAATGTGGTTCTTTTGATGATACAACTTGCTCTTTCGTAATCTTTGGTAGCTTGGGTGTTTACGTGGGAACGCTAACACTTCTCCTGCTGTGGATCTTTCTCTCTGATCTACTTTTCTTTTGTGTTTGGGCCGTCAGTCTAATAACGGGAGGATTGTCCACGAGAGGATTATGCGAGGCCAAAAGAAGTTTTCTGGTCTGACGCCATACAATACAATGTTTCTCAATCATTGATGGGCTGCCGTTCGTGTTTCTGTCAGTTTCGGCATAGAGAGCACTGAAGCAAACACAATATCTCATGTTTCGCTTGAATATGTATGAAGGCTTTTTTTTCCGCAGCTGAGGTCAGAAACGGACTGCTGTATGATTTGACTTGACAATGAGTTTGACCCAAGGCTTGCATGCACTTATCCTCCGCTCTAACATAACACAGGTTCAGCTTGACCTCAAGTCCACAAAAAATAAATGAAAACATGCAGCACAAACACGTTCCTCTGTTTTTATTATATCATATCAGTGCAGGTCTATTTCAGAGCTCTTCTCAAATGTTCTCAGATGAACTTAAATTTACTTCTCTTCATTAGGAATTCTTCACATCTTAGCATGCTTTTAAAAATTGAACATTTTAAATTATGAATAAGTGAGGTTTTTAACGAATAAAGAAAGACACTGTAGCTTTTTAGTAGTTTGCTTTACCTGACTGTTTACATCCTGACAAAGTTTTTATTTTTCCAACCATTTAAGAACAAGTAAGATTGTTAATTTCTTATAATTCAAGAATTAGTTTGCATTTTCCCTAAAATGTATTGTTGTGTTATGTGGCAACATCACAGATGCATATAGCTTCGAAAACATCTTGTTTTTTGGATCTGGTGTGTGTTCATTTATGTGAGGCTGTGAAGTGCAAGATTATACAAATTGTTTAAAGCTGAGCCAGTAAACTGTTTTTTTTTTTGTTGTTGTTTTTTTTAATTATGCATGCATACATGCTTTAAAATGTTATTCATATACATATAAACAGACTCGCAATAGCAATAATAGGCATTATGGTTGCTTTTAATTTGACTTAAGGGACATTATTATTATTTTTGACATTTATTACTATTTTTGCAATTTCAGTTTCAGTTAAATGGTCACACCAAGACTTCAGACAAATGGGACCTCAATCACACGACATCCACCCAAATATGTTTTAATATCAGTCTGTTTGTCCCTCAGACGGCTACACCACAGATGACATCGAGTTTTACTGGCGAGGAGGAGATCATGCAGTAACAGGGGTTGAAAGGATAGAGCTCCCTCAGTTCTCCATAGTGGACTACAAGCTCATCTCTAAAAACGTGGTGTTTTCGACAGGTAATAAAACCAAACTACACAACGCTTTAGGAATAAGTTGAGAACTGAAATATATATGTGACAAAAGCAGTCATCAGTAGCTCAGGTATATTTGTAGAAATAGCCAGCAGTACATCGTATGGGTCAAAATGACTGATTTTTCTTTTATGGCAAAAATCATTATTATATTCAGTAAGGTCACGTTCCATGAAGATATTTTGTAAGTTTTCGACCATAAAAATATCAAAACATCATTTTTGATCAGTAATATGCATTGCTAAGAACTTTATTTGGACAACTTTTTTGTCAATATTTAGATTATTATTATTTTATTTTTTATTTTTGTTTTGCACCCTCATATTCAAATACACTCTTAAAATAAAGGTGCTTAAAAGGTTCTTCACAGCGATGCCTTAGAAGAACCATTTTTGGTTCCACATAGAATAATTCAGTCCAAGGTTCGGTAACACTTTATAATAACTGCAAACTATTAATCATTAATTAAGCATTAGTAAACAGATAATTCATAATTTATAAAGCATTAATAGACAGTAATAAGCAGTTTATAAATACATATATAAATCATTTATTCTTGATATAAGAGCATATCTATAATGTTTTTAATAATTGTATTTTCATACTTTATTCATGATCAGTTTATCATTTCTCAATGAAGTATAGCATTATTTACAAACCAGTTATTTAGGAGTTGCCAGTGATTCATAAGATCACAAGAAATGTAGTAAATTCAGCTAGTTATAAAGCATTTAGTAGTGGTCAGTTAACTATTTATGTGAGCTCATCTAAAGTGAGGAGTAGTTATGTCTTGTGAAGCATTTATAAAGGATATTTAAAGGCTCAGTTATCTTCTAAACAAAAAACAGAAACAAACACAACACAGTGATACAGAACATAGAAATATTAACAGCCTTTAAATCTCATTTGTAAAAGCTTTACAGGGCATAAATAGTCCTCACTTTAGAACAGACAGCATTATATTCTTCTATCCCAAGATCAGCAAACAGTTCTCCATAAAATGTGCTGCACACATCTGAATAATTATGTTGAATTGTTCTAGAACAGTGTTGCAAATACAACTTAACCACTGATTTCTAGTTGTGTCCTCTTTTGGAAGAACAAACAAAGTAGTTTCACAACGTAACGACATGGCGCCAATGGCAACAGCCAGAAAAAATGTTACACCTTCTTTCTTTGCGTGAACATTTGGGTGGTGTTATGCAAATCTGAATTAACCCTGAATTACAGTAGAAATAGATGTTAATAAACCATTTATTAACACTATAAGTAACTATTACTATATGTCTGAATAAAAAGATGTAAGAATGCACATTTAAATAGTTTATTAATCATTTACTTACAATTTCTAAGTGATCTTATGAACCACTGACAACTCCTTAATAACTGGTGTGTAAATAATGCTATACTTAATTTAGAAATGATAAATTGATCATTAATAAAGTATGAAAAAACAATTATTAAATACATTATAGATATGCTTTTAAATCAGGTATAAAGCATTTATATCTGTATTTATAAACTGCTTATAAATGTCTATTAATGCTTTATAAAAAATGAATTAACTGTTTCCTAATGCTTAATTAATGATTAATAGCATGCAGTTATTATAAAGTGTTACCAAAGGTTCTTTAAAGAACCTTCTCTTTTTACCTTTTAATAATCTACATAACCTTCTTTCGCTACAAAGAACCATTTGAGAAACAGAAAGGTTATTCAGATGTTAAAGGTTCTTTATCTAACCATTTAGAAAAAAAAAAAAAAAAATCATCTTTGGCATCGTGGAGCACCACTGTTTTTAAGAGTGTATTTGTATCTCAGCCAAAAATTGTTTTAACCATACACTGATGGAACGCTTATTTATTAAGCTTTTATATGATATATCAATCTCGATAAAAAAAAAAAAAATGCTCCTTATGACTGTTTTTGCTGTTGTTGTGTGTTTGTTTAGGGTCACATGTATGATTAGGGGATAACAAGGTAAAGTTTATCTTTACCTTGCTGAAAAGACCAACTTGCAGTTTATAACAGGTGTTCAGTAAGTTATAAGTCTACAACTTCTCCATGTAGGCACACATACTGTTAAAACCCTAACTACCAGAACATCTGGCTCTAGAGGGCATGGTAACCAAATGTCCAGGTTTATGAACCCTCTTGTTTCGGCCTGGCTGGTGTTATCTGAGGCCTCCAGCAGCTGTACTACACAACCCTGACCTGAGAACGAAACACACATACACTAAAAACAAGAAAAAGCATGTTCTTATAAGTTATTTAACAAAGTCTTGTGTGACCACTTCATTTATTCATTGACTGCATTTTCATATGCAGGAATTTGTCATGCAAGTCAGTTAGCTGTAGATGCAGTCTCTGTAAGTAATGTCTGGTTCAGAATGTCTAAGAGGATGAACACAGTGTGCTAATGTTAAACTTTAACTGCACTACCAAGCTGGCAAGTTTTTAACAAGAAGACTATGCCATTCAGTCTAGGAGCTGGCTGAGACAGAAAACCATTGCTGCATTATGATGACCTAGAATTCTAAGAAAAAAAAAAGGCAATAATTTTTGTTACAATGCATCATTATATCTCTTATAACTAAACATAACCCTAACCATTTCTTAAATATTATAGTACAATGACTAACCTAGTAAATAGACAATATAATTCTAATTTTGTAATGCATTAATGCAAAAAATAAAATCATGACATTGCATTTTCAGTTTGATGTTAATGCATATAGCAATTTATGTATTTATATTTCTTTCTTTTTTTTCAACATCCAGTAACACAATTCTAGCTTTAAGGTCTTTTCCTGATCTTCTCCCCTACTCTTCTCCTTTATTATTCCCATATTTCCTTCACTGGATTGTCCTATTAAGGGTGATAGAGATAAATAATCTCTAGATATAGAGATAAATAAATATAAATTATCTAAATAAACTGTATATGTAATATTCTGCATATGTTCAAGAATCACTTTCGTTCTATGAGATTGAAAGCAACGATGCACAAAATGTGAATATTATATTTAGTAGAGAATTATGTAGACGCTCAGGTGTGATTAATGGAGGAAGTCAGGAGTGGGACTTATTCTAGTTCTAAAGTAAAATATAAAAAGCTATAAAATAAAAATAAAAAAAAAACAGTTTATAAATCTGGCTAATCGCTGATTTCATTCAGGTTCATATCCTCGCCTCTCCCTGAGCTTCAAGCTTAAGAGAAACATCGGCTACTTCATTCTGCAGACCTACATGCCTTCCATCCTAATCACCATCCTGTCCTGGGTATCCTTCTGGATCAACTATGATGCCTCGGCTGCCAGGGTTGCTTTAGGTAGGCGCTAATCTAACAAACCTTTCTCACAGCTGATGACTTTCATTATGTATAGATACATTTACTTCTAATATATGAGTTAAGACTGCAGGAAGCATGATTTGTGAAGCTATTTCAGACCTTATTATGCTTTAAACAGTTGATGAAAATGTAATATGGAAACATAACATATTTTTCTTCAATATATACATTCATGTGTGTGAATTGAAAATATGCATAATTTATGTAAACAAAAATAAAATATTATATATATAGTTAATTATTTAGAGTTTTTTTTTTTTCTTATCAAAGCATAAATAAACACCAAATACCCTGCAAGATCCATTTTTTTTTTTTTTTGGAAGTCATTAATCAAGCATAGTCACAGACATTTTTACTGATTTGATTGTCTTTTACACCACACATTCTCTCTCTCTCTCTCTCTGTTTTGTAAGCCTCCACTTTTTTCCCGTCATCACTGATTATGTAAGGCTGATGTAGGCAGCAAGCGTGAATAAAAGAGCACTCTTTGTGATTGCTGTCTGGCCTGGCCTCATTCATCCACACAAGTGCCAAACCGCTGTTGCGTTGAACAGAAGGCAGAGCAAGCATGGATGTATAGAATGAGCAGATATTACTGTTTAAAGCTCACCCTGATTAGAATCATTAGGCATTTGATTGCAAATGTACATTTGTATAGATAGAGCTAGAAAATTGCCAGTTTTCCTCAGCTGCATAACTCTGATTTAGCCAATAACATACGGCAGGAGGAGGACGGAATCTTTTTTAAGTTTTTAAGTTTAATCATGTCTAAACTGGTTCCATATGCAAATTACACTCGCAGTGCTTAGCAGCCAAGAGAGGTAATGAAGGGGAACAGAGAAGGTGAAATATTTTAGTGCCATCACCTTTAGCTATACTGCTAGTAATAATGATAAAAACACAATGTTTTATGGAGAATAATAACTCTGCACCTCATAAGCTCTGTAATACCTGTCACGGGATCCACAGTTAATGTCATGAAACTGTCAGAATGACACCGAATGGGTATTTCAGTGCATGAAAAGACAACTATTTGTTAATCACCGGTTAGCTGGAGGCAGGCGTTGTGTTTCACTGATTAAGGTGCATAACTCCCACTCCGCCAGCTGAAAGCATGAAAAATCACACAAATTTAAGATAGTGAATCATCAGCTGAAAGAAAAGCATGGCGATAAAGCCCCCTCACACACGCAGAGATGTTTACCTAACTTTGTAAATGAGGACACGCTCAGGGTGCTCTAGTTTGATGTTCACAGAATGCAGTGAGAGTACGCCACAAACTTAGTGTGCTCTTATGTTTATTTGTTAGAATAAAAATACATCAATGCATGGGCAACATTTGTATAACTTGAGAGATGGTTATATATAAACACTGTAACACATTTCGACTCAGGCTATTTACCATGCAATCACTTTTAAAGCTAAAATGTTTACAGCAGAGTTTACAGAAAAGAAACACACTTTATTTTGATAGTCCACTTCAGACATACAAATATCATTGCAGTGTTATAACTTAAAACACATCTTTGATAAACAAAATGATGAAATTGAATGTTTTCACCAATACACCCTCACCTGATTTACTATGCGTGGATCTATATGAATATGGAAATTAGTTCCCACCTCTTCTCTATCACCGAAGTATAGACTGGCTTCACTTTCACTCAGTTAATTGAAGTAGTGAACGCTTCACAATGGCAAGTAGTATAAATATAGTGTATAAATGGTTATGGGGAGTGAATGTCTTCAAATTCAGAATGGATTATAGTCTAGAAAGCACACAAAGAGCGCTCTCCTTATAATCTTTAAATCAAATGAAGTTCGATTATAATCAATGAAACTCTACACTCCACAATCAATATATTATTTACATTGCACCGATACTTTGTTTTACTATAATGAGGGATTTGCGAGCGTGTACTGAACAAAATTCCTGTGTTTTGAGTGGATCTTAACTTAAATGTCTCTGATTGGTCAGTTTGCTCATGAAGTCACCAGATATTTCTGTGATTGGCTACACTGCTCAACGCTGCGAGAATATGCTGTAAATAGAAACCTATGATGCGTTGAGATAATGATTTGAAAAGCCGTGCCCCACAGGTTAATGGGATTGGATAAATGTTTTTGACAGAAGGAAACAAACAGATTCAAGCTGTATTTTTGAAACTGATTTTGGTACACTGCAGTTTTGAGAAGAAAATGTTGAATTTGCTTGGTTTTTAAGCGTATTAAAATTACCAGATATATGTTAACACTAGTGTGGGGATCAGTTCTCACTATTAACTAGTTGCTTATTGGCATGAATATAACTAGCATATTCTCTGTTTACAGTACTTATAAAGCATGTCTTATTCTGCATGATCATATTTTAGATCACTTAATTCAACCCATGGCTAAACTATCAACTACCTTACTAACTATTAATAAGCAGCAAATACATTTTTTGTTGAGGTAGAAGGTGTAAGTAATAGTTAGTTAATAGTGAGAACTGAACCCCAAACTAAAGTGTCACCAGATACACATATAAACAATGTTAAAAAATTGATTTTCACCACATCGGGACTTTAAGTAACTTTGCAACTACATGTCAACTAACACGCAGCTACAGATCTCATTTATTGTCATTCTCAAAGTAAGTCTAATTAAAGCATTAGTAGACTCTTATTAGATTAGGGTTAGCTGAGTATGTTGGCATGCATTTGTGAAGTTAGTTTAAGGTAGTAGAATAAATTGTGAGCAGATACCAAACAGACAGTCTACTTATACTCTAATGACTACAAGGTTACTTATAGTTAGTTGAATGTCTAAATAAAGTGTTATACAGAAAGGGATTGATCAGTCAGTATTTATAAGGCCTTACTTTCAAGAATGTTTGCTAAACTGACCCCACTTATTGCACGCATAACACTGAGTCCCTTTTGAGTGCAGGAATCACCACTGTGCTGACCATGACCACCATCAACACACATTTGCGGGAGACGCTTCCAAAGATCCCATATGTCAAAGCCATTGACATGTATCTAATGGGCTGTTTCGTCTTCGTCTTCCTGGCTCTGCTGGAGTACGCACTGGTCAACTACATCTTCTTCGGAAGAGGACCGCAGCGGCAGAAGAAAGCTGCAGAGAAAGCCTCCACAGCCAACAACGAAAAGATGAGAATGGATCCCAACAAAGTATGTTTGATCTTCACACTCTACCCGTGTTTACAATAACCGCACAGTGACTTTAACTCTAATTGAACAGTAGTAAATAGGCAAATTGTAAAAATAGTGGACTCACTTTACAAGAATTTGGTTTTGAATCAATGGTATCATGAGAAAAAGCTCAAACAAACAAAAAAGTTTTCTTATAAAGAAATGTTAGTTTATTTTAAGGTGTCCTTGTTAGAGAGTAATTATAAATTTAAGTACTGAGTAATACAGATTAACTATATGTACCTAGGATTAGGATTAGGGTTTGTTTTAGGGTGACTTGCATGCAATTATCATTTATTGTTATTATAATAGTAAGTACATCTAACATGTAACAAGGACACCTTAAAAATAAAGTGTTACCAAACAAGTTACATATAGGTTTAACAATACAAAACTGGCTGAAAATCTCTTTAAATACATTACTTAATATAAAGTAACGATGAAAATTTTAGGAAAAAATAATTTAATTTAATTTAATTTAATTTAATTTAATTTAATTTAATTTAATTTAATTTAATTTAATTTAATTTAATTTAATTTAAACTGCCAATGAATAGTCATATTATTATTGAATAATGTTAACAATAATTAATGAAAAACTTCAACAAATTGATTGTACATTCATGTTAATGTTAATGTATTAACTTCCATTGATTAACAAACCTTATTTTGCAATATTTAATATTTAACTATTGCACTTTTTATGTTAAAGGGTGTTCACAAATACACTGATTTAACTACATTGCATCACTACTGAAATGTATAAAACTGAATCAGTGATCGCTGATGCTCATGCCATTAGTAATCTCCATGTCTGATTTTAAATAAATGACTTCAGGTGGTTTTGTCTCAACAAATCAATGTCACTGTCAACACCTTTTACTTGTGAATGGTTGTTTTGATTGTTCTGTCTAGTCCTTATTCATACCTTCACCACAATTTTAATGTCTCGATTGTAACTAACATGAGGCTGCCCTATAAAATCTGTACATCTAGAGTAGTTTTCTTGTTTGACAGTGAAAGCCGTGGTTCTTCTTCAACATAGTCATTATTTTATGACTTCAGTTGGCAGTCATAATTGGTAGTTGGTTGGCTGTTGCAGACGTCTGATGTGGGGTTATGTTAGGGTAGAGGTAGTTTGTGAATTTAATATTTACTGTGAGTCAAGCCTTTTGCTTTTACTATTATTATAACAACTGAAAGCACAGAAATCCTCCACAACTACATCAATAGATGACAATAACCAGTCATCCCAGTCAGAATAACCCTGTAATGTGTGTTCACTCTCCACTCAATATATTTGGTTGTTGTACAGTTACATCATCAGGTGACATTCGGGTCAAAATTATGTTAAAAACAAGTTTAGTTTACAAATAAGTTAGTTTAGTGTGAACACTAAATACTTTAATTGGATTTCTCCATTAATTACTCATAAAAGGTGCTCTGATTTTCTTCTAAATTATAGAAAAACTGTGTAATAATCAGGGTAATATAGGCAAAGTCAGATCGAGTTGCAGCTTTTTATTCAACAAAGAGCATAGTCATACAGACAAAGGTCATACGCCAGCAAACAGTGCGTAGTGGACAAGGCAAGATAGTAATCCAACACAGGCAATAGATAAAGTCTACAGCAAATGATCAGAGGCGAGATAAACAGGCTAGGGTCACAGGCAAGCACTTGGTATGGCAGCTAGGCTAATCAATACAGAGCACCTGTATGTGAGTGAATGCAACCTATAAAGTGTCTGTGTGAGTGTGAAATCAGAGGGGATCTTGGGAAACGGAGTCCAGGGTGAATGTCTGAGGTGAGCAGGCAATGGATCGTGACAGTCTGCTCCTGTGGCCTCAAAAATGACCATTTATTTTTAAATATTATAATATACTCATAATTTTATTATGTATTATAATGTACTATATTTTAGTTTTGGCATTGAGTTAGTGACACAATGCCAAAAGCTTTGAAAGGTCCTTAAAAATAGATAACAGAGATACATAAAACTGCTGAAAAGGGCTATAAAAGCACTGTTAAAGACCTGGATCCCTGCGAATCCACAGCAAGACCTCGTCCCTCTGTGAAAAACCTCATCCCAGCTGTGAGGAACAGTGGAAGGATCATCATGGTCTGGTGATGCTTTGCTGAATCAGGACACTTTACAATCATTAAAGGAAGAATCGATTCAAGAGTGCATCAGGACTTTGACCTGAGTACTAACCTTAAAGGGGACATGAGATTCAATTTTCACTTTTATTATGGTTTCTACATAAATAGCTACTAATTTTAATAAGACCACCTCTGAGCCATATACAGATATATTCATGCATCATGTGTTGAGCTCATTATCATTTAAAGAGCCATGCAACAAAATGTGAACAGAGCTGTTTTTGACAAGCTGTTGTTTTATATTACCATTGAGGAATTTTGACCTAACATTTCATAAAGACCCTAGTGAAAATTGTTGTCCAATGTCCCTTTAAGCCCTTAAATGCTGTGGCATAACCTAAAGAGGAAGACAACCCAGAAATTTGTTTGTAAGTTTGTAATCACGACTTCATAAATGGTAAATACTGTAGGAAGTTTTCGATAGCACGTAATGACAGCAGAGAAGTGCTTGCTCAACATAGCGGAGTGCATTGTTTTATTTATATTTTCTATAAAAATGTTAATGTCCTGATAGTGGCATATAGCTTGTTTTATATTTAATTTAATTACATTAATGTTATAAGTTAAGATTTACAAGACATATTTTAACTGCTACTATGTAAAAGGAATAGTGCTGTAAAAAGCAACTTTTTTGCTAAAAGTGTTTGCAAACTAAATGTTATTGTTCATATGAAAAGTGCACAATACACTACTTTTGAATGTATTGTTAGTTTTGTGCATAACTATGAGATTAATTGTGATTAATCACAGATAACCAGGCAATTAATTAATATATATATATTATTTATATTGTATTTATTTATTTTTTTCGGTTCTGACTGGTCTTTATATTTATTTTTTTATTGGCATTCATCGTTGTTTTGCTCTAGATCTTTTAAACCCTGTTAGACAAGATCTTATTTATTTATTTATTTATTTATTAGTTTCTTTGTTTGGCATTTGAAAACCACCATATATAATAGATGAAGCAATAACAGCACTCTTGGAACTGGTCGAGACCTTTGGTCTTTTAGTTGGCTGAAGTTGTGACGATGCTTTGCTGGTGCTCAGATGTTGTATTTTGTACTATTTTGGATTTAGGATTTTAGGATTTTAGGATAATCCACAGAATGCCAGCATTGCCTCACACTCTTAAATGAGCCATACATGTAAGTTCATCAACCTCTTGAAGTGACTGCTTTGAAAGTGCTGATTTTGTATGCTTTCAGTGGTTGGTGGGAAATGTAGTTCAGAGAGACGATGCTCTGTATGCCAGAATGAAACAGAGGGATATTGACGCGCATGACTCCATGTGGGAACCCATCTTTGTGGATGATGCAGCATTAGGACTAGGCAATTCAAAAAATAAGGTACTGAAAAAGTTCATCAAGAGAACAATAGCATACTACGTGACAAATTTATTTGAGCCTTATCCATTTTTTATTAGTATTTAGCATAAATCCCATTATGTTTACCACCATGGCTTGCCTTTGCTTTACATCTTCATGTGTACTAACCCATTTCCACTGTGTGTTACTGGCACTTTGTTGTTTTGTCTCAGTATGCGTTAAATACTGTGTTGAAAGTGTTAAGAATCATTCTTGAAAAGCAGTAAGTCAGTCAGGATTTGATTTCATGTTTTGACAAAAATGTCACAATTTTGACTTTTATAATATAAACTCAAAATTGCATGTTAGCCCATGTCAGAATTATGATAAATAATCTTGCAGCTCTTAGAGATAAAGTCAGAAATGTGTAATATATAGGAACCAAGACTTTCTAACTCAAAATTACAAAATTGATATCACAGAAACAAAGAAAATAAGTCTTAATTGCATTAAAAAGGGACATAAACTTAATAAAAAGTCAGAAATGCGAGTTCTTGCAATTTGACTTAATTTTTCACAATTGCAGCTTGTTGTCTCACAATTCTGACTTCATAACACAATTGTGAGTTTATTCATGCAATTCTGAGAAAAAAATGTAATATAACTTAATAGAATTGGACTATAAATTGCAATTTTGAGTAATATAACAAGAAAAGGGCAGAACTATGAGTTTATGTCTTGCAATCCTGACTTTATTTCTTGCAACTGCAAGTTTGTGTCAAACAATACATAGAAAAAAGTCAGAATTGTAAGATGTAAACTCGCAGTTGTGAGAAATAAAGTATATTGTGCTATATAAAGCAAAATACCCCACCCCCCAATAATAGACTTTTTTTTTTACATCTGAGAGTTTATATCTCTAAATTATGATAAATATATAATTCAGAATTGAGAGTAACAAAAGTCAGAATTTCAAGATCGCAATTGCGAAGAATTATAAGATAAATAGTTGCAATAACATTTTTGTTTTAATTTTTTATTTAGTTTAATTGTCATCACTTAATCGCTTTTGATAGTCCACTTTAGACATTCTACCAACAGTAAGTAACTTTGTAACTACATTTCAACTATCAAGGCGTCATATACTGACACTTTTGACATTTCGTCAACATCCTACGCACATCGCAACCTCTAGCATCAATATTAGACGCAGATAAATATGGGCCTGAAGGCCCCTCCTAGTTGTCTAACCCTAACCCTAACCGTAACCCATAATCTGCATCTAATATTGATGCTAGAGGGTGCCATGTGCGTAGGATGTTGACGACATGTCAAAAGTGTCAGTATATGACGCCTTGGAATGTGAATGTGTTATAATATCTGCTAACACTTTTTGAATAGGTCCATACGACATACTGATTATGAGAAACTTTGCAAGTATATGTCAACTTATTCACCTAACCCTAAACCTAACCTAACAGTCTACTCTGATAGTTAGTAGACATGTAGTTGCAAATTACCCAGAATTATTTTATATGTAGTTTCAAAGTTAGTTATTGTTAGTTGAATGTCTAAAGTTGATTATCAAAACTGTAATTTCCGTAAATGAAATAAAAACCTTCTGTGATGTCTTGACTATTTAAATAATTAACTGTATAACCAATGAAAAGCTACAAGAAACAAAAAAAAAAAAAAGTCAACTGTAATCAGGATTAACCTACTGATGGGTCTTTATGTCTTAGATGGACCCCCATGAAAACATCCTTCTCAGTCCTCTGGAGATCAAGAATGAAATGGGCACATCGGAGTTGAGCCTGGGTTTGGGTGACCCCCGTGCCACCATGCTGGCCTTCGACAGCTCCTCGCTGCAGTATCGCAAAGCCGGCCTGGCCAGACACAACTTTGGACGCAATGCGCTTGAACGCCACGTGGCTCAGAAGAAGAGCCGACTACGACGGCGCACTTCACAGCTTAAAATCAACATCCCTGACTTAACTGATGTCAATTCAATCGACAAGTGGTCGAGAATGATCTTCCCCACCGTATTTTCCTTCTTCAACGTCGTCTATTGGCTTTATTATATCAACTAACTGGATTCTCGTCCGTCTGAGAAGCGCCACTTATTTTTATGTCAGATTTTGCAATACAAGCAGGACTTATGTTGACAAATTCAGATCAGGACTAATTCTCTTTACCTTGGGCTCAGTTTAATTGCTTGCTGACACTGATACTCTAAAGAGGTTAAGTACACTGGTGCCTGCTCCAAAAATTTTCAGTGCGCTTACGTTTTTTTTTTTTTTTTTTTAATTGGTTTATTTTAGGACAAGATCTGTTTTGTTGCCAAATGATCAAAACAGTTACTGCTGCAAATTAGTTATCTTTATATTATTAAAAAAATTATAATAAATAATAATAATAATCAAAGGCAAAACATGGACATGCACAGTTCTTTCTCCTTTAGCCGTTTCTAAGAGAGCAGCACTGGATAATTTAATATTTATAAACATTTATCTTATTGCGTAAAGAGAGTCGTATGAATAGTTTTAACATAAGGCTGTATTTTATACTACTCTACTCACAGATGGTTTATTTATTCAATAGAATTTATTATACACTTTTTCGTAACCTCGTTTATTTTGAAAAAACTTTTCACTCAAATTATGTTCTCTGAATTTTATCCTCACACCTTAGCCGGCTTTATATTTCCACGATGCTTGAATTATGTTCGATTTCTTGCTTTGGAAAATGAAGGCATCACTTATAATAACACAATCCCAAATTTAATAGCACTCATAGACTTATTGACATTGACATTCATTGACATTCAGCTGTAAAGCGCAATGCTTATTTGCTGATAGCAGGAACAGAGGCAGAGGAACATTCACATGCAAATTTAAGATGCACAAGTTTATGATGCTTTTTGGAATGCACCCCAGCTAAACTTTGACATCTTGGGCTTAACAGCTTACGCCAGCACAAACCGTCTTTTGGCGTTAAAATAGCTCTAAAAAGGCATGGACAGTTATTACAAGTTATTATAATAAGTATATGGTACGTACATGCAGAGCAGGACTGTAAAATAAAGTGCTACCCAGATTATTTATATTACACCATTGAGACATTTTGAGCACCTAACTTAACCCTTACTCCGAAAAATAACCATTTCTCAATATAAAACAGTATAAACACTGTATTTGACTATAGTATAATCACGATAATTTATTTTGAAAAAAAAATATATACATATTTTAAGTCTTAGGCCAAATTATAGCTTTGTGTGAGGAACAGACCCAAAGCTGATCACCGCAGGTAAATCTGGTAATGACAGACATCATGTGAACAGAACTTATAACAATTCACAACTAATAACACATTATTTCAGACACGTAACTCGAAGATCAGAGCAGACAATACAGGAAATCTGGGAAACCTCCTTTACTTGTATAATCTCATATCTTCTAATATGTGTTGTCTGAGCCTAATTCAGCTTCGTTCTTTCTTTCTTTCTTTCTTTCTTTCTTTCTTTCTTTCTTCATTGGCTTTTATTGGCTTCCTCGATGAAAAAGAGTCCACACAGATGAAGTCATTCCTTCGTGTTCTGCGCTGTAAATATCTCTTGTATAGGATGGTTAAAATGCTCTTTGTATTCATAAGAAGAGAGTAGCTCTGTGTTTACATATGAAATTAATTGCAATTATTGAGATGGTGGAGGGGCTCGTGGTGCAGAACCAATATTGTAATTTTATCATGAAACTTGATGAAATCATCTAAAACAGCCAATCAGAGCTCAGCGTCCTCCACCGATGAGAAGGGCATATGAATATAGTTCGGCTTTACAATGCTTGAAAAATATAAAAGCACAATACTGAACTGATTTAACTTAGAAGGTATATACACATCTATATTTATACTTTTGCTTGTCATTATGGTTTTTTATTATTATTTGTATTCATTTTTTTATGGTATAGTGCATCTGTCATAATCATTTATAAATATATGTAATACTGATGGACTTGCATGTAAGACGTTTTCCACCAAGGTCTGCAGTTTTAATTTGATCAACAGTCACAGAGATAAAAACTATATGTGTCATGCTCACCAAGAATAAGTTAAAAGCTTAAGAAAGTCAAAATTTGCATTGATTTAATATGATTTAATCAATCATCTTATATCTCAACCCCTTTGATTATCAGTAATAGCTAAATGTTGAATGATCTTGCGAAGAATTATTCATAACCAGGGAACTATGGACTTGAAAGCATGCCAGGAATCATTTTATCACTCATGTTTAATCATGCATCCCTGTACTGCATGCAATACCGGCACCATAGCATCAAAATTAGCAAAATTGCTGAAAAGAAAAGTTCAGAAGGAACTTGACATAAATGTGTGGTATTTAACTATATGAGAGAAGAGATGAAACATAATATGATCATAAGTGTAGCATCTCGACTGAAGGATCAGGAATGTGTGAATGCATTTATATACCAGCCTGTGGATAATTCAATAGGTTATTAATAGTGATTGTATATTCATAATGACGGTGATTATGTAACAATTAAGTGTAACAACTTCTGCAGTTCATTTATTGTCACAATTATTTGCACAAGATCGATGCTAAAGACATCAAAACAATTCATATATTCACTTATATTCATACATGCAGAAATCATTTTCTAAGTTAATCTAAGCTGTAGAAGATGGTGTACATTGTTAAAGCAAATGAGGAAAGCTGAATGTGGGCATTAGGGCTTATTTTAATATATTTCAAGAACAGTTTCTAGCTGTAAATATCGATTAAGGTACTAAACATCCAATTAGAGATGGATGTTCTTGTAAATACAAAATACTTTCTAACAATGTGTAATGTAATATTTCTGAACTTTCTGGTTTGTACTTTACTGGTTAATGCAAAGCAATTCTATGAATAATACTTGGTGACAGATCAATAATATAAATAATGTGAACTTTGTCACTTGCTCTCCTTAGTAAACAAATATTATTTATTTATTTAGTGTGTTTGTTTTTTTGTTTATTTATTTTTTTGTATATTCCTTTCTCTTTCTGATGTTCTTCATCTAAAACACACTGCCATTCTAAAAATCTGCAATGGTATCTTTATATTTTTTCCTCTGTTTTATTTTATAAATATATTTTCCATCTCGGGTCCTAATATGACTGGATGCCACAATTAGGCCTTTTTAGCTTTAGTGTGTGTGGGAGACAGAGAAGCAGAAACGATGGAAAGGTCTATGAATGTGTGTGAGCACTAGTTTCTGAGAGCTAGAGAGAATGCAAACACTTGATAATTGCTTTGCTTTTTGTTGGTGCTTCTCGTTTTATTTATTATTATTATTTTTTATTAATGTTTTATATATTTGTAATACTCCAACAATAGCAGAAAGTCAATGAGAAACGATGGCGTAACGACGGCAGACTGACGGTGTTTGCACATGTTTACAGATAAAGCCTTCGCTTCCGTTCATAGTGATATCTCACAGCATCCCAAAACAGCGAGCACTCTCTGACACCAGACAGAGGGCCAGCAGATGCACATGGACTGACAGGAACAATTCTTGTTATAATCTTCAAAAATCTACGAACCCTCAATAAATACTGTATAAAACTCCAAAAGCTGTCAGATTCTCTGTTTATCATATGTTTATTTTCTTGTGCAATGTTCACTGAAATGCATGTCCCCAAGACATCCTCACACATGCACAGCCAATACTGGTGCTCTGAATCTGAAGTGTTTACCATCTGAGGCTCTTATTATCTGTGCTACACTGTAATTCTCCCTCTGCACCATTGAAAATTAATGCACAGATAAAGAAACAAAGATATAAAAGAAATACAATTTAATACTGAATCTGAGATCTTGTCTCGAAATTATATTAGCCAATGTCAATGATTATTTGAAGAGAAAGGTTGTGCAAACTTAGATTTCTTTCTTTCTTTCTTTCTTTCTTTCTTTCTTTCTTTCTTTCTTTCTTTCTTTCTTTCTTTTTAGGAGAAGTGCTTCACTTTTAAATAATGAGTGTGAAAAAATGGATGTTGTAGTGACAATAAAATAAACAAATAAATAAACACAAAAAAAAACACAAATGATGAATAAAAATACGTAATTTATTTTCTGTTGTACTATTCCATTTTCAGCTGTAGAGAGTTCAATTGGAATGACAAGATGATTTATAATAATAATAATAATAATAATAATAATAACATAGTTCAGTTTAATTTTGTAGAAAATTAACACAATCATCAAAATATATTTTATTATATAAAAATCCATTGTACAATAAATAACTTATATTTTAATTAAATATCTTATTAAAATATTTATTTAAAATAAACTGTAAATTAAAATTCAAATGGTGTAAATTGCATTTACATCCTTGATTAAAATATTTATTTGAATTATTATTATTATTATTATTATTATTATTATTATAATTATCATCATTAAAAATGCATTCAATGAAAACGTGTCACATTTCATGGAAAGGTATTTTCTCAGCATCAACCACATAGTCGCTGATGTTAATGCCCAGAGGTTCCTCATTAAGTGAAAAGTATAAGATCACTGTCCATGATGAAGTTTCCCTCCTGGATACTGTGAATGTTCAATATCTGTCGAATCATGCAAAGATATTTCTCCTCAGGCATGCACAGAACGTGATGTAGATGACAACGTGTGCACGACTGAAAAAAGCCACACGGACTTACATTTCTGTGCTCCAATATCAGAGCCAAGTATGGATATGTTGGCAGGTCATATGTGGGATTTAATAATAATAAAGTGAAACAAATATTGAACGCAAACACAAACTAAATTTCTGATTTATTCTTGTAATATGAACAATTTGTTTTGTGGTGAAATTGATTGTACTGAATGAAGAGACACCAGAAGCTTTATTTCTAAAGCGTGCGAATGCTCAGATTTGATCTTAGAGTGTGCATGTGTTTAAATCCATGCGTTTGACATGTTAATGCAGTCTTATACATATTAATGACATTAATTAAGAGCCGTTTACAAGAAAGAGAGCTGAAACCAAAGTTCAAGATCATCTGAAAGAGAGGCACTGTGAATAACACTTGCATATTTTAGAGATCATAGTACTTTAGTACGGTTTCTGCTCAACAAGGCCCCTGGACAGGATCTCTATGTTGTACAAAATTACATTATTAAAATTGCTTTAGTTTGGGGACCAATTCTCACTAAGTATTATCTACGACTTTTGCCAAAATAAACTCCTAATTTGCTGCTTATTAATATTTAGTAAGGTGTTTGTTAGGTTTAGGTATTGGATGGATTAATCTAGAATATGGTCACGCAGATTATGTGCTTTATAAATACAATGATCAGCACATATTCTAGTAATATGCATGCTGATAAACAGCTAGTTAATAGTGAAAACTGGTCCCTAAACTAATACCTATTACTGTATCCTCTTTCCTCTCTGAAAAATTAATTTGAAAAGCATCCCTAATTTATCTGTGAAAGGTGCATTGTAAGTATAGGTAACAAACAAACTGGTTTGTATGAAAATGTTAAAGAACAACCAACAAGACAGACCGAAGTTATATGAAAATGTACTGTGTATGCTATATACTTTGCACTGGACTTTCTATAATATCTATAATATCTGTGTGTGTGTGTGTGTGTGTGTGTGTGTGTGGCCTTATGTAGCGAGGTGATAATCCCTCTGGGTGTCTTCATGTGGGATGACAAGAGGTGCAATCTGTACAGCTCCAAAGAAATGCAAAACTGATGTAGCTACTGAGTTCATTTATATTTAAAAAGATGCTTGAAGGTACAGAATCCAGAAGGGAGTTCCCTCTAGTATTTTGTTCATATATCTGATGATATACACTGACAACATGCAACGAAACTCACTCATAAACCCGAGACAGAGTCGTGTTACTTTAAATTGCTATTGAACTGTCAAAATGATTACATGAAAGAGAGCTCTAAGACTGTTAAGGATGCTAACTTTAAGTTCAGTATGCTAGTGTTCCAGTTTAAGTTGTAGACAATAGATATGGTAAGACTTTACATGCTTTTAAAATCAAAATGTTTCAAATCAATTTGCCTTTGAATTTGAAAATGAATGGAATGTAGCAACGGGTTAAAATCACAAACGTGCTGTATAGATATAATTAATGCAGAATGAACTGGGCTTTGGCTCAAAGACATCACTTTTGGAGCATGACAGCACAAATAAGCAGAACCTGCACTTGCATAAACCTTTATCTGCCCTGCTTTGATGTTCCAATATTCTGGTTAACCTGGTGCAAAAAGACAAATTTGCAGGGAGGTGAAAGTAAAAAGTAATGTATTATTCAACACCTAGCGAAAGAGCCACTGAATGCCATGCACGAACCAATTTTAGATGCTCAAATATGCATGCACACAGAAACAGATATGCATGCACTGGCAGTCAATTTTGGTTTGGTTTGCTTTCCAATTAGTTCTTAAAGCTTTTAACTTTTCATTCTCACAAAGAAAAAAAAACTTTTCTTGGTTCAGTAAATAAATTGGTACAATTTCAGTATTCTACAGTAGTACAAACACAAAGTGAGCTGCCTTAACAACCTTGATATGTGCCATGTAGTGTCAGCCACGGAGCGTTGTCTAAATGGAAAAGTGAAAACATTTCAGGAGTGTGGAAGTCGTCATCGCATTGGTTGAATTCTACAGGATTTCCAGGAGACGTGTGTGTTGTGTTATTTAACGGTCTGTCTGGAAACAAAGATGCCGTGGCGCCAAACCCTCTCACAAAATAAAAAAGGCATTGTGTTAACAACTGGGACGATGAACGCTTATCAGGATCAACTAAACGCTGGAGTTTCAAAAGTATGTGAAATGTTTAAAGTTCAAGGCATTGAATCTTTAAAAATATGTCAGAGCGTTTTAACCATGATGCTGAACGAAACAAACTGTGATTGGTTGTTTGACATGTAACATGTAAATTTTAACACTTTAAATCACCAGCAACATTGCATCAAAGAAATGTTCCTCACACAAAACTCAACTGAGCTGGCCATCTGAGAAAGCTGAGAAATAGTGTGACATGGGCCTTACACCTGGGAGAGCTGCAGAACAGAGGTCATTTCATTCAATTGGATCCTTCTGTGGTTTAATAATCGCACAAGGTGAAGGCTCTGAAAGGGTAAGGCTCTCATGCTTTTTATTAGTTTTGTCCTTATCTCACTCAAATTAATTTTGTTGTTTGTAGTCAGAACAGCCAAAACAATAATAATAATAATTGCCTGTATGGATAAAGCGGAGACTCTGACTCCGACCCTGAACATGGCCTAGTCAAGTCAAGTAAGTAGACCATAAGAGACTTCTTTAAACAGATGTCAGAATCTCTACAGATCTACGTGTTTTTTGACATTGCGCCACATTAAAGAGTCTGTGTGTAAATAATGACTTTCTGAACGTTGTATCAATTGCAGTATTTGTACTATGTACTTTTAATTGTTGTATGGCTGCTGAAAGTGACTTCAGCACTAGGTCAGTGTGTTTCGATTGGTTTCGATTCATCACACAGCTCTGTCTGTAGGAGTGTTAATTTAATTCTAGGCGAAAGGCGAAAGCTCCCTGCTGTGAGGACTCCAGAGGTGAGGCTATAGGAGTTTACGGATCATCTCAGACACAAGTTCCCATCTCTCAAACACGTGGCTATACACGTGCCAAGACAAACCCAGGAAGAACAATGCAAGTACAGCTCAGTCGGTCTGTCTCTCTTTGTCCTTTGTCAAGTCACTGTTGTCGTTCACAACTCTGAAACATCTAGAACAGAAAACCTTTTGATTTCAGCTCCAGTGTGAGAAAAACGTGGTCTGCCTGCACATTGCATTCTGTATTTGCCAATGTGACTCCCCCCGTGCCATGTGACTTAGGTAGGAGCGCCGTATTAGACAACAGAGCCTTCCCACCGTCTCCAGTGTTCAGTCAATCGCTTACATAACCCTGCACAGATTCACAGCGTGTCAAAATGCCACCCGTTCCCCGTACCAAATACCGCAGCCTGTTGAATCAAAGATTTCTGTGAAGAAGCTGCAAATTATTTATCAGTGTTATCTGTTTCTGGAGCTGCTGTCTAATTTACACTCAATTAACCTTTAACAAAAGAAAGAAAACATGTTTTTTTTTTTTTGGAACATGGTGACGGCAAGATTTTTCATCTCACCCTTCACAGTAAATGTCGTCCTTGCCTAAATGCCAGTGCCTTAGTCCTTTATGAGGAGAAATAACCAATCGGCTTAATTATTCAAAATATTCTGCTGTGGAATAAAATACTTCATTATTCTCTGCAACATCGAATTAACAGTGGTTTGTTTTAATTAGTGTTTTAATCAGTTTTATTATTATTTTTACGTTTGTAGAAATAGAACAAACAATTTAAGAAGATTATCCCATAAATAAACAACTTGATAATCACCTGCTGTAATTAAACATATTCTTATAAACCTCTTGTGTTGTGTTCCAATCTTGTGAAAATTATATATTATCTGAGAAATCACAATTTAAATGAGAAATGATAAAATCCCAGACAGTTGTATTCAGTGTTATTGGCTTTCTATAAAGCAATGTTAGATAAGAGAACAGGGGTGGTTAATATTAACACAAAGTGACCCCCAATCACAAAAACTGCTTTATTCTCCTTCAGTCTTATCATAAATGTGAACGATTGAAAATTCTATGGGACTCCCAAGAAAAGCAAATACAGTACTAATGCATAGAAACCACAGCCACAGCAATGACAGATCTACACATACATGCACTGCACAAAATGAAGCACATTTTCAAATCTATGGGTGACATTCAGATCTAAGTTAAATGATAATATGTTGGTGTGTTCAGCACTGTGATTAGATTAATCTTGAAGGGGTTTGGAAAGTGAATAATGCAACTGAAAGACTTTAAGGACACTTTTATCACTGTGAAATTTAAGATACCATGCTGTGGCCACCTCTTAGCCAATGGCATCGCAATCGGTCAATCAGCAAGTTCAGTGATTCGCTAACACTCTGGTGCTGTTCGGTCATGTTGTGTGATTTTTATGTTATTTTTTATGCTGAAAATGCTGAAAGCTCTTTTTTTATATATCAACTTCAAATTTGGAGCACAACCTTTTTACAGTGATGGACTTAATGCAGTTTTAGAACAAAACCTGTATTGGAAAATATGCATTTAATGTAAAATTAAGTTTTCCTTCATAATGATAAACCTCAACAAATGTATTTAGTTTAACTTTTTTTTTTTTTTTTTCAGCAACAATCAGCTTAGCAACCTCTTAAGAATTGACCAAAGTTAAGTTTGTACTCCAAACTCAAGATTTACAACAGTTTAAGTTGGAAATGTAATTTCCTGGTATATGCTCTAAACTTGTTATGTAATACATGTATCATAACTATTCCAGAAATATAATTGTGTACCATATAATTCCCTAAAAAAAAAAGAAAAGAAAAAAAAAACTTATTAAAACACATTAGCAACAACATACACTACAGCCACACCACCCCAGAGTTATGACATCAAGTTTGCATGTACAAACATCACTCATATTTGTTTTCTATAAATGTGAAAAAGTCTGATTTTATTGTCATTCAAGGAATGTTTTTATTTTATTTTATTTTATTTTATTTTATTTTATTTTATTTATAATTTGCATGCTGTTGTTACTGTCTCTCCAGGACATAAGTATAATACTTTCAGCTTGTTTTTGCATTCAAACAAATTCAGGTCATGTGAATTTTTGTATTAAGTAATTTAATCGAATTGAATTGCATTAATGTTGACTGTTGCAACATTTGATGCTGTTGTGGTCAAATGAACAGGTCTCACCCAACTACTGTGAAGTATTGAAGACTAATCTATGTTGGGCTTTGCTGAAATGATAAGCAGTGCAATTTTTCTTCATTTTCGGATGACTCATTCCACAAACGTGTGTGTCAATGTTATCTGGGCCCACCAAGCTTTCTTCACATGTAATCTAAAATGATTCCTTCATTCAAAATAACAGGCTGAATGGGCACAACTAGGCCACATCCTCACTATTCTTTGTGGCCTTGCCAAGAGAACCCACGTCAAGCCTGCGTGACTCACCCAGTATCGCCCGCACAGACAGACAGCATCACATTTACTTTATTTTGAAGAGGCTGACGCTAAACATTTGTAAATAAAGGCTTCTTAGAACATGACAAGATATACTTTACATGACACTCACCAAAAATTGAAAATCTGTCATAATTTAATCACCCTCACTCCGTTACAAAACTTCAATCGCCTTTCTGTTCAGCTTTATACAGTAGATATGGTGTCAGATCATCTTCACTGTGTTAAACAGGAAAATAGTGTGTTAATAATACAATTATTTTGAGCTGTGAAGGTGTTCTTAAAAGAGGACAACAGTCAGTGTTTTACTTATAGTTAGTTTATCGTTGATTCAGTGATGCTGTTGTTCAGCTCAGTTCTGTTTAACTCAAATACTGTCTGAAAAATGAAGTTAAGCATAACATATAAGTAATCCATCCGTATGACTCCAGGAGTCTCCAAGAACAGGAGATCTAGGGGTTAAGACATAAAAATAGACAATTAAAAGAATATTCCATTCATTCATTAATTGGTAGTAATTATGTCACATCCTGTGATGTTGACATGAAGATGACCTGGAAGATGAAAAGAGCTAGATAAATGAATGAGTGAATTAATACAGTGAATAAATAAATGCTAGTATTCCTGTACACTTAAAATGGACAACACTAAACATGTTCTATAATTTGCAATAATAAAGTTAAATATAAACAAATCAAACCAAATAAAACAGAAAATGTAGTGTTTCTTTATTGTATTTTATATAAATAGATTAAGCAATGTAGGATTTAAAGATAACTTCTGAAACTCTCTCTCTCTCTCTCTCTATTTTTAGTTTATAGCGCTTTTGTCTATATCCTCTCTAATTTTTTTTTTATTTATTATTTTTTTTTTTTTATAATAGGCTACTATTTAAAAACCATTAATTCGAAATACTACCAAATAAAGTAAAAAAAAAAAAAAAAAAAGTCCAGCTCTTCAATCTTCCCCCGCCCATCGGGTGCTTGAAGTGCGTCAGAAACAGAGCGCGCGCACGATCAGTTGTTGGTAATTTGTTGTGTAGCGCCGGACGCCGCATCCAATGTAGACAGCACTGCTTCTGTTAACACACAGCTCGTAGAAACGGGCCTAGCAGCTCGCGCCAGTTCTAGACACGGTGAAAGTTTCCTGATTGTGACGCAAGGCCGAATTTACATGACACATTATAAATGAGCATAGTCTGCGATAGATACAGTGCCAAAAAGAAGAGAAGAGGATAAAGACAGAGGTAAAGAGATGTAGTGAAAGAAAAATTTATTGCATAGGAGTAAGATACTATAATTTCATGGCAGTTATTTTTACCTTAAACTTAATGTTAGCAGTTGTTCTGAGTTCTGAGTCCCCAGACGGTGATTTTGTACAATCATGTCAGTTGTAAGACGCATTTTTAGGGGCCAAGCACCGAAGGTGCGAGGCACCTATTGTTTTTGTTGGCGTTCTTATTAGGGGCCAAGCACCGAAGGTGCGAGGCACCTATTGTTTTTGTTGGCGTTCTTATTAGGGGCCAAGCACCGAAGGTGCGAGGCACCTATTGTTTTTGTTGGCGTTCTTCTTATTATTATTATTCTTCCGACTGGGAGTCTATGGCAGCCCATAGAACCGAATGCGGGAAAGTTGTTTTGGTTTGACATTCTGATAGAGGACAGTGCCAACATTAAGTACACCAATTTTGGTGTGTCTAAGACATTCCCTCTAGCGCCACCAACTGTCCGAAATTTCACTTTAATTTTGTTAATAACTTTTTAACCGTAAGGCCAATCAACAAAATTCTTTTTTCCTCTGATTTCTGAGCTCAAGCCAATTCGATTGCACCCTATACCGTCACTTTCCATCATAGAAATATGGCCGCCATTTAGAATTTTTTTAAAAACCTACTTTTTCGAACTCGTCCTAGACGGTTTGTCCGATTCACACGAAAATTGAACCAGATCATCTTCAGGCAGTGCTGACCAAAAGTTATGCAAATCAAATTGATTCGTCAAACTGTTTTCGATAAACGCTCGAACAAATTTTACGTAACGCTTACAAAAAGAGTCGTAAGGCTGTATCTCTGCAACGATTTATCGTATTCAGACCAAACCTGGTACATGTCATAACAAGCATGACTTGAGGCTACTTGCTGCGTTTCGGCACAGCGCCACCTACTGGTCTGGAGATATGGAAAATCGCTATTTTTGCTTATAACTTCTAAACAGTTTGTCCAAAAATCATAACATTGGTCTTGTTAGATTCAGGGCAACATGCCGAGTCGACTGATATCCAATTTTACCATCTCGGCCATTTTGACTGTCGGCCATTTTGAATTTTGTGCTAAAATGCTGTATTTTCAGAACGCATCAACGGATTGTTACGAAACATGGTATGGGTCATCAGTACAATGTCCTGAAGGAGCGTGAGAAGTTTCGAAACAGCGCCACCTAGTGGTGATCATCCTTATTTAAATGCTTATAACCTTGGGTGTGGTCGACTTATTTTCTCGAGACTCACCAAATTGGACTCCTGAAACCTTACCGAGTCCAACGATACCAAACATTCTAGGTTTTGCCTTACGGTTTGTGTAGCGTTGTGATTTAGCGCTTAAAAAACATCTGGCTATATCTTTGAAACCGCTTGTCTGATCGAGACGAAACCACCGTCAGAAGTTCGGAAACATAGGTCGATAGCTATACGCCAATGCCCAAATGCCAAAATATTGATAGTAAGGGGTAGTAATAATCAATCAAAGTCAAGAGTCAGTCAATTTTTACATGCTTTTTCATTTAAATGCCCATAACTCTGAAGTGAATTGAGATATTTTCACCAAAATTGACACACATATGTATGGGCTCACTCTGAGCAAACATTAAAAAAATGGTGGGACTGAGCCTCTTGGTGGCGCTATAATAGAACGAAACATGAAATTCTCATTGACTTCAATACAGTTTTGTGAAATAAAATGCTATACTAAACGAACGCAATGGTGTAATATTATGAAACTCAGAATGTGCCAACAACACCATCCCCTGAAGGTACTCAAAATATTTTGAAACAGCGCCACCAAGTGGTTAAAAGTTATAACTCAATTTACATAAAGGCTAATAACTTTTGAATACATCTGGCTGTTGACATGACACTGGTCTTTTTAGATTCCTTGGGTCAAGTCGAGAACATAGATATCAAGTTTTCCTTATTTGGCTGAACTTCCTGTCCGCCATTTTGATTAATGTTGAAAACCTACTTTTTCAAACTCCTCCTAGACCGTTAGTCAGATTTTCACCAAATTTGATGTGGATCATCTTCAGACCATGCTGGCAAAATGTTATGGATTTTGTGTCGATATAAGAAACGGTTCTCATTAAGCGCATCAACAAATTTGCTGGAAGTTTGCCAAAATGCATTTGAGGCTGTATCTCTGCAAAGCTTTGACATATTTGCACCAAACTTTGTATGTCTCATCGACACCTCACACTGACCATTCCACACTAATTTGGTAACAGCGCCTACTATTGGTTACACGTGATAAGCCAATAAATCCTATTACTAGTTGTTGTGTATGTTGTTTTCAAGCCATTTTGCCTAAAATAATCTTAAAACTGTCTTAATTACTCATTCCTGCCGTTCGTCTGAAGCTTGCTTCCGTAGTGCTTGGCCCCGTTATTGCTGCTTGCAGCTATTTATTATTATTATTCTTCCGACTGGGAGTCTATGGCAGCCCATAGAACCGAATGCGGGAAAGTTGTTTTGGTTTGACATTCTGATAGAGGACAGAGCCAACATTAAGTACACCAATTTTGGTGTGTCTAAGACATTCCCTCTAGCGCCACCAACTGTCCAAAATTTCACTTTTATTTTGTTAATAACTTTTTGACCATAAGGCCAATAAACAAAATTCTTTTTTCCTCTGATTTCTGAGCTCATGCCAATTTGAATGCACCCTATCCAGTCATTTTCCGTCTAGAAATATGGCCGCCATTTTGAATTTTTAAAAAAACCTACTTTTTCGAACTCGTCCTAGACGGTTTGTCCGATTCACACGAAAATTGAACCAGATCATCTTCAGGCAGTGCTGACCAAAAGTTATGCAAATCAAATTGATTCGTCAAACCGTTTTCGATAAATGCTCTAACAAATTTTACGTAGTGCTTACAAAAACAGTCGTAAGGCTGTATCTCGGCAACAACTTATCCTATTCAGACCAAACTTGGTACATGTCATAACAAGCATGACCTGAAGCTACATGCTGCGTTTCGGCGCAGCGCCACCTACTGGTCCGGAGATATGGAAAAACTGCTATTTTTGCTTATAACTTCTGAACAGTTTGTCCAAAAATCATAAAATTGGTCTTGTTAGATTCAGGGCATCATGCCGAGTCGACTGATATCCAATTTTACCATCTCAGCCATTTTGACTGTCGGCCATTTTGAATTTTGTGCTAAAATGCTGTATTTTAAGAACGCAGCAATGGATTGTAACGAAACTTGGTATGGGTCATCAGTACAATGTCCTGAAGGAGCGTGAGAAGTTTCGAAACAGCGCCACCTAGTGGTGATCATCTTTGTTTAAATGCTTATAACTCTGGGTGTGGTTGACTTATTTTCACGAGACTCATCAAATTGGACCCCTGAAACCTTACCGAGTCCTACGATACCAAACATGCTAGGTTTCGCCTTACGGTTTGTGTAGCGTTGTGATTTAGCGCTTAAAAAACATCTGGCTATATCTTCGAAACCGCTTGTCTGATCGAGACGAAACCACCGTCAGAAGTTCGGAAACATAGGTCGATAGCTATACGCCAATGCCCAAATGCCAAAATATTGATAGTAAGGGGTAGTAATATTCAATCAAAGTCAAGAGTCAGTCAATTTTTACGTGCTTTTTCATATAAATGTCTATAACTCTGAAGTGAATTGAGATATTTTCACCAAAATTGACACACACATATATGGGCTCACTCTGAGCACACATGAAAAAAATGGTAGGACTGAGCCTCTTGGTGGCGCTATAATAGAACAAAACATGAAATTCCCATTGACTTCAATACACTTAAGTGAAATAAAAGGCTATACTAAACAAATGCATTCGTGTAATATTACGAAACTCAGAATGTGCCAACAACACCATCCCCTGAAGGTACTCAAAATATTTCTAAACAGCGCCACCTAGTGGTCAAAAGTTATAGCTCAATTTACATAAAGGCTAATAACTTTTGAAATGATCTGGCTATTGACATGACGCTGATTTTAATAGATTCCGTGGGTAAAGCCGAGAACATATATACCAAGTTTTCCTTATTTGGCTGAACTTCCTGTCCGCCATTTTGATTAATATTGAAAACCTACTTTTTCTAACTCCTCCTAGACTGTTAGTCAGATTTTCACCAAATTTGACGTGGATCATCTTCAGACCATGCTGGCAAAATGTTATGCATTTCATGTCGATATACGAAACGGTTCTCATTTAGCGCATCAACGAATTTGCTAGAATGATGCCAACATTCGTTTGAGGCTGTATCTCTGCAAAGCTTTGACATATTTGCACCAAACTTTGTATTTGTCATCGTCACCTCACACTGACCATTCCAAACTAATTTGGTAACAGCGCCACCTATTGGTTGCACGTGAAAAGCAAATAAATCCTATTACTAGTTGTTTTGTTTATTGTTTTGAAGCCATTTTGCCTAAAATAATCTTAAAACTGTCTTAATTACTCATTCCTGCCGTTCGTCTGAAGCCGGCTTCTGTAGTGCTTGGCCCCGTTATTGCTGCTTGCAGCTATATTTTATTAATGTTTTACTCTACAGTTGTGCAGTTTTGGGGGGATACAGTACAGGCCAAAAGTTTGGAAACATTACTATGTTTAATGTTTTTGAAAGAAGTTTCTTCTGCTCATCAAGCCTGCATTTATTTGATCAACAATACAGAAAAAAAAATATATTGTGATATATTATTACAATTTAAAATAATTTGTTTTCAATTTATTATACTTTAAATTATCATTTATTTCTGTGATGCAAAGCTGAATTTTCAGCATCATTACTCCATTCTTCAGTGTCACATGTGACATCAGTCGATCACATGATCACTTAGAAATCATTCTAATATTCTGATTTATTATGAGTGTTGGAGACAGTTCTGCTGTAATGTGTGTGTGTGTGTGTGTGTGTGTGTGTATATATATATATATATATATATATATATATATATATATGCTAAATCATGAACACAATGACAGGGTGAAATGGGCTGTGATGCATGGGGCGCCAGGTAAAGTCTTGCCTAGGGCAGCAAATTGGTCAGGGCCGGCCCTGATTGTTGAAACACTATTTTCCTATTTAATGCTGTGCATTTGCTTGGACACATCTGTATTTTTACTGCACTTGACTATAACTGAATTGTATTTTCAATGGTGTTTCAACAAAAGCAGTTTAGAAATAAAACAATGTAGCACTTATTGAGCTTCACCAGTCTTTTAAACTATTTGTATGTTGATTTATATTATTAAAACATTATTACCAATTAACATTGTTTAATAAAATGAATTTATTAATAAAAATCACTTGTTAAGCTGATTAAAAGCAATTAATGCTGGTACATCAACACTGACTTGGTTGCTTACTATCAAGGCTGTGTTGAGTTTAAAAGTGATTGAATTTTAAAACAATTAATTATTTGTGATTTGATTTCCAAGAAATATGAGTTTAATATTATTTTAATATATATATATATATATATATATATATATATATATATATATATATATATATATATATATATATATATATATATATATATTGTTTTTTGTTGTTGTTAAAATGTGATTTAAAACTAGGATATGTGAAACAATCAATATATGTCATGTATATATTTATTGTCACCATTATATCCTCAAAGGGTTAAAAGACATTTAACACCTGGGAGAGTAATATTAATATGCAATTAGCTTGTACTGATATACAATTAACTGTTTTTGTCATATTGAAGAGACTGCCAAAATAATTGAACTTGTATTGAATACAAAACATTGAACTGAATGTATTTTGACTCAATAACTATTATGTGCCTTGCAGAGTTTCATTAAGACCTTTATTTATTTATTGGTTGATTTAGATAGGGATGTTGCAAGAATCATGATTCCAGTCTGGCATAAGCTAATTTGCATCCCTTTATGTTCATATTAAACACGTGAAAACATGTGCATGGATGTATAAGTAAACAGTGCATCTTTTCTCTGGCGCTATATTCAAGTGAGATTTCTATAATTTGAAATTCAGGTAATGCAGTTAATAATTCTAGATGCTCTTCAACATTTTGAAACAAATGGCTCGGCAAAACTCACAATTACATGGCTGATTTAATTTTGCTAAGAGGATGAATTAATACTAATGGAAGCATTAAAATATGTGCATGCAGCATAATAATAAATCATGCAAATCTCATGCATTGCTGCCCTCTTGTCACATCATCATTTTAAATGCATGTGCAGTAAAATGTGCATCATAGATGAAGGCATGCATGAGTGTAACAGCACGTGACCCGTTCACATCACTAGGCATCTGTCCAGCACATGTCCTGTTTTTAACACCGATGCACAGATCAAAGTTTCCTCAAAATATCCATAGCTGAGCTGAGTTCAGAGCATGAGGCGGTAGATTTGGACATCCCTCCTCTTCATGTGTTTATCTCCCACTGGCTTTAAGATCACTACTTGGCACTAGTACAGTGCTTGCCATCTGCTAGAATGCTTGCTGGGTCTCCACAGGACAACTTCACGCTTTTGCAAGCCAGTTTTAGTCATCTTTGGCCCGAGTCCATGCCAGGTGCTCTGTAAACCAGAGTTTGAGAGGAGACGGCAACCTCGGAGATAATTACACTGATCTTACACATCACAATGCCAGTGGAGCTAAAAAAAAGTGCTCCAAGGGGACATTACAAGGAGAAACTTCTGACTGAGTAAAAATAGAAAGCCAACCACTGTAAAAGAAATCCAAAGAGGAAAGATTAGAAACATATCATCAAGGGAATATATAGATTGGTTTTACTTGATTGTGTAAGAATGACTATTATTTGGAGACCAGTTCTCACTATCAACTATGACTCAATAAACTCATAATTTGCTGCTTATTAATAGTTGGTGTGGTAGGAACGGTATTAAGTTTAAGGTATCTAAAATATGTCCATGCAGAATATGTACTTTATAATTACTTGTATTACACAGCTCTGTAGAATTCTTGATTCTGATTGGTCTGTCGAGACATTCGGAGGTATGTTATCCCTAGATAACAAACGGTAAAAAAGGTCTTGGTGGAAGCTTTGCATTTGTTTAGCTAATAAAATCTTAAAACTCGATTCAAAATAGTGTACAATTATTTAATCATGTCACCCATTATGGACTGGATCTCGTTGCGAAGCAGATATACTTCTTCCCTTACATAAACAGCCAAAATGCTAGTAATTTGCAACTGGTTAATTGTGAAAATTAGTCCTCAAAACAAAATGTTACCAATAAATATATATGCAGTTGGCGATGTCACTTTGTAAAGAAACACTGTGTCTACTGAACACAAAGTGCAAATCTGCATGTCATCAACAGTTTCTCAAATTCAAGTTTTTGAAGTAAATGCTCTAAAAACGTGCACTTTGAAAAAAATGCATTCTGTGTTTTCCATTTCTCCTTTAGAACATTGTCACATAAGATAGTGTCTGTCACTCATTCTGTGTTTTTGGTATAGTTGAATAATTATGAACTGGATTATTATCTATTTCAGCAGATACGCTCTTCTGATCGGCTGTGATTTCTGATTTATTACGTCGCATCTCATAACCGTGTCGCATCTGGTGTGTACAGACAAATTGCTTTTTGCTGGAATCTTATTAGATTGTTCCTGCATAGGACACAGTGTTATAATCAACCCATTGCATTGAAAATGTTTGCTTGTATTGATGTTTCTCCAAGAGCCATGTAACATTCCTTACTGCATGATTCACAGCAGATTTAAATCAAATGAATTTTCAAATCTCTCAGCATGTTAAAATGATTTTAAAGTCATAATGTAATATTATGCAAGGCAAAATGATTCTAAATGGAGACTCTGGCCGTGTAAATCACAATTTGTGACCCTGGACAACAAAACCAGTCATAAGAGTCAGTTTTTTAAAAGTGAGATATATACTGTACATCATATGAATAAATCCATTGATGTATGGTGTGTTATGGAAGGACAATATTTGGCAGAGATACAACTATATGAAAATCTGGAATCTGAGGGTGCAAAAAAATAAATGAAACATAAAATAAAAATATTGAGAAAATCACCTTGAAATTTGTCCAAATGAAGTTCTTAGCAATGCATTATACTAATGAAAAACTAAGTTTTGATATATTTATATTTATTGTCTTTATTTAATATACTAATGATTTTTGGCATACAAGAAAAATATATAAATTTTGGCCATAAAATGTTTTTATTTTAATTTTATTTTGGCTATTGCTCCAAATATACCCAAGCGACTCACTGTAAGACTGCGTTTGTGCTCCAGACTTGCATTTGTGTGAAAAGATATCAAATTTTTGGGAGTTTTACTGCTTCTAGTGTTGATTCCAATTGAAAACTTTTTTAAAAAAAATATTATGCAGAAACATCAGTCGAGGCATGTATTTTCAATGATCCTGGATAGATAATAATGGTATTTCCCACTGTCAAACAGATCTATAACAAATTATAATTTAACCATTATACAGTAATTCATCCCAAATTATTATTGTGCTTTAAATGCATAGTTGCTCTCACCTAAGCTGATTTTTGATATTTCATTACGCACACAGCATTTAATTTGATAGGAAGTGCCTCCTGACTGATGGAATACATGTGGTGAGAACGACTGTTCCTATCGTAACATGTCACGACACATCTCAATACAAGAGTGTAAGAGCTGTGCACGAGCAGGGTGAAGTCATTGTTGGGTCTGTTCATGGGCTTCATGTTGAGAGCATGTGCTAGAAATAAAGAAGCTCCACATCTCCTCAGCGGATGACACACTGTCCGGCGAAAGCTACAGTGCACTCTTGCTGCGTGCAAATGTTGTGTAATTATGTGTTAATCTGCCATAATCTGGTATCGTGCCAGTTCCACACATTTCACCTTAAATGACCTATTGGTAAAAAAAAAAAAAGAGTTAAGTAACACATTAGCAAAAATGCATGGTTTCATGTAGGTTTTTTTTTTTTTGTTGTTGTTGTTGTTTGCCTATGATCGGAGAATCCCTATCCATCCCACACACACCAACATTACCATCTTATTCGCATATGTACTCACATTTGCCATTAAAGGATCAGTGACTCCTTGTGTAACTAATGCACATAACACCCACTGATGTTTGTATAAATAGTGGTTTCTTTTCTGGCAGAAAAAAATAAAATAAATGGGAAATTTAAGTAGAGACCATAGGTTTCCTCATGTGGGCAGGCATCTATTTTCAGATTTATCTCTTTACGCCACATTAAGTGATGTCGTGTTTAATATTACATAGGGCTAAATGTGGTCTCTTCAGAGAGCAAAGACAACATCATAATCTACATGCAACTCTATGTTTCAATCGTCTGACTCTACAGAGGCTGTAAAAGTTACACATTTTTCTATTTTAACCTTGAAAAGGCTAGTATGCCAACAAAACTAAACTAAATGTAGACATTTATTGTGTATAACCTTTAGAGCATTTCTTTCTCAGTAATCTTTTCAGTGCTTTTCTGCAGGAACTGTAGAATTAAATGTTTGCTTAAATATTTGAGTCAACTTGATCATGCTTTTTAATCTATTTCAAACTTTTAGGTTTGAGAAGCACTGTAGAAACTATCCTGTTTTTGGTTTATGAAACATCACATAAAGACACACAGCAGGAATAACCCAGCTGCCTGGAAATACTACGAATTATTTTAACACCCAACACTGACTAACAGAGATGTATTGTCATCAATGCTGGATCAATACACTCTCAAAAATGGCGAGCAATGGTTTTGTGGAGCCCAAGATAAGATCATGAATGATTCATAGCACTGATGATAACACGATGAGTGCTTTTGCTCAGTATGAGATCATCCGAGCTGCATGTATTAAAATTATACAAGAGATAATGTTGAAGATTAAATATAGTATTTCACAACCAGTGTATTCCCAAGAATACTCTGTCCAACCAAACTGAACAAAATGGACTGGCTGTGTGCAAAGAAGAGAAAATGCAACCCCTAAATACCTTCATGTGCAGTGCAATGTCATTTTTCATTTTAAGCTTTTGTTTTTCAATGTATACTGTATATTATTTTAAAGACCATTTGTATTCACTTTTGTAGGATGAAAAATACAAGTCCTAAAGCAGACAATTCTGTTGAGAACCACTTTCTTATTGAAAGTGAACATCATATATCACTTTCTAGTATGATAGATCATTGCCATAACTACTAAGTGATCCACTTCTGCTTTTAGGACACACACCATTTTCAAGACATTGTGGAGCTAAGCAGACAACATAAATCCCTGTCTACAGCGGTCACCCATTCTTTGCTTACTCCGAGCCTCTGGGAACAGAAATGTGTTTGTTCTTGGGTAAAGTGAAGATGGTGGTCTGCTGCGACGGTGGTCTCTGTATCCTAAAACGCATTAAGACATTTACTTTCATTGATTTGATTGTCTGTGTAGATTTGTCACAGTGCCATCTTCTTCTCTCTCATTTGAGACCAGCACATTTAGACTCATTAAAGCAAAACCTTTAAAAGCTTAAAATGCAGAATTTAAGCTTGATTATAATACGACTGCACAAAATAAAAATATATAAAATCAGACGCCATCAGTAAAAACAGCCCTTTTTTGTTTATTTAATTTGTTGTTGTTGTTTGCATTTTGTTTGCATTTTTTTTTTCCAGTTTGACTTATGTGAAGCACAGAAACCCTATTGTAGTTGTAACAATTTTTATTTCCTCACAAAAAATGACTAAATCCGTCAGGTTTAGAGGTTATAGTTACACCATTAGGTGACCCTTGTGTTTAAACTTGTGTTATTTCATTCACAGATTGACTGCCGAGTTCATTTCATCTGCTATGTAAAGCCAAACTGAGTGGGTGAAAAAATCTCCTCAACATCCTGAAGACTTTGATTGATTGAGGAGAGAAGTGGTTAGCGAGCTTGAATTCAGATGAACTTGCTTGAAGTGGCGCCTTCGCTGATTCTTTCTGACTTCCACAAATGGAATGAAAATCAGTTCTGAGCAGATCAGGCCTATCCTAATTTCCTATTGTCACACGGCTTTATGAGACAAAGGTGACCTTCAACTGTAGAAGAAGGACTCTTATTGTCCGTTTCATTGCTCTGGCAGCAGATAACCGATCCAATGCCCCAAAACACACTATAGCAATACTGATATTCTACTCATTATACAGGGTGTCAATTGGCAGGGAACAAGTTTTCAAAGCAAAATATTTCAGTCCAAATTTGACAGTGCATAATGTTTATTATTATGCGTACATGATGAGAAATGATGCTAACGATCATCCAAACTAAAATCCGATGGCTTTTTGTAGACAGCATAGATGTCAGATAATCCTGTTTGTTCTGTTGTAGTTTCGCTGGATAAAATGACATTTTGTAGTTGGCTTTGTACATGCATATAAACTCAATATTAAGCGTCCAGTTGTGTACTTAGGTGGCAAGTAGTTTTGTAACAGATAGGACAATGTAGGGCTGTCCGATTGTTACTGCAAAATAAACTACTACAAGCTGGTCACAATAAAAAGGAGGCACTGCCTTCTCTCATATGCCTTTTATTGTTTTTGAAGAGGTGCTAAAGAGGCTCGATTTCCACCCCTGGGAAAACCCTGTTGAGAATGACTGTGAATACAGTGTGAGTGTCAGTACCCTTCACAGGATTGTGCTATAATTGTGTTTAATGATCTCCTCTGAGACCAAACTACTATGCAAGCAGGAGCTAAGTTCATAAGATGCAAAATAGCATATGAAACGACAATTAGAGACCGGAAAACCATGTTAAGAGTCGCAGTACAAAACCATGTTAAAAGTAACGCATCTGGAATCTCCTTAATGAATCCAAAGGTGGCGAGCAACTCATAAATCATTAAAAACAGCTACCTTTGATTAATTATTAACAACAATGTTAACAGTAATTGGATCATTCAAGGCCTGCAGGAATGGAGGTATCCTGGGAATTCTTCATGTCCACACAAAGCTGTGTCGTCTGAGGATGATGGGAGATCGTAGATCATCTTGACCAGTTATATGCAAACACCCAGAGTGGAATAATCACCTTTACATCAGAAAAGTGGGTTCCACTTTATATTGTGTCGCTAATACATGTGTACTTACATAGTAACTACATGTGTACTTGTGTAAGTACACATCGGTACATAGTATCTAAAGATATATTGTTTGTGTGACTTCACACATGTAACAACCCAGCCAATGGTATGTGTAAGTACAAAAGTGTAAGGACATCGGTAAGAACACTTTTTGGTAATGAAACTACAAATATGTCACATAACTAAGAAAGTGTTAAACTTTATGTTAGATTTATCATGTAATTACTCTGATGTTCCAATTACTTTTATGCATATGGTTGTTACAAAACATAGTTATATAATTACCATTACAGAATTACTTAGAAGTACTGTTATACATTTGTACTTACACAAACCATTCTGAGGGTTGTTACATGTGTGCAGTTACAGAAATATCACAGCTGTAGATACTATGTATCAATGTGTACTTACACTGTGGTTACATACTAAGTACACATGTAGTTACTTTGTAAGTACACAGGTATCATGGACAATATAAAGTGGAATCGAAAAGGGGGCCACTGGTCACATGTATACATATTTTTTATTTATAAACAGGGAACCAAAGAGCATGTTTTGATGTGTTGACGAGGAATTTGAACAGGGAAACACATGGGATGATAAGCATTATGAATTATGCATACCAAAACTCCTGGGATGAGATGTGAGATGGAAAGGATAGGATAGAATAATGGATGGGATATGTTAGGATGTGACAGCATGGGGTGGTGTACAGTATATAGGATATGATGTGTTAAGGTGGAATGTGATGGGACATATACGTAGGCACGAGAAGCAAAAATCATACTATAATTTGGCTACACAATAGGACGCTATGAGGGTCTGTACAATCCATGATTCATTCTGGCACTCTCACACACCTACATTATCCTTCGCAAACAGTAGATATTTCTATTCTCACACACATGCATTCTCCTTTTGCATACATATTTCTACTCTCACAGACTTACATGCTCCTTTTTTTATTCAAGCTTTTCAAACCAAAATTTAGATTAATTAACTGATATAGAGACTGAGCGCTCAATAGTCTATTCTAAGAGATTCTGCTTACATGCACAAATTTCCTCAGGTCGTCATTGGCCAGTGTGTGTGTGTGTGTGTGTGTGCACATTCATATGTGTTTTTGTGGCCTTTTGCCACCTGCACAGATGCAATCATATGCTTTGAAGGAAATCATATGCTGTTAAGTTTCCATTTGTATCTCTGTCATTACACTATAGACAGTCATCCATGTCTAAGACGCATCCTGAAGCTGCTGACATCAACACTGTCACACATTAAGCAGGGCCTGAGCACAAGGACAAGGTGAATTAGCCCCTATATTGAATTTCCTGCGTGTTGCACAAGTCTGGAATACCAAACCCTCAGATGTGATACAGTTTAAGACCCGAGGAGCTTATTCTATTTGGTCAAATGCACTTAATTAAAACTTATGACAAATCATCCAGACCTTGAACCTGGAAGCCACAAATATTTTTATTATACCATGATGAAATGGTATAAAAATGGGATAAAATGCTCTGCTCCCGCCACGGGATAAAACAACTTCTGATATTTCTTCTTCTCTGAATTGTGAGATACAAATTCACAATTGCTAGGTATAACTTAGAATTGCAAGATAATACAAATATGTTTTTGTTTGTTTGTCAGTTCTAACTTTCCAATTCTGATGAAAAAACAAACAAACAAAAAATAATTTTCTTACAATTTTGAGTTTATATCTCACAATTATGGCTTCATAACTTGCAATTATGAGAAAAGAGATCATCATAAAGATATTTTATGTAAGGTCTGCAGAATTTTAGTAAATATTTCATATGCAACACTTCCATTCAATCCATATTCCCTTATTCTCCGTCCAGCTTGTCCCGATTTGAGCAATCCCTGAAACACTGTATAAGAGCACTACCTGTGTTTATTTGCCTCGTTATGGTGAATTGCTTGATGCATTCCTCAGCTGTAAGTCGCTTTGGATAGAACTGTCTGCTAAAATAATAAATGTAAAAAGTGCACAACACTTTTCACACTAGCCACGTTATTCAGATTCATGTTTGTTAGGTGCTTTCTGTCCTTGTGTCCTCAAAGAAAGTTCTCAGAACAAATACTGGACATGCAACCCAGAGAACATCACCAAAGGGAAGTTTACATGCATGAGGCAAAGCAATGTTATCAAGACACTTCATAATGTTAGCTTGATTATTCAGAAGTATGTTCCTCTGTAATGTCCATTGGTCAGATCATTTTAACAGCCCTCTCTTCTCCTTTTCTGATTACTCCTCTGACTCTCCATTGCTAGTTTGTCGTCTCATCCTATGTCGCTCTGGGAGTTGGAGGCGAGCTCTCAATCATGATGTAATTCTGCAAAGTCTATTTCCTGCAAAGACCTGCAGAGAGAGAAAGATAGAGAGAGAGAGAGTCGACTGCATGCCACATGGAAAATCTGCAGTAAAATGGCTAGAATAATTCAGCTCTCCGTTCTGATTCATGGATCAGTTTTCAGTCATTCTGCACTCAATCTTGTTTGCAAATATTTTTCTGATTTTATATGCAACTTCTCACCTCTTTGTCGACCTAGAATTACATTACTGTGTTCTGCAGCACAACCGCTTCAATCAAGAGTGGAATTCAAATGGAGCAGAAAAAAAAGTATTATTTGATTCTGGCATACGATGCAAAATGAAGAATTGTATGGTTCCTCTCTCCTCCCCAGTGCAGTATGTGCAGGGGTGCTTTAATAGGCGTATTATTTAACCCTAGTGGGTGAAGGTGAGGGTAAAGCGTGGGCAGGAGGTGAACAGGGACACAGCTGTACACAGATGCACATTATCTGCAGCAGTTCTCAGTTTTGTTAAACAGAGCAATCAGCTGACCTGAGATCAGCCACAGCACTATAATACGCAGATTACTGTATTGAACAGGGCTAATGGGAGCTAAACAGTGTTTCATTGATCTTTAACTGATCTTTATGAAGGTCTGGGATAACATCTTTTTAGCTGATTTCAGAAGTACAAATGCAACGTTATGATTGAATATTCTAGTAAACCGTACACTCATCAAAGTGGTTTCACCAGATTAAATCTAGCGGTTTTATCCCGTACAACCAAAAACATCACTCTTTTACTATATTCAAATATATTCACTTTGATACCATATTCATTTAAGGTTAAACTTTTGGGGTTAAAATAAGAGTTCTGTGCTAATTTTCTTCCTTCCTTCTTCCTCAATACATTTAAGGCTGCAACATTACAACAAGCAAAAAAACAAAAAAAAACTAAAGGCACCTTAAGACTTTCTGAAAGCGAAGCAAACAAGAAAAAAAAAATAATAATAAAAAGTAGCATTGCTTGTTTCCTTTTCACACTGGGTATTCCAGTTAAAATTAGTGACTCGTGAAGCAGAACATCAGGGAAAGTGTTTTTAAAAAGAGCCCAACAGCTGACACTGGAACCTCTACAGCTTTATGGATTTTTAGATTGGTGTGATGAAACATGGGAAGACACGGAAGCTTTCGTGCAGGGAACAAGCCTCTCACTGAATAAACTCAATTTCCACTAGTAATACATCAGGGACCACTGCTAGCATCACAGCCAATGAGAAAGCTAAGAAGCTATTTGTTCTTTCTCCCAAGAGGGGAATATTCTCATACATTTTTTTTTTTCTTTCTTATTCTTGTTCGATACCATTTAACATATAACCCCACAATAATAATAAAAAAAAATATATACAAAATCCCAGAAGTTATTATTCAGATGGTTACTATATATATAGGAAATTGACTTATGAAAGATTAATAATTAGATTAGACAGTGAAGTCCCACTGACATTTTCATGTAATAAGCTAACAATTAAGAAACACATTTGCACGTTCACTGTTCACTAAAAATAATAGTCACATGACATGACATGATTTAGTAAGTGCTTTACTTATATGATTCAATTATTATCTTATATGATTTAATTTGTCATTTTTTTATGATTTAACTCATTTAACTCTTTTATAATTAGTTTTTCATTCAACTCACGGACCCCCTGCAGTTCCTTCATGAACCCCAGTTTGACGTAATATAATGTGGTTAATAACAATTAAATCATAAAAAAATCATAAAAAGTGGGCAGCTGTGGCCTAATGGTTAAAGCCGGACTTGTAACCCGAAGGTTGCAGGTTCGAGTCACAGTGCATCTATTTCTATTTCTTTATCATTTTTTTATTTATCAGGACCACATCTGCAAAACTGAAGTGAACTCCTGTCTCGCTCTTGACTGATGTGTTTTCATGCTCGTGTATGACAGTGAAAACCATTAGCATGCTGCTATTCTGATGCGTTTAGAGAGTAAGGAACCACATTGATTTTTCCTCTCCCACGTATTGGCTCTGATGTTCTGCTAATGTATCAGTCATTATAGAGACTGAAGCATATCACAGGAGACAGACAACACCAGTCAACACTGCAGCCAGATATCATGAGGTCTTGGGCAGTCAGATAGATGTAGTTTTATTTAAACTCATTGTTTCTCGTATTTATAAACTTTGTGTTTATGTTGTGCTGGATTTTGACTGCAGGTATTTACTGAGGCTGAATGAAATGTGCAATGGTTTGGAGAATGGACGGATGTCGTTCTAAGCAGTGCAGTGCTATACTGTAAGAAAGCAATGCGACAAAACTAAATCTCGGTCAACAAACTATGAATCTAAATAATGGCATTGTGCAATGCAGCTGTGTCTAGTTTTGGGAAATGAGAAAGTGAATACCTAAACATGACAAAACTTCTCCTTTATGTGGGTTCCATGTAAACTTTTAGAAACGAGAGATCTTGAATGACATTGGCAGATTGTACTTCCCAAATGACAGAAAGTGTTTGGCCTGCAGTGTGCATCATGACTGACTAGATCAGACGGAAATGAAGCTGGCACCCTTTGGGAAAGCAAAGGACGGTGTCTGAATTAAACATGAACAGGCAACATTTAAAAAAAAAAAAATGCTTTTTGAATTTATTCCATAACATATTCAATGTATTCATGTATTTTTAGGCGAATCAGATTTATTTACTGATTTTAGACAAGTTGCTTGTCACGTTTTCATCAGAATCATCAGCCCTGTTTTAAGAACTCATTTATGCATGTAACTATTTATTAATTTATTAAGTGCCACTGTCTGGCTCTTCATTACACCATCTGTGAGTAATGCTATAAAACTGAATATTAACATCCAACAGTTGATTTTGACAAATAAATGAAATACGCTTGTACTCTAACTGTCTCATAGTTTTATTAGAAGTGATGGGTTTTAATGTGACTTAGGTTAAGATATCCCTAACTCTAACAGATCAGACTTTGAGATTATATGTTAATATAAGCATAAAAATATGTTTTTTGTAGAAATGCATTTTACATAAATACATACATATCTTATGTAAATATATAAATAGATTACTTACAATACTTATGCAATTTATACTTGTCTACAAAATTTATATTGGAGCATTAAAAAAAAATCTTGTACATTGAAAGTTAAAATAAAATAAATAAATAAATAGCATTGAACTAAATTTTTTTGCATATTTTGATGGTGGGCATCAAGAAACGTCTGATGTTCAATATGTGCGTAACATTTAAAGAACAAAAGAAAGAAAGAAAGAAAGAATGAAAGAAAAAATACATTTCTGACCAGCTATTGTTTTTTGTCATTAAATGTTTTTTGGTTACGTCTAGAGCTTTCTTTTAGATCAATAGTCACAATGATAATGTGTAAATGGTCCCACTTTATATTAGGTGGCCTTAACTACTATGTACTTACATAAAAAAAATAAGTAAAATGTACTTATTGTGTTTATATTGTATTGTAAAACACTTTTGCTGCTATTGAGGTGGGATAGGGGTAAGGTTAGGGAGAGGGTTGGAGGTATGTGTAAGTTTAAGGGTGGGTTAAAGTGTAAAGTATGGGTCAACAGTGTAATTATAAATGTAATTACAGAACTTAAATACAGTTGTAATTACATGTAGTTTTTTTTCAATATAAGTACAATGTAAAAACATGTATGTACACAATAAGTACATTGTACTAAATTATTAATTAAAATGTAAGTACATAGTAGTTAAGGCCACTTAATATAAAGTGGGTCCGTCATGTTTGGCCACAGTCTAATCTGACACACCAAATTCAGGTCACGCTGCTTTCACTAAAGAGTTGAGCTCAAACACTTCTGTCATATTCAGTGTGGATTCCTGGGAGCAGAGTTGAGGAACAGAGAAAATATGTGCTGCATAACAGCATTTACATCCATCACTTTCTGATTAAAGTAAAGCAAAATAAATATGCTCACCATCTATTGGAATATTCCTGGAGTGCACATGGAATCAGCATATTCTGAATAACCTGAGAAATCCATATTATGCTTTATTTTCTTGCTCCAATTCTCACTATTAACAAACCATGAACCACCGTACAACCTCATTAAACTCCTAACGTGCTGCCTATTAATAGTTACTTAATAGTAAAGTAGTTGTTAAATTTAGATATAGGGTGGGATTAGAGATGTAGAATATGGTCATGCAGAATATGTGCTTTATAAGTGCTAATAAACAGCAATATGTTAGTAATAGACATGCTAATAAGCAACTAGTGAGAACTGCTCCCTATACTAAAGTGTTACAAAAATATTTATTCTTGCCATTAATTACACTGTTTTTTGTAAATTTACAACACATAAAAAAAAGGATGATGATGATGATGATGATAATAATAATTATAATAATACTTGAATGTTAATATACTGTGATGTGGCATAATGCATATTGCATGCACAATGAAATGCTGAAACAAACTTATTCTGAATTAAAAAATACATGTACAATAATAATAGAGAAATGTATATGCAATGTGAGATCAAGGTATAACAGCATTTAAGGTGCTTCATAACCGGTATGTTTATAGATTAATCTTAACTGGTGTAATATTGTGCATGCAAATGCATTAATTGTTAATCAGCAGTATTACTGAGCTGTAAAATACATAATTTAGCACTTTGATCCATGCAATTTCATAGTAACAAAATGCAAAGACTGAAGATTGCACTGCAGGACCAAGTTAAGCTTAGTTCAGCTAGTGAGGTGTATTATTAAACTTACTGTAGGTTGGACAAATGTAAGTACATATTTTATTGCAAGATGCTGTTAAATTGGTGCTATGTCTGGAGGCAATTTTTAATGACTCCTACTGTATGTTTCCAAACCCAACCTAAACTCAGGAACCCGTCACAGTGCAGCGCTAGCTAGGACAATGGCATGGACTGAAATCATCTTTGTCAAGCTGAAGGGTGAATTTCAATATGTGAAAAACCCCTGGGGTCAACATTTGGATTTCTAGTTTTGGCAGTTATCTTATGTTGGGAGATATAAACTCTTAAAAATAAAGGTGCATCACAGTGATGGCACAGAAGAACCTATTTTGTCTAAATGGTTCCATAAAGAACCTTAAACATCTGAAGAACCTTTCTGTTTTATAAAAGATTCTTTGTGGCGAACAAAGGCTCTTCAGATTATAAAAAAGTAAGAAAGAGATTATTTAATGAAATTTTGACTATGGCATCGCTGTGAAGAACCTTTAACCTTTGTGGGGAAGTCGTGGCCTAGTGGTTAGAGAGTTTGACTCCTAACCATAAGGTGGTGGGTTCAAGTCTCAGGCCCTTGAGCAAGGCAGAGCATGAATTCTGAGTATGGGTCACCATACTTTGCTGTATGTCACGTCATTTATTGAAGCCCCTTTATTTGGGTAGAGTAGTATGGAACAAACAACCTGGTATTCTCTCGTTCTTGAAGTGCCATCAGCCAATAATCAGTTTACATCATTAAATCATTTTGCACTCCCATTCTAAAATTGCAGGCACATTTACCATTTCTCTACAAAATTTTGTCTGCAAAATCCATTAATTTCAAAAGAAATATTTGAGACAGAAGTTGCCCACATAAATTTGGCACACACAGAAAAAAGAGAAAACTTCTTGTTTGAAAGTGACTTTGTGCTTTATGTAAGTAGTAAGGTTTGGGAGGCAGTGCCGTATTGAGAGTGAGTCATGGCTGAAGGGTGTTAGGAGCTTATTCCCAATACAGCATGCCTCGAGAACCTTATCGCTTTCTAAAATGATTGGAACACAATGCAAATATTAAACCAAAAATGTTTAAATTGATATGTAATTTTTTGAACTAAATTAATTAAATGCTATCGCTCTGCTGAAAAATAGTTCCTGACAGCAACAGTAAATATCAAGAGAATTTTCTGTTGTAATATGTCTTGATCCCTGCTCTAACTGATACATTTTAAAAAGTTGTGTTGTGACAGAGAACCAAACCAATGAGAAAATGCAACATTGTAACAATGACTGTTTCAGAACTAAGCAAACTATCTCCATGTCTGACCAGTTCTAGGCCTCTAGAATTTGTGCTGTACAAAACTTGATTATCAATTCTGTGTCTTCAACCGATTGCTGTGTTGTTGATCACGATTTTGAGTCTTGATCTCATTTGTAAACATCACGGGAATGTGCATTTATCTCAAGTCAATCCAGCTATTCTCATCAAATTTGCATGTGTGTTCAATTAGCAAAATAAGACGATCTTGCATAATTAACGTACAGAGACTAGGAGAAAGGTTTGAATTGTTAGGTTTGCTATGTTGATGTGTATCTACAGTGCTGCCCTATTTTGAAGAAAGTGCTCAAGAAATGTGAAATGCATTTGTACTCTGAACCATTTCAGCCGTTGATGGAAGCTAGTTTTGGATTGGGTTGCTATCAGTGTTGTTGTTGGTTTTTCAAGTAATGCATTACTTTTTAATTCACAAGAAAATATCAATATTGCATAGAATAGAATAGAATAGAATAGAATAGAATAGAATAATATACATGTATTACTCCCCAACACTGGCTGCAATTTTGTGTTGTTTTGCATTTTGTTTTGTTATGAAGCTGGTCTATTCAGTATATATATATATATATATATATATATATATATATATATATATATATATATATATATATATATATATATATATATATATAAAAATAAACAAACTTTTTTTCTTTTTTTTTTTAATGGGACAGGAAAGATAATTTTCTGCTCACCGCTCTGACTATGAACAGCTGTCTTTCATTCTTTTAATTGATTTTTTTTTTTTTTTTAAGCCCTTGGTGAGCAGCACCTTTGAAATGACCTTTTGCAAATTGGATGTGACTGGGAAAGTGTTGCTTGTCAAAATCTGCAGACTTTTCCGGATGGAAGAGAATTTTGAAATGTCCTTTATTACAATATGTCCAAAATGAAGAAGAAAAAAAAAAAGAAGCAGCCATTTATGCAATTTTACAAAGAGAAACTGTGGAGGGTTATAATGAATCCCATCCAATCTAGGAGACAGTTGGGTCAGACTGGGAAAAGGGTCTTTCGATTCGGGACTGCACACCCGTCCTCGATAATACATCAGCATCTTTCTCTCCACAGCTGCCAGGCTACCATTTAACCAGCGGCCAGGCAACTAAACAGATGCAAGAAGTTCCCCCGAGATGCAACGCTTCCTTTGCATTAGAAAAGTCTGTCAGGAAGCTTCGGCAAATGTCTCAGAGCAGTGATTCTGGAGTCAAGTAATAACACAGTGAAGGGGAGGCATCACTATTATAGGCTGTATCTAGAGATGCTGTGTCCCATGAGTAAAAGGCTCAAGTATCTACTGAATGGAGTATGTGCTCCACAGTGTTTGACAAATGAATTGACTGCATGCTAAATTCAAAAGTTATGGAAAAAGAAAACACAAACAATTTCAGTTGTAAGGTTCAGCGAAAAAAAAGTATTGGTAAGGTCTGTATTATGTATACATATGTACACATATAGTACTCCCTCTTCCTTGCCAGTGTACTGGAGCATTATGCTTTGTTTTTTACTAATGTTAGAGACTCTTCCTCAGGGAGAGGCTATAAAAGATGGCATGCAAAGTGAATTTATGGATAATAACCCACCAAACTGTCTAATGATTATTTATGCACGCATTCATTTATATATTTGATAAGGTACTGTTGCTTTTGCCTCCTCATTATATTGTACTTTTGTCTAAACATGGTGAAAAATAAGTCTAATGTGGTAAATTCTACCAATTCTACCTATATACATTCATATGAGGTCAACCGATATATCGGGCGGCCGATATATGGTTTGAAGGAGGCAGCTCTCACAAACAATGCAGCATGATTGAGGGCTACGTTACTCCGCACTGCTCACAGACAGCAGCGTGCTCGGAGACACAGAGCTGTCCTGGAGCAGCCCAGAACGGTGAATTAAATTTGTTTGGAAGCATGGTTTGATGCAGACAATAGCCAGATCTCCATCTAACTTATTTGCATTTAGGTATGTCAATTTTCAATAATTTTCATGATTGATCGACATTTAAATTAACAATCAATTAAACGATAAACTTCATGCTGCAAAAAGTGTCTGCAGCGGTATTATTATTATTTACAAAAGCTTTCTCACCCGAATTAAAGGGGTTTTATTCTGAATAAAATACTAGAAGCAGGACTGTAAAATTAATAGATGTGATTATGATCGTTTGATAAAATTAATATAGTGCGCCATACGTTTGAGATCATTTTATTTTACTTTGTTGACTGTTTAACATCATGAAGACCGCTGAATTCACCTCTTTCAATAGTAGGCCTATTTGTTTTTTGTTTTAAATCCAGCACACAGTGCATTAGATTGTGACAGTGCATGTATGTTTGAAATTAGAATGCACTTTAGATGTTAATTGTCATTTATTCCAAACACAAATGTTGCTACTGTGTTTGTATCACTACTATAATTTATTTTTTTTATATATTTATTTTTTTTATATATTTCAGTTCAATTTATTTTTATTTGTAAAGTTGTATTTTTTTTTTTATTTGAATGTATATTTAAGTTTACATTTATGTTCCAACAAACTAAAAAAAAATAATTAAAAAAATGTTCTAAAACTTATGTAAATGATTGAAAGTTTTTATTATTTTTTTTTATTTTTATTTTTTTTTACCCGTTTTATATATTAAATACTTGGTAAGTTAATTGATTTGTTTGGTTAACTTTAAATAAATATTTTAGTTTGATACCATGCAGTGCACAAAATTAAGATTCAATAGTTAGTTCAAGTCATTGTTCAATAAATTATGATGTTAAGTTTAGAGATGTTGAGCATCCACTTATTATTAGTGTGACATTTTAGCATGCAAATGAAGGGGAAAACTTTAAGATATCAGCCCTATGAATCGGCAGCACATATCGGCCATCGGCTGACCCTGACCTCCAAAAATCGGTATCGGTTAGAGAAAAACCCATATCGGCCAATCTCTAATATATATATATACATATATATATATATATATATATATATATATATATATATATATATATATATATATGTGTGTGTGTGTGTGTGTGTGTATGGACACAGGCACACGTTTTATTATTTTAACTGTTGACCAAAACATATTTCAGTTACAGTTATATATATATAATATTTGCTTACAGTGCACACATTGATCTTTAATTTGAGAATATTAACATCAAAATTGGAGGAAAGGTTAAGGAATTGCAGATCTACCTCTCCCTTCTTCAAGAGACCATATGTAATTGGACAGTTGACTCATAAGCTGTTCCATGGACAAATGTGGGCTATTCCTTTATTATGTCTACATCAGTTAATCTTGAATGTGTTAATATGTTTATGTGCATAATATGTTTTGCATTAACTAACTAACTAAATAATACAAATATCAACCAATGTGGTTTGACCCCGACAGACAGAAAGCAAAGGGTCAGAAATGATCAAACTGTCTGCTACAGCTTGTGAGAGTGTAAATCCTGTTTATATGCTAAAGGAGAATCAGTCCAAGCTTTCAAAGAGCTGCAACCAGGGACAGCAAAACAACTCTCAGAACGTGTTCTTCACTGGCTCTTTTTAAACTGTTATTGATTAGAGATGCATTAAGTCTGAGGAGAAACATTTGTGCTTTTCGATTATAAATGATTAGGAAGTATTCTCAAATTGTCCTATTATAAAATACAATTAAATAATGCACTTTTTTTTCAGTGCTTATTGAAGTCAAAATAAATAATCTGTCCAGCAGCATCAGATATAACCAAAGGTAGATTTAACTTCAAGCACTGAAATCTGAACCATTAAAGCAGGATTTCTCAAAGAGTATAACTTATTGATCGGAGAGCGTTTGAGACTCTTATCGGACCACAGAAAATCTTCTTGAAGAAATAGTTTCAGATGAGTTTTAGAAGCATAAGGAACACAAAACTATAGGTTTCTGAAGGCCATAGATTGAAAACATTCGACTGAATGTGATGTGTCAGTTTTAATGCAGTGAACTGGAAGCTATGTTCTTCTGGTCTTCCCACAGATCTGACCCACAGACCCAGTCTGGAAGCGCTTCTGTGTGTGTGGGATATAAACTTCCCTGGCCTGCTAATGTTGTGATAAGCCGTCAGAAGTGATGCCAGTTGGCAGATAATCTGCGGAGACCATCTGCTTATGGACTCATTCAGGAGAAGCGAATAATACAGCCTGATATGACAAAGACTGTAATATGTGAGTGAGAGCAAAATAAATCTCAGCACATGACAGTGAGTGGGTGTGATGCTTAGAAACTCTTTTGACAATACGTGTTAGCGTCCGCCTACCAGCTCTGCAGGGTGGATATTCATAATTCTTTGACATATTCTCTCTTGTTTGAGAGGAAAAAATGACAAAAAGAACAAGATACTGTAGGGATTGAATGCGTTAAAGACTAATCTTGGACGAGAGTAGCTCTAGGACGCTGAAGTATTTATGCAGCAATTGTGAGGCAACCGAACATACAGTATTGCATCAAATGCATTAACTAGGACTGCAATCCATTATATCATTCCATCTAGACTGAAGTAATATTATTTACGTATTTATTAACATACATCTATCTATCTATCCATCTAATCAAGTAAACGGGAAGTGAAAATTACTGAAAGATAATAATTTCTGGAAATACAAATTGGATTTTTAAGGAAACCATTGTTTAATGTATTAATATGTGTGTAATACAATATTTGTAAATATTTGTTTGCGTAATAAACATGCAAAAAGTACAGGGACACTTACAACACCAAAACAAAGAAATAAAGATTTAGCTGTTAGTCTAAACTGACTAGTAAACAGAGTTTAGAAAACGTCTCAGGTTACATATGTAACCATGGTTCCCTGAGTAGGGAACGAGACACTGCGTCCTCTAGGGGGCGCTTTGGGGAACACCTCGTCGTGACCCGTGTCTGAAGCATACAATGAAAAAACACCAACTTGTTGGCCGTCGACAGCCTCCGACGTCACTACCGGCGCGACTATAAATCAGCACCGGGAGAGCGCGTCATTATCTTCTTCGTCTGAAGCTTGCGTCCGAAGCATGGCAGAGAGCTAGAGGACGCAGTGTCTCGTTCCCTACTCAGGGAACCATGGTTACATATGTAACCTGAGACGTTCCCTTTCGAGGGAACTTCGAACTGCGTCCTCTAGGGGGCGCTTTGGGGAACAGTATACCCACGCCGCCATGCTGAGGGGAATGCAGGCCAGAATCATGGCGAGCACTAAGTACCAACTCTACCATTACTATGGGAGTTGCCCCTGGGACGTTTAGACGGCTGTCTGTGACAGTACCCCTTACGGCCAAAAGGCCTAAGCTACATACCCAACTTAATTGTTAGGGCCTCGGCCCTGGGTAGAGCTGAAGGCTTGGAATCAGGAAAGATTCCTTTAAAGGGATACGGCTAAGAACCTAGCATTTGTACCAAGTCCTGCCTGTCACACAGGGGCTACCGCTAGCTTACGCATAAGCTTGCTGAAAGAGCTGTCTCAACAGTTCTCTAGTAGCAACACCCTGTTTAGATAGGTATCCGAGGATACATAGGTGGAGTGGCGCCCAAGATGAACGGGGCTTTTACCAACTCAAGAAAGGGCACGAAGCAACCGCGCGAAGCCCTCACCATATAGGATTTTAGAAAGAACGCAGAATACTAGCGTGCAAACTTACCACAGTGTGGATTTCAGAAAATGTGCAAAGACTACACGTGCACACTTACCATAGCATGGATTTTCAAATACTGTTCTAAGGAGGGGCTCTCGTGGCACTCTGATAGAGCAGCTCATAGATGGAATGTTGCATCTTAAAACAGTATGATTGAGAGTCATAAACTCGATCTATGGAAACAATACTGGAGCGCTCTGGGAAAAAAACAGAGAACTCCGTCTCGTACGAGAGGAGAACTCCGAGCTCAGAGTAGCGCACTCATAGGTGACCCTTTTTTTGGAAAAAGGGGAGCGCTGCTAAATTACCACGAGAATCACCCAAATAGCCCCTCCATGAAATTCCCTGCAGTGCTGTGCCAGGCCTGATGATCAAGGAGGCTCCCTCAGAAACCTGTGATCTCTGCCGCCTAATACCGGAACATGAAGCCGGATGGCTGCTGCTGGCGAATGTTTAGTAAACACTATAACTGAGCACTGCAAAGGAAACTCAGAGTTTATTAGTAGACACGTAACCACCAGCAATTAAATACACATAAGTATATACAGAGAGGGTTACATTTACTCACTCACCCTCCTACGCCGGAGCCCCGCTCAAGGGGTACCTCCTTTTAACCTGGACCATCAGTTTCAGGTTGGTTGCTATGGACATAGAACCATAAAAAATATTATAGGTCCAGCATAGGAGACTGTTATGCGAGAGGTTTCCACCTAACCTCGATCAGGTGGAGAGCTGGTGGTTACAGGGGAATTAGGAAGGGGAGGATAAAAGCAGAAGTTAACCTTTTGAAGTCGATTAACGCATATACGCGTTATGTCTTTTCTTTTAGTAGATACCTCGGTATCATTCTGATTCGGACGAGAACGCTGCCTCGTCTAGATCATACCTCTTAGGTTCTGCTTACCTCCTCGTGACCCACGATTCCTCTAACCCCTGCCCGCAGGTGGGGGAGGAGCGCGAGTTGCGACACTAGCCTTCTGTTCCCGTCTTTGATCCTCAGATCGAGACAGGCCAGGACCCCTATGTTGTTTGGGCTCAGACCTGGACCTTCGTGGGACGAAGGATCTGAAAGCAGCAGAGCGCGCCTTCGTCTCCCTGAACTTTTCAAATCGCCGCCTCAAAGGAAATACCGAAAAGTTCAGAAGGCGAAACCTGAGCATCGAGCAGAAAGCATTTTCTTTCCTCCCGATGTCGGTTCATCCACATATGTCTCTCCGCTGCCACCATGGCCGCCATAGTCCTGCCCCATGGCGGAGGCGGCCTGCTTGGTAGCATGGAGAGAGATCCGTGGTGTGGCGCAGCTCAGCTACCAGATCGGAAAAAGGCCCCAGCCTCTATCCAGGTCTCTTAGCAGATCAGTCTGACATGCTTGAAGCACCAGCATTGTGTGTAATAAAGCCACAGCCTGACCTGCTACTGCGTATGCCTTGCCATTTAAGCGAGATGATTTTCTGAAGGGGCTTAGATGGCAAGGAGGGAGAATAAGAGAGGAGGTTTCCCCTGCAGAAAGAAAACATTTTTCATATATAAAAATTTATAAATTATTTATAAATTTTTAGCTCTTTCTACAGGGGCATTCCCTCCTAGCCGCTTTCACGTATCACCTCGATGTCGGCAGATTACTTTAATGCCGAAACCGATGGATGCAAAAAGAAAACGGCATCTTTCATTTCTTTTTAATCTCTGTATGGAGATCATGCACAAATGAAAGGCTCACCTGAGCTGGAGGGTTATGGTCAAAAAGGTAATTTTCGCTCAATAACCTCCAACAGCTCTACATACGCAGGGCAGGAGAATTGAGAAGGCTCAGCCTCAGCTTCTTCACCATCCTTAAATATCTCCTGCTTTTCCTGGGTAAAAACCCAGCAGAGCACTAACCTCAGTATGAGAAAGTGTTAAAGATATAACATCATCCTCCCAAGGCTCTCTCTCGTCCGCCGCCCCTTTTTTTTTTTTTTTTTTTTTACGATCTCGAAAGGGAAAGTCCCTCCTAAACCATTCAGACAGATCCATCTGTATTCTCACGAGCTCATTTTCTTTCCTGCCTCAGCGTGGACAGATCCTGAACCGCGGGAAGCAGAAGGCTTGCCTTTTTTTTTTTTTTTTTTTTAGAAGAGAGACGAACGAGAGCGGAGCTTTTTCCATTGAAAAAACGCTCACAGTGCACGCAGATTGCCTCCTCAAAGACATCGCGTGCGTGCTCTTCACCCAAACAAATGACGCAAAGATCGCGTGTGTCATCGGGTGTCAAATAACGCCGACACGGATGCACACATCGTCTAAACGCTTGCTAGTTGTCGCCATGATAAACAGAGAAAGATCGCCCTTACCGGTTCTTTCAGATGCACGCTTCAAACAAAACAGTCAGTTGAAGATGAAGAAGATAATGACGCGCTCTCCCGGTGCTGATTTATAGTCGCGCCGGTAGTGACGTCGGAGGCTGTCGACGGCCAACAAGTTGGTGTTTTTTCATTGTATGCTTCAGACACGGGTCACGACGAGGTGTTCCCCAAAGCGCCCCCTAGAGGACGCAGTTCGAAGTTCCCTCGAAAGGGAACTAAATTACTCTGACTAGCCAGAATACAAAGTCTAGCCTCTAAGCCACTGTGTATGAAATATGGACCCTGATTCCTTCGTGTGCTTTAATTTTGATGAATTGTCCAATTCTAGGTTTCAAAAATTTCCGAACAGAAAACTATTTAAACCAATACTGCTTTTTGCTGACCCACTGCTGCTTTCGAAACACTTCTGGGTTTGTTTGTCTGTAGTTTTATGGCATCAGTGGTGTAAAAGGCTAAAGTTTCCTGTTTCGTGTCCACATTATTTCATCTGATTAAGAATCTGTGAGTCCCAGCGCACTTTGAAAACATTAAACTTAGATCATTTTGACGCCCTTAGCTCAGGTTTAGCTGGAGTGATCTATGGGGCCTGCTGGCATCTATGACATCGTTTCCCGAGCTGCAGTTTTCTAGGTTCTCTGGGGACGCATTACACAGATATAATTACCAGCTTGAAGACACACAGTACTGTTTGTACCTATGCTAAGCATTCATCACGCTGCCGTTTGCCCGTGGGCTCTGTTGACGTCCTGCAGCTGCGGGAAGCATGCAGCGTTAGTAATGGGATTGAGATGCTTGACAGAGGTTGGGTTCATAATTCCTCGCCCCATTGCATCCGGTCTGATGTTTTGTGAACCTTGCCTCTTTTATTTTGCTCAAGGGTGGGTGGAACACTTTAGCATTTAATCTTTTTGCCGCTGATGATTTTATACGGGTGTTTTACAGACCAGCCAGTTCAATAACGGGTCATTCCCAATGATGTGTCATGATATAGGATATCTTTGGAATTATTTAACTTTCAGAAAGCGGATTACGCTTCTTTTGAAATGTAAGTATTTCTATAAACGCACAGACTGTGGTCAAGCACAGGCACCTACAGTAACTGGATTGATTTACTACAGTAAGAAGCAGCCAGAAGAATACATTTACTTGAGTACAGTACTTAAGTAAAATTTTGAGATACCTGTACTTTACTCGAGGAGCATTTTTGGGGAGTACTTGTGACTTTACTCAAGTAAAGGCAAATATTCTACTGTTTACTCTGCTACATTTCTATCTTCTATGCTGCGTGTATAACACGGTCAGGTTCAGAGGTGTGTCAGAACATTGCTATATTACCTTCTTTGCTGATTTAGGTTTATTGATTTGATTGATAAAAAAAAAAAAAAAACAGAGAAACTCACATGTACAATTGTTAGCTGAATTTTCTTTTCTGATATTACACATTCATGTAAGCTGAGCATTTGATTTGATGTTCTTGAGGATGCGATGTGTTTAAAACAGTCAGGTTCAGATGTGGGAGGTTTGTCAGAGCGTTGCTATTGTGCTATTTCCTTGTGGGCAAGTGAGAAATGTTAAATAAAGCAACGTGGTAAAAAGATGAAAATGACTTGATTTTACCTTCAATTCCTTTTACATTTTCCAAGCAATTAACATTAACATTTTTCATAACTCCATGTAGGACATTTCTATACATAAATGTAAGCACTGTGACAGTAGTAATGCAATATTTAGAAAATGTACTCTTGTACTCTTGATACTCAAGTACTTTTAAAACAAGTACTTCAAATTTTCTTTTCCAATATATATATATATATATATATATATATATATATATATATATATATATATATATATATATATATATATATATATATATATATATTTTTTATTTTATTTTTTATTTTTTTTGTACTGGCACAACATTTCTGAAAGTTATCAGAGGAAACACTGTTTTAAAATTGTCTGTACTGAAGTCACAAATACATATTTATAGAGCTGCTGATTTAAAGGTAGATTTTCTGTAATGCTTGTAGAACATGTTTATTAGATCCTGTACCCACTAAATAACTGAAAGAGTTGTTACCTGTAGCAGAAGAACCACTTCTCAATATTATCTTTTCGTTATCTTTAGGTCACATCCCAAAACTATTCAAGCTGGCAGTTATTAAGCCTCTTATTAATAAACCAAAACTAGATACTAGTGAACTGGCAAATTATAGGCCTATTTCAAATCTTCCATTTATGTAAAAAAAAAAAAATAGAAAAAGTTGTGTCCGCTCAACTGAGCACCTTCCTGCAAAAATAAAGAATAAATAATTATCTGTATGAAGTATTTCACTGCACTTGTTAAAATTACAAATGACCTGCTCCTTGCGTCAGATCAAGGCTGCATCTAATTTCTAGTCTTACTTGATCTTAGTGCTGCGTTCGACACCATATATCATGACATACTCATAGATCGATTACAAAACTATACAGGTATTCAAGGGCAGGCTCTAAGATGGTTTAGATCCTACCTGTCCAATCGCTACAATTTTCTTTATTTAAATGGGGAGTCATCTCATTTATCACCAGTAAAATATGGAGTGCCACAAAGATCCGTCCTAGGTCCCCTTCTATTTTCAATATACATGTTGCCCATTGGTAATATTATTAGAAAATACGGGATTAGTTTCCACTGTTATGCGGATTATACTCAACTATATATCTCAACGAGACCAGATAAAACTTCTCAATTATCTAAGCTAACAGAGTGTGTTAAACATGTTAAAGATTGGATGACAAATGGTTTTCTCCAATTCAATTTGGATAAGACAGAGATATTAATTATTAAACCAAAAAACACTACACACAATCTTGTAGATTACAATCTGCAACTAGACGGATGTACTGTTACTTCTTCTACAGTCAGAGATCTGGGTGTTATATTAGACAGCAACTTTTCTTTTGAAAACCATATTTCCAATGTTACAAAAACTGCATTCTTCCATCTTAGAAACATTGCAAAGCTACGAAACATGTTATCTGTTTCTGATGCAGAAAAGCTAGTTCATGCATTCATGACCTCTAGACTGGACTATTGTAATGCACTTCTAGGTGGTTGTCCTGCTTCTTCAATAAACAAGCTACAGGTAGTCCAAAATACAGCGGCTAGAGTCCTTACCAGGTCAAGAAAATATGATCATATTACCCCAATATTACAGTCTCTGCACTGGCTACCGATTAAGTTCCATATCAGTTACAAATTATCATTACTTACCTATAAGGCCCTAAATGGTTTAGCTCCTGCGTACCTAACTAGCCTTCTACCACGCTACAACCCATCACGCACCCTAAGGTCACAAAACGCTGGACTTTTGGTAGTTCCTAGGATAGCAAAGTCCACTAAAGGAGGTAGAGCTTTCTCACATTTGGCTCCAAACTCTGGAATAGCCTTCCTGATAATGTTTGGGGTTAAGATACATTCTCTCTGTTTAAATCTAGATCAAAAACACATCTCTTTCGCCAAGCATTTGAATAATGTATCTCTTAAATTGTGAATGCAGTTGCATCTGATCAAATGCGCATTCTTATTCTTTAGCTTGGGTTGACTATGTCTTCTGTTATTTTTTTCTGAAAAATAATGTCATATGCACACAAACTTGCAGTCACCACTTATAAGTTACTACTAAATATTGTAGAAACGTAATTTTCTGTAAAGTTGCTTTGTAATGATTTGTATTGTAAAAAGCTCTATACAAATAAACTTGAACTGAATTGAACTCAATTAAATTTAATGTTTTTTTGTTTTTTGTTTTTTGTTTTTTTTTTTACAGAAGTGAAGGAAATACTTATTAACAATGACTGTACTTTTGTTTTCTCACCAAAAATGATGCCACTTACTGGATGATGAGTATGGTCATTAGTGATGGGGCAAGGGATGTTGCAGAATAACTACATGTACATGCATCAAAATAATCCACTGACTATCAAACTATGACTCACCTGACCAAACACCTGAGTGGATCCCATTGAGCAAAATTAGAATTTAATTTCATTTGGATTAGAAGGGGTAGTTTAGACCTCAAATAATCAAATTTTTAAAAAAATAGCATGCAAATGCTTCAGTCTTTATTTATTTTATTTAATTCATTTATTTTATTATTATTATTATTATTATTATTATTATTATTATTCAGTAATATTCAAAACCCTTTCATGTACAGTATGTGCAGTAACTCGTAGGAGTCAGCATTACCTGGGAAGTACTTCAATGTTCCAGTAGCTAAAGAGGTTGTGACACCAGCAAATGGTTTCCTCTTTGTTCTTTTCCCGGAGGCACAGCCATCAGGTGTCCACCTCTATTAATACTGATGCGTAAACCATCGCTTCTTAGAAGAAATCTCTACTCCAATCCTTTTTACTTCAAGTTGGGACAACAGCCCCATTTATTTTCTCTCTCTTTCTCTTTATTTTTGTTTCCCTATACCTCACTTTCTTGTCCACATATTTGGTAGCTGGTAAAAAAACAATAAACTGAGGAATAGCCACAAAAAGTACTTTGTGTGTGTGTGTGTGTGTGTGTGTGTGTGTGCGTGTGTGTGCGTGTGTGTGTGTGTGAAAATCATTATAAGTGGTTTGACCAAAGTCATGATATTGACATGATAGCTCAGTGATGATGACTTCTTGCTAGATTTAAACCTATAAATTATTATTATTATTATTATTATTATTATTATTATTATCATTATGTGGTATAGCATGCACCTTAGTTCAGAAAGTGCACTTCATTGTTGAAAGGCTTGACCTTTTCCTCTTACATTATCTATCAAATTTGCCAGCCAGTTGGTTTTAAGTCTTCCAGGAGCCTTCATTTTTACATTAACCAATTACAGAATTAGTCATGGCTCATATTCCAGCTCTGCTCGGAATGGGCAGAAGAAGCTGCTGAAGTGCCAAAGCCAGTCCGGCGTAATATTACTGGGCCTATGATTGGTCAGAGGAGACAGATGAAGATGAATGCCTTTCTTAGTCAAGACTGAAAGTAAGGAGGTTATATTTCATATCAATATACTGGTGCTAGTCTGACCTGCCTTTTGCTCAGTAAGCAGCAGAACCTGATTTTACCAAGTGAGACATGTTTTTGCAACATTGTGATTAACCAATCAGATTTGAAGAACCAGATTTTAGATTTTTTGAAGTTTACGCTTAAAATCACTGTTTGGTGCTTGTACATCAGTGTCATTCATCCATCATTTCCTCTGATTTTAGGGATTACTCATGGTAAGGGTTAGGTTTAGGTGTAGGGATATGGTCAAGAATACATTTTTGGAGTAAAATGTTTGTGGCGAGTGGGGCGGGGCCGAGAGGCGTGGGAACGAGGAGTGAGGCCAGGTGTAGTGATTGGAGATGAGCTACACATGAGCCCCACCGTCGGTTTCGAGTCCCACGTAGGAGATGGAAGGATAAAACTGGAGCGACTATAGTGAAGGACGAGAGAGGACCAGGCCTGGGACATTATTTTATGTGTTTGGCTTTTATTTGTGCGCGTCAGTCGCCGTGAGGGGCTGACGCTCTGTTTTGTTTATTTTTGAATATTAAAATTATGTTTTGATTGTGCGCCGGTTCCCGCCTCCTTCTTCCCGATGAATATGGAGATGTGTATATTGTTACAATGTTGTTACTGGGTCAACAAAATATGTTGACCTAGGAACACATCTAACTCAGCTAAATCAGGACGTGCTCAGTAAGCAGGCTCATTTCCTTTGACAAGCACAGGTCTAAGAAGTAGAAAAATGCCACTAAGACTGTTCTGTTACAAAATATGTTAATCTACCTGTACATTGATTAAAAGTTTCTACTTAAGCAGGACTAGATATAAAACTTTCCATGAAGATTAAGTGGGCAGACGATTCAAAATACAAGACAAATAAGAGCATTCAGATGGCTAAGGAGTATAAAGTCTACTAGGATGCCATAAAGAGATAAAGTTATTATCTAATAAGGTTTAAGAGCACCCAGTAACTCTGAAAACGGAGAGGCACAATGCCTCATTAAATCTCGGAAGCGCACAAAGCAGTCCATTCTCGGAAGTACATCCGCTTCCTATATACATGATCATGTATTGATGTAAAAAGCAACCTACGCTGCTCAAAGATGGCTGGCATGCTGGTTATTGATGTACTGTACTTGCATAGCTCAATTGATTTTCCAAATCACTGAAAGAAACAAAAAGCATTTGCCTGTTCTCACATTAGGCTTCAGCTACACAAGCTGAAAATGGAAGCTTGTTCCAGCACGCCTATAACAGTGTTCTCGACTTGTTTAGCTCATATTTGTGTCTCTTGGCAGTGTCTAAAAGTGTATTTCTCACTGAAAGAGGACGCCAGCTTTCTTTTCACCCTTAATCAGACTGAAATGATGTGCCCACTGCGCACCTGACACGCCAGAACACGTTTCAGGTGTGTGAGTAACGGTCTCATCCGCCATTAGACCACCCGTGGAGACCTAGAGGTCACAGAAGAGAGGACAAACTAATGTCGCAACAATGGTCCCTTTGGAGCCTGTCCACTTTTCAGACTTTGCTGAAGGACAGTGCTTTACACAGAATAAGATTTTAAAGACAGTCATCGTGACCGGATAGGTATGCATCAGACGTGTCAGGCATTCACTAAGCAACAGCTTTGAGCTTTCACATTGATAGTGTTTCTGATGCATTAACCACCATCTAAACAGTTTCCCAGTTACTTCATTAAGGCTGAGCCATACTTGATCATCGTTAAATCTCATTTACACGTTAATTAAGACATTCACATCCAAATATTTGGTTAACACACCAGCCAAAACTTAAACTGTAACCTAAACTGCTTAATTGCACTGGATTCAGGTTTTACTGAACAGAAGCAGCAGCTTCATTTAGTCTGAAGGGCATTTATAGTAGCATGCTAAATTTGGTAACTAAACTACTTTAAATAGATAGTATGGATACTGTTAATATGGACACTGAAATGAAGACTTGTTTTTGTGTGCGGCATAAAACAGGCTTTATGCATTTACATTTCTACAGTATATAATATGAGGCTCAAAGTGTTCTGGCTCACTAGACAACTAGTAAAGTCAGCTTGTAAAAATTAGCAATCACACAAGCTCTATACAGTAGTGTGCTATGGATACAGTGAGAGAGAGTAAGGGACCAGCATATGTGCTTTCTGGGGCTTTTTTTTTTTTTTTTTTTTTTTTGCTGAAAAATTATTTCCAATACAACAACAAAAGGCATTATGGCAGTGGATTTAATTATACATTAAAAAAAAAAAAAATCACTCCTAAAACCAAATTATCTATATTAGATTAAAAAAAATAAAAAACTAGAAAAAATCTAGTCAAATATATATATATATATATATATATATATATATATATATATATATATATATATATATATATATATATATATATATATAACATTTACTAATGTCACTTGGTTTGATGTATGCCTACAATAGTAATAATTAGTTCCATCTCAAAACCTTGATAATGAAAAATTATTAGCTATAGCTATTGATCTCTCAGCTTGAACTGTAACAAGCACTGCTTTCCCAGGTTTAGAAGATGATAGGGAAAAAAGAAGAAGTAGTAGAGATGTTTAAGAAGTCACTGACAGCAGGTTTGTCCTCATCCTGGCACCCTCAACAGCGTCTTTGTTTTTCTGTGACACCGACGCAGTCAACCTTCTCTCTCTTTGGCTTTGGGTCCTTCAGTAATTAAACCTTAAACTATACTTGTCAACCTGTATGCTGCTTATTGTGACTGACAGAAGACTACTAGAACAAATTGCTCCAGCAGGGTGACTTTGTTTCAGATAACGGAGGCTTGGCTAACCCTCCCCATCCAGAGATCCCTGCTTTCACTCGGCCTGCTGCACGGAGAGAGCTAATCCATACGGTGAGAACGCTGTGAAATTTCTCTTGTCATTCCTCTCAATGCAGCAGTAACACAGCATGCCTGGTAACTCACACTGCAGTGGGAAGAATCATGCCAGCTAGGAGGACATCACAAGCATCATTGCACCACTCTAATTAAGGTTTCCCTTTCTAAATTAGGTTTAAATGAAGACCAGACCTTTTGTTGTTCTTCTTCACTTGTAGAAAATGCAGATTGTAACTTACTCGTGCAAAACGATTCTAAGGTGTTGTGGGGGGTTGAGTAAGTGATTTTAGTATGTAGGGTGGTCCTGAGTTGCCAACATCACTGGCTATTTGCATTATTATTATTACTACTATTATTTAAAAGAGACACAATGCCATAGCCCCCTCATAATCTGTGGCAATGGAAGCAGTTATTTTTTACAATTACATTACAAATTAAATTTATAAAACTTTGTACTTGAATGTGACAACACCAGGGTATCACATGTGACAGTTTTATTCATAGTTGTTCACATTTATCAAATTAAAAAATGCAGATTAAATAGTAAAATATAGAGTCTAGCTAAAAACATTAAAATAATATAAATAATAAATGTCCTTTTATTAGAATTGTGCAGCTGTGTTTTGGACGAAATGTTGATATAAACATTTTCTGGCAACCCTTTGTGGTACTGTGTGACTGTACTGTGTAATACAGTATATTGGACTGTATTGTCCTTGCGCCTCTGATTATGGGTTTGCTTAGTAATAGTGATCATTGCCTTAAATTAGCTAAACCACTTCTTCCAATTAGCTAAATGCACACCCACACTTTTTTTATAAGGCATAATAAACAGAGTGTGAATTTTATTCTTTCTTCTGCAACCCTCTCTCTCACGCTCTTGACTAATGGAACATTTTAATATCAACTCACTTGACAATCTGTTTTGTGTGATGAGCCAAATGTAGATGAAGTGGAAAAATAAGGAGATGGATTACTGTGGGGCAGTGGGAAGCTGAGAGGCTTGTGGAGACTGGCGACTCTAATCGACTTTGCTGAGGAGAGATGAGACCGACAGAGGATGACTTGAACTTCAGTAAAGATGTCCCACATTATGAATGATAATATATAATTTATATTTATGATAATATGGAACATCCTGGGATTAAAGTTGAGCACCGTATTGGAACACTGTCCCAATATTTAGCCTTGAAAACCAAAGAATGCAGACTTATTTATTATATTTTAGATCAGCTTTGTATACAAGTGCTAAAAAAATAAATAAAAATAAATAAAGATTAGGAAAACTAAAAATGTGCATGCATGAGCGTGTTTGCAGTTGTCATTGGGTGATGCTATCTAGATGGAGGGTTGCCAGGTGAGTGAAGCTAAACCAACCTAATTGCTATTCTAAACGCGTCCAAGCAGGGGCTTGGGTGAGAGATTGGTTTAACCCACAGACTAAAAACAACCCATGGTAACAGTGTAAAATAGCCCAATTCCACTGTGAACCACAGACTTGGCAACCCTGCCTAGATGCTACACTTAGATATCTAAAATGAAAGTATTTTTATCAGTATTAGTTTAGTCACAGTTCCCTGGTCTTCTAATGTTCATTTGCCAAAGCAGAAACTATAGTGGCGTGTGTGTAATAGTATGTGACACTTTAGTATGACAATACAATTATTTATTTTTACACTTAACATGTCTGTCAGTCGGCTAAATGCAAAGTGACTGTGTCTCAGATGAATTTTTAGCATTTAATTTGGGCAATTAGGGACTTTTCATACATGCATCACTTCATTAACCACGCTAACACATCAACACATCATATTTTCCTATAAATAACCAGGGCCCGGTTCCCCAAAACGTTCTTATCGCTAAGTAGTTCTTAACCTATTCCTTAACTTCTCTCTTAACCTTATGGCACAATTCCCGACACATTCGTACGCTAAGTATATCTTCTGTAAGTCATACTTTCGTAAGGTTGGTCTTGACCATTCGTAAGCTCTCTCTTAGCGTTGTTTGAGCTGAAGATGCTACTGTACAGCAGTCTTTAGAAATCAGCGCAGCAAAGTACAAGTCACACTATGGTATGTGGACAATGTTTTGGCTCAACAATGATTTTATGTTATTTTTTAAGACTCATAATAAATTATGTTCGCAATGGATACAGGCCTATTTGTGAAGTTGACTTTATGTGGTGGTAGTTAGGCTTTTTCGTAATGTAATTAAAGCAAATTGACAATAAATTTTTGGATAATTAAAATCTGGCAAACAATTTGTCTCTAAATGGCTAAGATCTATAAATAGGAAAGCATGGTGGGTTCCAGTAAGCGACCAACTATATTGACTATGTCAGCGAACGTGTCTTTGTATTGAATCAAAGACGGAGCCGGACGCGGAGCTGTTTAGTCCATGTCAATTTTTTTTATTTGGCAAAACTTAAGCCCTTTTGACATTTTTCCTGACGAGGCTATATTAAAAATAAATTCGCCTTCCAAGACAGCTCATTATGGAGATGCTGGACCTTCTCAGACCTGCGCTTGACAAGCTAATGCAGTGAAATTTTGCTTTAAGGCCTGAAGCCCAGCGCTACTTTTTTTTTTTTTCGTTCTTTCTTTCTTTTATTATTTTTCTTTTTATTTATTTATTTTTTTGCTACAGAGAGATTCATCGAGGTCATGGGAGAGGGCTACAGCCTAATCAAGACCTCGGTGTGGAGGTGCATCCACACCGTCACCAACGCCCTTCTGCGCCATGCCGGGGATTACATCCTGGTGGATGGCACACTCATCCCGATCGCCAATCCATCAGTGATTGATCAGGCGTACATATCACGAAAGGGAGACGTGGCCATAAACGTGCAGGTTATAGTGGACCATATGGGTGTGATCTCCGATCTGGTGGCAAGATCCAGCAAAACTTCAACTTCCTCTGACGAAAGGCTTGGTGCCCTTTTTTACGTTGCTTCCCCATCATATTTTGTATCTAACTCTGTCTCTCTCTGTTCATTGTAGATAGGTTGCTTTTTATTGAAAACATTAACCAATTGCAATCAATACCGCATTAAACAGAAGTAACTGCAGCTGCTTGCCAATCAATTCTGATTGTAAAGTACCTTACCATTAATATAAAAGTGTATTACATATTTTTTTACTCGTTAAACCCATGTCAAGAAGCGAGGGATAGGAGGATGGATGATTAGCGAGGGATACCCAGTTCGTCTACCCGTCACAACATATCGTGTGAACATATTACTGACCATTTGATAATTTAATTTATAGTCTATATTCTGCTGATAAGTTAAAATATGTTAAAATAAATGTTACTATAATAATTTGAGGAATATTTCATTTGCATAGAACGTGTTGTCTTTCTTAACGCTGTATTGCACCTTCGCGTGAAGTGGAAAATCGATTAATGAGCAATCGATGCCAACTAATTCAGCACCCTCACTTTGGACAGCGCTCTTGTAACGTCAGACAAAAGAGGCAGCGTGCTAAGAGCTTCCTAAGGGACACTTCGGGGAACATAAACAACTTTGGTAAGATATATCTTTAGAGGTCTTCTTAGCACGCTAAGAGTGAGCGTTTTCTGGAAACCGGGCCCAGGGTGTTGTCTATTTATTTATTATATTTTTTGTTTAAAATTGTATTCTTAGGTGTTGTTGCTACAGTGTAATTACACAAATAATACTCAGTAATATTAATTAACTACCTGAAAAATTACCGGCATACAGTAAAAATCTGTTGCTTATTTCTCTAAAATAATTTATTGTAATGAAATGTTATTACCAACACTAGAACAGATAGAAAACATCTGAAAACAAGAGCACTTTGGACTCAGCCCTGGCTGTCCCTCCTATAATGTTAAATTAAAGGCTAAGCTCTCATCTCTCTGCACTCATTTAGGGCATTTCCATTTACTGTATGTGAAAGTGACAACAGTGAGCCTCACACAAATTCTCATCGAAAGACAATCTGTCTGGCTGTTCAGATGAACTGGTGCAGTTCACAATTGTTATGAAAGCAATCCATACCCATCCATGGAAGTAAACCGCTGTTGATTACGTATAACTTGCACTTCAGTCACATTATACTTACAGTATATATATATATATATATATATATATATATATATATATATTCTATTTAGTCTCAAATTAATTGATTTCAGAGAGCAGCTTGCATTGTGTGCAATCAAAGTTTTATGATATTGCAAATGTAAATTAAACTGGACAAGTTCTGCAGTAACACGACAGTGCTACTGTATTTCCCTGAGTCGCTAGAGTAGTAATAAGTAGGGATACAACGATACTACATTTCTAAGCCGATACCAATATATCAAATTATGTACACTGTTATTTACAATAAAACGCTGACTGAGTTAATATATGAAGCATCATTAATTTCAGTAAGTTGTAATGCATTTTTCAGCATGCCTTCTGATGTTCATGAATGTTTATTTCATGATGTAACTTGTATTAAGGAGGACTGTGCTACAGTTATCTGTCACGCCAAATTTAAGCACAAAATGACACATTGGCATCAAAATGACATTTATAGTTAGAATTTTGCAATAAATTGGACTTTATTTGAGAGCTGAGACTTGAGAAGCTTGGAGCTCTTCCCGGTTATCTGCACTAAAGAAAAAAAAAATGGAGGGAAAACTGTGGACCTCTCAATCCTAGCTTGAACTACTGTATGGGTGATTCATGCAAACAAACAGAACCTGTATTAACCAGTGGTGTCAAAAGTACTGGCACTCATTACTCAAGTAGAAGTATAGATACTAGGGTTTAAAAAGACTTTTGTAGAAGTTGAAGTATCAACTCAAGCTTTTTACTCAAGTAAAAGTGTAAAAGTACTGGTTTAAAAAACTACTTAAAGTATAAAAGTAAAAGTAATGTAAGGGAACAAATGCCATTAAGAACAAAAGCTTAGGCCGCACCACAGGGGCCTATTGTGCACTACCCCACCGCCTCAAAAAACATTTTTCTAAAGGCCATAGGCCATAATGACTATAATGTTATATTAAAATGTTCATGTTGAAAAATTTGGGATGCACTAGGCTTCCTGTTTCAGCCGCATATATGAAAATACAAAAATGGTGTGCACATCCCAAACATCCAATTAGGACGCAGGTGCAAGACAACTAAATGATATAGACAAATAAAGAAGTGAAGTCTGAACACTGAAAACTACTGCTCCAGAGGAATTTAATCAAGCAACGTTTCGACCTTCAGGTCTTCCTCAGCCGCATATATGCCCATTTAAAATGAACGCACTTTAGTACAATGCAAATACATTAAAGGACTAGAGATATGATGACTAGTTGCCAATAAGTATTGTTATGGTGCAAAAAGTCAAACTTCAGAGGCTTGTCATCAATAACTTGTGATTAATCAAAAACTAAAACTGAAAAAGAAATCATAATCCTGATACTTTCTTGATTGATAGCTTCTTGTATTTGGTACATACGTCTGCTATGTCCAGTGTTCGGGGGGGAACGAGTTACAAAGTTGGTATAGCCTACTTATCACAACATTGTCAATCGCATCGTCAATCGAAAACGCTAATTTATTAAAACGTCTCGCTACCGAACTACCTACAGTAGCTTAATTTGTGGAGGACGAAGAAAAAGCACTCATTTGGTAAATGAGCCAGTGAGAAATAATAACTTTTAAGTAGGGTCCAGTGCCTTTTCAATACTTTTAAAACGGTACCGGCTCCTAAACGGTGCCTGAACCGATACTTTAAAAAAAAGAACCACAAAAAAACTATGGATAACTTTAAAGAACATTACAAATATTTAAAATAAATCCATAGCTTGTTGTGCAAGTTGTGCTTCCCTTAATCTAAGGCTAATAAATGTATTTCACAGTCTGGGTCATTATTTAATACAAAACCACACATAATGTTTCTGCTGTATCTCTGTCACTCACTCTGATATTTAGTTAACATGAGTGCTGTCTGTCACTGTCTTAAATCAGTTCTGTGAATTACTGTATGGTCATTAATGAATTCTTTATAAAGTAGCAACAATGTCGTTTTTAAAATACAGTACTGTGCAAAAGTCTTATGGAAAAATTAGTATTTTCTCCCCAAAAAGGGTTTTAAGCCAGTTATTTATATCTTTTGCTGTAGTGTGTTAGTAGGAAATATCAGTTTGCCATTAATTTTAATAATAATCTAGTGCGATTTTGAATGCACAAGCAGTCTGACAACGGCAAAATGAATGTTTGGAAATGTAAACTGATATTTTATACTGACACACTACAGCAAAATATATAAATAACTGTCCGAACACCATTCTTTTAAGTGAAAATACTAACGTGTCTAAGACTTTTGCACAGTAGTGTATGTATAAAGTACGTATGGTTAAATTAAGTATATTTAAGTAAGTGTAATTAAAGTATGTGTTCGTTCATATGTGTTAAGGGCTAGATTTTCGCTGGAGGAAACGGCTGTGGTTTGATGAGCGAAAACTTTACAGATGAGAAACCGACTGCTACCTCGTGACCTTTTGTAAACTGTATTTATGACAAAGAACTGCACAGATATGGATATTCTAACAATCTAAACACATACCTTGTGTCCTCTGTTTGTTTAAGTGCGCATGCGCTGCTCCGTTCGCGGTCTGCGCCTCTGCGGATTGAAGAGCGCGCTGAAAGACGGGAGGAGACCGGTCTGACGCTGCTTTCATGTGAAATTTAAGCGGACTGACTCTGAGGCGATCGGATACCGGTTCCATACCCAACCCTACTTTTAAGAAATATATTTTTTGATAAACGAACCCAAAACTGTCTATGTCCTGGCTGGACTGTGATGTGATTTATGTCACGTGCAGGTGCGATGGATCGCGTACAGACCAATAGGGTGTCGGAAGCCAACCACAATCAAATTCACTCCATCCGGATGGCGCGATTTACCTGGATAGGTTTTCTTTTTTTTTTTGAATGATGACAAGCCGGAATGAAAACAAGCCGAAATGAAATAGCAGTAACGAAGGTATTTTTAAAATGTAAGGAGTAGAAAGTACAGATACTTGCCTGAAAATGTAAGGAGTAGAAGTAAAAAGTCGGCTGAAAAATAATCACTCAAGTAAAGTATAGATACCCCAAATTTCTACTTAAGTACAGTAACGAAGTATTTGTACTTCGTTACTTGACACCTCTGGTATTAACGAAGGCTGATAGTGTAGATAGCTGCTTTTATCTACCTTTACCGATTATTGCCCGATACATCAGACTTAAATTACAGTAATTCCATCAATTCATCTTTTTTTTCTTTTTTTTTTTTGGTCATCATGTTGATCACATCTGTGAGTGCCAGAAAAAAAGTAAAAACACCAACAAATCCTATTATTTGTCTGATACAATACAGAATATTTGTGCTAGTCTAAAAACTGGAGCTGGACAGGCTGAAAGAAAAGTGTACACCACTGAAAAATATGACACACTTTGGAGATCTACCTCCAGGGAACCATTCCTATACATAATTAGCATAATGTGAGATAGTGTGAACGAGCAGCATCACAGTGTTGGACTCCGTATCTCATAAACGCTCTTTCCCTCAAGGCTGAAATTCAGGGTTGCACCCATCATTTATCATCTATTATGATAAACTTTCAGTGAATGTCACGACTGTCATGTTCCTTCCAGAGATGCACATGTAAAAAGAACAAGCCCATTGAGAGATCCTATAGCTTTCAACACTCAGTCTCAAATGGGAAGTCACTCTGCCAGTCGTTTGCAATCTCACACACACTTCAGAAAAATGGGTTTTAATTCCGTTGTGTTTCACTCTGCGATGAGTTTTATTCTGTTCAGCTCTGCAGTAACTATGGTTACCTTGTCTGAGAGATTTTCTGATAAGCCATTTCCTCCCATCACATTAGCCGTTCCCTTTTCTCTCATTCTGTCTCCTTCTTAATAATGAACAGTTCTCCCATTAGATGAAATAATCACTCTGTGAAAAGTGACCAGTTTTACAAATAATGATGGTGCATAACTATGGGCCTGGTTTACGAATAAACACAGACTGAACGGCCCTATGGAAACTGAACAATGATTAAATGCACATTAATACGTGAAAGCCAGGATGAGAAAGGATCTTTCTCTTTTCAGATTATTAAAGCCTTGTCAAGCTGTAGAGAACTTCCTTCTTGTAGTTTCAGCTTGTGGGTGTTTCATCAACTTATTCACTCCAAGATATTTTTACGGAATAATTTTGCACCTCAGGCATCTGGTGATAATTGCTGCAAATATATCTTTGACTCTGAATATTTCTTGTGGAAAGTAAGTCTGTGGAAACCTTGAGTATTTGAATCATTTTTATTGTATTTACAGTAAAGCATCACTGCTGACACACTTATCTGTATAATAGTGACATACGACACCTGGAGATGATTTATATTCAATTCACAGAAGAGACTAGAGTAACTAACATTAACTGGTAATTATTGAAATGGAAGCGTGGGCTAGCTGAACTAAATAAATAAGTAAATATGTTCATACATACATAAGGATGTATTTATTTTCAATTGGCAGCATTTGGTTCAACTATTTTTTATTTATTTGTTTTATTTTACAGAATGCAGTTAGTAGGAAAAACAGCAGACATCTATTACTTTTAGCCCTTAAAATACAACATTCATTATATTTTTCACAACTATATAAACAAATTTAACTGAAAATCATGGAAATCCTCATTAAATTCCAGTAATAATGTTTTTGCTTTGGTATAACACTTTATTAAGTATACAGTAACAAAGCATTACAAGTATTGCATATTGCATAAATACTTAAAAGTACTCATGAGATTATTTTTTAAAGCATCACAAAGCTTCAGAATACAACAACTAAGGATAAAACACATGATATAACTCTTTGCAGCTAATTAAACCATAATAATTTGAAAATTACAGTGGCAATAAGCTCACAATTTATACTTACTTTTTACTTTAGGGTCACATTACAATAAAGTGTTACCTTTGTATTTCATACTGGAAATTTTAATTATGTTATATATCAATATCAATAAAAATGTGCCCTTGTTTACATGTAATTACTATGTTTAAGAAACAAATAAGCAACTAACACTAACCCAATCTCTAACACTTACCTTATAGTATGCACTGTACATACTGTATTGTTAATAAATATTGCTCAGTACTTGTGCAATTACATTTTAATAAAGTGTAGCTGAAATGTCTGTATGTTAATCCAATTAACAGTGATTTCAGATGGCATGCAATCGAGAAGTTCATGCACGCTGCACCGCAAGATCCCTTCACAGATCTTAATAGTTTGACATAAAAATAGCAATAGAAGTCCATTACCATACCAACCCTTTCCAATCCAGAGGTTTATAACATTTCATGACCTTTTTAAATGTGCAGTATCACTGGTGAATATCTTGAGATCTGCACCTTTGATATTTCTCATTTTTGTAATCTCAGTTCAAACACTTTCCTCAGAGAGAGGTATCTTTCTAAAGGCCAAACTTCCTCAATAGGATTTTCTTCTTATGTGGTACTAACAGCTATCAACTTGTGTTTACTCGCACAAAATAAAGGTTTTTGATGCAGCCCCAGTGGATTTCACAGCATTAAAGGTCATTGTGAAAACAGTCATCAGCCTTTTATTGTGCAACAAACAATATTCCACCTGTAGTGCAGCACATCACAGAGTCTGAGGCTGTTAAACTGTCAAATAAATTATGTTTTAGTGCAATTCTGGATTAAATTATATAGTGCGAGATTTTTAATTATACAATTGGGTGTTTTTTTTTTTTTGTTTTGTTTTTTCAGTTAATGACACAGATCTTTTTGTAATTGGGTTTTATAACCCATTTATAACCTAATGCAGTTGCTAGCTTTATATTAAGGAGGTAGACAGGGTGGTTCCTACAAGTATAAATCAAGTTCAGCGCAATTCATAAATTAAACTTAATCAATGGACATCAAGTTAACATTTAACCAATAATAAATATTTTAGCATAAGAAAAATTAAAACTTTGCTAATGGCAGAACTATGGACTTGTCTATGTGTTTTTGCCCCGTGACTCTCGTCGTTTGTTAATTTGATTCCAGGTGTGTCTAGTTTCTTCCCCATGTGTTCAATGTCTCTGTTCATTTAGTCATTCCACACACCTGTGTTTGCCCAATTATCCTGAGTTTAAACCCCCAGTCTATTGAGTTCATGTCCGTCTGAGATTATTCGTCGACCCGTGTGTGTCCTGTGCTCCTGTCTACCCCTTCGGATTATTGAAATGAACAGAAGAGTTTTGTGCATACTGTGAAAGAGAACGGCAGAAGATACTGTACATATACAGTGACAATAACAATGTTTAATAATTTAATATGGTGGTAAAGTTGAAAACTTTCCAGAATTTTTTATTTTTATTTTTTTATCTTCCAGATTTTTTGGAAAGTTTCTGGAAATTTACCTGAAATATGTATTAGCTGACAACCTCTAAAGTAATTGGTACAAGCAGAATTGTGTAAAAATTACAAACTTAATTATCACGAGTTAGAAAATTATGTTGCAAACTCGTGCTGGTTATTATATGTCTATGGGATTTCTCTACTGCCTAATTATCCACCAGTCTGATCAGTTAGAAGAGTGAGAGGAAATATTTTATTCAACAACAACTTTTTGTTTTGAGGATGGCTCGAATTCATAGTAGAAACAACTCAAATTAAACCACAATAAAATATAATAATTGCAAAAAAGCTGTGATATGTCTCTGCACCAAATGATCATAACATGATTAAAGTCTTTTTTGCAAAGAGTCAAATGTACTTCAACATGAACTAGTAGCACGATGCCTTCATTAGCCCTTCAAAACCCCAGAGAATTATTGAATGAAATTATGAAATGAACAGGACAACAAAAGTCTTTGTAAGATACAAGGCCATAATTCATTTTTAAATCTAATCTGCTTGCCCCCCCTACATGATTGTGAAGTACTTTGGGTGTACAACAATGCACAATAAAGTGCTATATAAATGCATCCTTCATTCATTCATTCATTCATTCTCAGTGGTAGTGTTACGAAAAAAAACTCCCAAGTCATTTTAAATAGAGAGTATCCCATACAGCATTTGAGTGATGCTTTACATATTTTAATGCTTTAGAGGGATCGCTCAGGGAGAGCACATTCACTTCACTGTGAGGTGCAAGACTCAGTGGTCCCTCCCAAAATAACAATCGTTTCATAAACCGCCGAAGCAGCACAACAGACTCCACGATGAATAATTCAAGCTTGCAAATGATAATGGTTTGGAGGAGGGCTTGTTTTTTTCAAGTTTTACTCATCGGGACACAATCTGGTGGAATCAAACTTGCATGGATGCAGCACGCTGTTTGTCAAGCAGGTTACTGTCGAGTGTCCCACTTCTGGAAAATAACCGGCCACACGCTCGGAGCATCTCAGCACACCACTGCAGAAACATTTTTAATAGGGTCAGCATCAGTGAATGAACTGTGAATATTGGTTAAAAAGGTTATTTTGCATGGATGGCCTGACAAGGCTGTAACTTTTCCCTGGGGCCGAATATTTAACCTGTTGAAAATTACTGTAGGTAGGTTTTATGTCATTCTAGTGACGTACAGTATACAGTAGATCTGATGATTAATGTGGGCCAAAGAGCACCATTAACACCATTTTTGTATTTCAGAAACCTTTAAAGGTCACATATTGTACACCTTTCTGGTGTTTTATTTTAGGTTTTGATGTCTTTAAGAATATATATCTGAGGTATATTTACCTAAAACCATCTCATAATATTTTTACAGCTCCTTTCTCAGGAGGTCTGCTAAGTACAGGTCGATTTTGGTATGTGTAATTAATATTCCTGAGCCTCTCTACTGATTGGCCTATTGTTTTCTGAGTGACGCATGGCCCGGCCATCCACAGGTGACTAAGGTCAGCCGACGTCACGGCGCTAGCTGGAGGCAGCAAAACAATGGCAAAACTGGAGGCGGTCCACTCAAACCAGCGCAGATTCGGAACATCTTTTTGTGATGTTGAGTGCCAGAAATGACATAATACAGCCTTAAATTAGAAATGTGATTGCATATCTGCAGCCACTGCATTGACAGCTGTGGTTAAATGCAATAAAATGAGCGGACTGGACAGAGACAATTGCCATGAATTCTCATGTTAGCAACTCACACTTCTTATTAGAAAAGGTTCAGTAAAGTAGAGAGAGTCTACAGATTTCCTTCCATATGTGTCTTGCATCTCACAACTATGTCTTGTATGAAAAAATGTCTGTGTGCATGTGTGTAAAGCAAAAAACTGATAATTTATATATAATCATTTGTAATTGTATGTACATTGTTGTGATTAATTGTGGCTGGAACAATAATGTAGCTGTAAAAATAGTTGCCGGCTGAAATTTAAATGTATATACATCATCATGACTAGATAGACACAGTGAGTTCAGTGCTGTTGTTGCTCAGCAATGTTATGGACGCGATGTCGTCTGGGGGTTTGACAAAAGGAGAGCGGTGGTGACTGAAGGAGGTGACTGTGTAGTTCGGACATCAACTACGGAAGTCACAATGATTAGTGAAAAATCACAGCTACTTTATGCAGGTTGTGTGCATTTTTTAGATTAGATTCAACTTTATTGTCACTGCACATGTAAG